>NW_015386549.1:123788-167749 GCF_001527695.2 Protobothrops mucrosquamatus
TACACATACATAGTCTGTGTTTTTAGGGTCACACTAATTGCAAAAGTCCAATTAGCACATCTGTACTCACATTTTTTTACAATAATCTGTTTAATAAGCCATTGTGTTTACATTCATGTAGCCCAATAAGCTAGAAATCAGTAGTAAATTCAATAACTGCTTGGAAGCAAAACATTCCCCACAACCACATTTTGTTGCAGGTCTAATTTCTTTGAATCAATTTCCAGTTCTGCAATATAGTTAGGCTAGTTATACAAACCTATTGTATTCTGAATAATATTGACTATCTTGACCTTGGTGGGAGGCAGGAAGAACCACACTGGAATAATTGTTTGGAGGATCAGAATTTTCCCTCCTTCCCTCATCAGTCATTCCTATGGTAATTAACTGTGATGTCATGATCAGAAGATTGTAATTATAGGTGTGGGGAACAAGAAGCATAAGTGACTAAGAAAAGTGTTCTGCAGAGCCAAGATACAGTTTCCATGCCAATACTGTATACTTAGCATAGTCATTTTAATAGTCCTGATTTTCTGGGTATGTGTGGAAAAGGCATTAGCAGCAAAATGATAGGCAAAACTATAGCAAGAAAATAGTCTGGGAAAAGAAAAAAATGCATCTCTTCAAAATAATTTTTATATTAATTGGATCCATTTTGCAGCATCAGCCTTCATATATAAAGTATCTAAACTGCCACAGTGGGTCAAGCATAATCCAGTGTTGTAACAATAGCTAGATATCATGTCAATTGTAGGAAAGTACATTCTGGACAAGATTGTCTTATTAATTCTAACAAGCCAAAGCGGCAGTTTGATGATGGTCCTTTTCCTCCTCTTCCTCAGTGTTTTTTCTGAAAACCAAGAAGCTGTGCATATTACAATACATGTCAAGAAAGAGCCATTGAAAATAACAAGATGATGCAGAAGAGCATGCAAGAATACAGGAATGGGAGTATTCCTATCCTAGGTTTTTTTCTGACCTTTTTTTTTTTTGAAGTGCAGGGAACAATTTCTCAAGTCTGCCCAAATGGCAGAGAACAACTACATTCTTCTATAATCAAATTATATGTTTGGAAATATTTTAAAAATGCTTCTGAATATATGAAGTGACTATCAAGTTAGTACAATTTACAATAGTTCATTTAGTGACCAATCAAATTTACAACAGCACTGAAAAAGTGACTTATGAATATTTTTCACACTTATGACCATATGAGCATCCCCATGGTCATGTGATCAAAATTCAGATGCTTGATACTGATTCATATTTATGACAATTGCAGTGTCCTGGGTCATGTGATCACTTTTTGTGGCCTTCTGACAAGCAAAGTCAATGGGGAAGCCAGATTCACTTAACAACCATGTTACTAACTTAGCAACTTCAGTGATTCACTTAACAACTGTGGCAAGAAAGGTCGTAAAATGGGACAAAATGGGACAAAATGGGACAAAAGGTCGTAAAATGGGACAAAATTAACAAATGTCTTGCTTAGCAACAGAAATTTTGGGTTCAATTGTGGTCGTAAGTTGAGGACTACCTGTATTGCATTTTTAACTGGGTTCCATGAAATTCTGAGAACATTTTTTTGCAAAAGTTTCATTGTTGGACCATAGCCCTATCTATAACCTTCCTCCACTTCCATATTTACATAGTGTATTTCTCTCTTTCTATCCATGATGGCTAGTAATAAAAATAGTGTTTTTAAAGAGTTAAAGTCATAATCAACTCCTTCAAACTGAAAAGGCATGGCAAAAGAAAGTTTAGACTTCTTTTTTATAAACAGAAATTTGAGGAAGAGCAACTCCTTAGAGCAGAGGTCCCCAACCTTTTGGGCACCAGGGACCAGTTCCGTAGGGAAAGGTTTTTCCGTGGACCGGAGAGTGTGTGGTTTTGTATGCTGCCTGCATCCCACGGATGGGGTTCTGCTTGTTTGTGCAGACTGGTTGCTGGCATGCCAGGGACCGGTACTGGTCCATGGACTGGTGGTTGGGGACCCCTGCCTTAGAGGGTGAAACTACAGAGCTTGGGAGCAAGGGATATTATATAATTAGTCTGCTTCCCTCACCTGACCCACACATTTTCAAGCAGTACTTTGCAAAGATAATAGTTAGGACAGCTTCTGCCCATATACTGTAAGTGTTGTAGCTGAGGGTTCTGAAAGTTATACTCATTTAATATCTACAAGTTTACAGACTGGACTTCCTTCCTTCCTTCCTTCCTCCCTCCCTCCCTCCCTTCCTCCCTTCCCACTATTCTGTTTTTTATTTATATATAACACTGAATATTTAAGATAAAATAAAAGTAATTGAAGGCTTTATTTGATTAAAACCATGATGGGCAGCAGAGGTCCATATCTATGGCTCCATCTTATGAAGATACAGTTTAGAATAGAGGAGAAATACATGATAATTAGAATTTATTAGCAAAACAAGTAAAAGAGGGAAATATAAATAGGCTGAGTGGAACTAAGAACAGAGAAGGGAGTGGTTGATGTTAATGAAAGTAGTCTAATCTTGTGAGATGAGTTGACTAATGTATATCTAGGGAACTGAAGGTGTGTTAGGCTACTTATCATGAAAGAGCTATAATATGTGTCATAAAATTTGAATTGATGTAATCTAAGTAGATGTGGGCATGTTTGAAAGAAGTAATTCATATGTTTGTGACAGTTGCATATTCTACTCCAATAAATAACAATTGAAGGATCACTATTGAACTTTGGAAAAATTGTGCAATATTCTGAATGCATATGATTCATGAGAAAATCTATTAATATGGCAAATGAGTGAATTGAACTGCATGACACAGTGATTATTTCTGATTAAAGATTAGGAGAATTAGTGAAGGAGTCAAGGGAGGAGAAAGTTCTGAATGTGGTGATGGGCCATTATTAGCAGTGTCAGAGGTAGATCTTGAGAAAAAATTGGATGTGGAAGAAAAGAAAAGAAGTGAAAGTTTATGAGGCCCCCATTAGCAAAAAAACAAACAAAACGAACACGTGATTTATTTAATGTATTTATAGATAAAATTCAAAAATGTTTGTAATGATATTAAAAATGTATTGGTTGGTAACATGAACATACGTAAAGTTTTGTGTGCAGTGAGCCTGAATGATCAAGTACTTCATACTGACTGTGAACCTAAATGATTTGCAGTTAATGGTAAATAGGTTGTGTGATGCTGACAGTAGGAAAATGGAGTGAACAATTGCAAATTGCATATAACTCACAAAAATGGATCAAAAAGATGAATTTATATACTTAGGTAAAATGTTTTTTTTTAATCTTCTGCCCTTAATTTTATTGACTTTACTGCATTTTCCCCCTTTTATATTCTGCATTATATTGCTTATCCCAAAATGGGAATGCATGTATGTATCCAATATATATGAAATAATAATTGCCATACTCCATTTGTGCTTGATATGCAAACTGGTACCCATATATGTTTAGAATTTAAACCCTGCTAACTCCAGGCAGCATGTAGAAATTGTAGCACTAAACAGCTGGAGAAAACCAGATCACTCATTACTGATTTGGCAGTGAAATTCCTGGGCTTTTCCCTGTTCAAATATTCTTTGATGGTAGAGCCAAGAAATAAATCCTACAAATCTATAGACTTGAGATATTCATGCTTTGTTAACTGAACTGCATATCTCAAAGTGGCAATTGCTGGTATTTATAATTCTGCAATCAGCTGCTTTGAACTCTAGAGTCTAATAACCATTACTAAGATATACCCAGTCCTAAAAGACAATAATTAAGCGTTATACCTTAACATTTAATATTTAAAAGCTCTGAATTCTATAGATGATTTTCTCAGGAACTAATACATTTACAACATGATTAACAGTAACCTATATAATACCTTCCAATAAAATGGATACACATGCAACTTTATTAAATAGTGCCTGATCATTCAACTCACTACAGCACAACTAACACAAACTATGAAAAGAATAACATTGCCATCCATCAAAACATCTCAGAAAAAACCAGCAGACTATTACAACCAGGTGGCATTACATCTTAAGTAAACCAAAAGATCCAATAGTCCATGAAAGAAAGAAGTAGGGAGTGGGTTTTTATACATTCTTGGGCTTTTGTTTGGAATTGTTCCTGTGGCATGAACTTTGACCTGAGTCTGAGTGTGCCTTGTATTCTGATGGTGGTGGGTTAATCGTAGTATGTCCCAAAGATCATATCCTGCTTCCCTGTGGCTGTGGCTGATGACTGTTGGATTTTTGGTGTGAAGGATTGTTGATTCTAGGGATCTTTCTTTCTAATCCAAGCTTTCTGGCTCAAATCTTTCTGACAAGATTATCACATCTGCATTTCTGCAGACCTGGTTTCTGTTTGGGGCAGAGAGACTTGGGGGGCGGTTGGTTTCTCCCTTTAAAATCCTTTGGGGAAATATATTCTGCCTTTTTAATATTTCTCAAAATATTTCTTTGTCTGGATTCTTCTCACAGAAGGAAACAAAAAGATCAGAACACATTTTCTCCAGCAGACCAGATATGCAGGGATTAGCACCAGACAATCAAACAAAAAACTATACCCTAATCAAGGAACTACCAAGGAAAAAAACTTATTCCACACCAAACAATGGCAGGAAAAGATACTGTATACAAACAGCAAACTTCACAATCAATAGTACTGATAATGTTACCTACTCAGGTAACTAAGCTCAATGAACACCAATGGCTCCACAAAACACTTTTCGTATAAATAGCCACAGATTCAATTCCTAATGTCTCCAAAGTCTTCCAATGGAGAATATTTGTCTGAAATTCTGAAGGGTCTCTGACATTTACTGTGGGCAAAATTGAGACAAATTTTTCTCAATCCAATGTTTCCTATTTTCTAAAAAAGAGACTTGTTAAATATTTCCAATGAAAGTATTATTAGCATTCAGAAACAAAAAGTGATGCCTGAGAAGCTACCCTATTCCTCTCCAGATCTAAAAACACAAAGATTGCAATTCCAAATGTGTCCCCTGACTTGTACATTGAAAAATCTTTGTAGTGGCACAAAATGTGATTTTCAATGCCTGTACATGTATCAGTATTTGGAAGGGACAGTGGAATTAACTACTTAAAATAGTGCTAACATAAGTGCAGATAGTAGGATCTCAGATATGAGCCACAGTCTCTTTTGGACAATGTATTTTCTTCATTCATGAGCATCTTCCATCAATTTGGAATCAGCATGACAGTTGATCATATCTTTTCTTGCATTTCTGAGGAAATTAAATAAAAATTACTGCCAGAGGAGTGAACTTACCACAGAAATGAATTTACATTTAAATATTTATTTATACATCAATTGAATCCCATTGCCAATGGAAATTTTCCCATCCACTTGCATTCTTTTCAAAAGATCTATTTAACCCTGATTCAGGAGGTATTTAAATTATTCTCATTTTAAATTGGATCCTGTTGAATCAAGATGGCCTCCAATCCAAATTGTGCTTTTGGTATTTGCACACTTCCAGTCCGCTACCATCAAGTTGTCCAGTTCTTCCCTAACATCTTAAATTATACATGAAAAGTAGCTTCCAGGAACTGTCCTCAGAGATCTTCAGGGCTGGTGGGAGTATATGCAGCACATGGTGAGAAGTGTTATCCACTTCCTAAAACTCTGTCATCTTCAATCTCACATCATTTTATAGTGCTGTACTTGAGGCACCTAGGAATCTCTGTCGCAAAGCAGATTTGCTTTGAATCTGTACAGACATATAATGCATCTGAATTCCTAACAGTGAGAACAATTAACCAGTGGAATGGCTTGCCTTCAGAAGTTGTGGGCGCTCCATTACTGGAGACATTTAAGAAGAAACTGGACAGCCACTTGTCTGAAATGGTATTGGGTCTTCTGCTTGAACAGAAGGTTGGATTAGAAGACCTCTGGGGTTGGACTAGAAGAACCCTGTTATTCTATGTTCTGTGTTCAGTAAGAAAAGAGCCTTAAGAGAGAGAGAGAGAGATCTCAGAAACATTTCCAAATTGATCCTCATTATTTATCTATGAATTGTCCAAAACATTTCCATCCATGGTGCTAGTACCATCCTTTTAAAAGCAAGTCTGCCCGATGCGCATAGACCTGTAGAAACAACTTAGCAGCCATTGAATTCAAAAGAGGTCCGATTTCCATCACTCTGTTCACTTTTTTGTGTGTGCACATTTTTTTTAAAAAAGAAAGTGCTGATTGAAAAAAAAAACTTTCAGTTAATGATGGTCTCTCTCTTTCCCCCTGTGAGTCTCACTACTGTTCTTAATTTCCTGACCAGCTTGTGCCCCTCCCCCGCTCCTTTCCTAGCATCTGTGATTGTTTCAAATGGAACTGCACTACCTGCTGCTCTGACTTTCTAACACAGAATACATGTTGCACTGCCAAGCAGTGAACTGCCAGCCATCTGCCATCCAAATCAAAATTTGCATTGTTTCTTCTTAAAATAACGCCTTTAGAATACAAAGTAACTCTCTGCATCAGGTTTCAGGGATGAAAGTCAGCAGAATTTAAAAGGGGGAAAGAGGGAAAAGAGAGAGCAATAGAGAAACAGACCCACCAAATCTGCTTGAAAGAAAAAAACTTGTCGACACCTTTAGAGAACTGAAAGGTCTGTTTTGCTCCCCCCCCTCCTTGTAGTCTGATTATGTATTTATAGAAACCCAGAATAAGAAAAAAGATAGCAGAAAGTTCAAGGATGTAGGACACTTTCCCATCATTCCTAGTTCATATATCCTACAAAATCTGGACCATAAAACTACACAGACAAAGAACAGATGCACTGTGGAGACTCATGCAAGCAAGCCAGACTATGTCTAAATAAGTAGGAAAGAAATATGATAGTGTATCATAATTATAATTACTATTGCTTTTACATTTTGGGCACAGTGTCTTTTACAAATTTTTCTTTCTGTGTTTACTGCAATCTGGAAGGTGAGTTGCTGGGCATCTCACTGTGCAAATGAGAAGGAAAAAAGAGAAGAGAAAGATGTAACTTATCTTGCTTTCTCAAAAACTGTATGTGCAAGCAGAGATTTGAACCCTACATTTAAGCATCCTCTATCTCAAAGATAGCAGCGTTTTAACTGCCACCTGTATTGTTCAATTCTGCATTGCCAAAGCAGCAACAAACATTGGAAGTGAGTAATGAGACATTTCATGTTGGGAAGGTTTGCAATGATGTGATGGAAAGACAACTTAGTATCAACCATCCTCCAAAAGGATATATGGATTTGGAACAAGAACTGTAATAGATGTCAGTATAGATCAAATCTAGGACACATCCAGAGAACAAGCTGAGTTACAATGTGTAGATTATTATTAAATTGTAGGTTCAATAAGTCATTTGCAATGTTTAGTTTTTGCCTTTGGTTACTTATTTCTGTACTTGATCTAGGCTGACATTTTATCACTTATAATACAATATAATAATATAATAATCTTCTACCTATTTGTTTTATAAAAGCTGGGAATAAAATATGTTTAGTTGGTCAACCACATGCAAAATTATAACTGAAAGTGCAAGTTCATGAGTGATTGCTGTAAAACAAGTTGGGCAACCTCTGACCCCCACATCCGTTCTTTATAGGGGACTCTATTCTGACCACTGTTGATTAAAATTGTTGATGCCGTTTTCCTCCATTTTGGGATGGAATACACCTGTAAAATAATATTAGAAGCAGATTAATAACAGTTTCCCAAAAAAATCACCAATAAATGTTTCTCCTAAACTACTCACTTTGCATCATTGCCCCACCTTTGTGGCCCTCCATCACTGTAAAATATTAAGTGTGACTGGGTCCTCTAAAAATTTACTCATTGCTATTGTAGACAGTGGATACTACACTATAGTTGATATAGTGCTGGAATTATCTTCTGTTTTCTTACTTATTACACAGGACAGTATAAGGAATAAGCACGTATGAATTGAGAACTGCTGTGTCATTAATATTAATATGTGTCCCCTTGCATCTTTACTCTTGTAAGTTTGCTGAGTACTCTTCTGAATGCTCAAATCTGCCAATATCAGTTAACATTAGAATTCATAGTTACAAGCTTCTTTTGAGTAGTAATGTGTGTGTGTGTATGTGTGTGTGTGTGTGTAAGTAGCATAAGTAGCACAGGAGCAAATGCAGTTCAGCAACTAAATCCATTTACAGATCTGAAGAATAGTCAACTAGGCTTTCTAGGATACTCCTCCAGACACTGTGTCAATCAATTACATGAACAGCTTGATATGGTTTTACTAGAACAATGACCATGTAGTGCTAGAAACATGCACGAAAATGTGGAATCCACTTACAGTACTTCTTGTGAGCACTATTTATGTTGCCAATCTCCCCTATAAGGCATCTCTGGGTGTCATATAGATTATAAAAAGACAAAATAAAAATTAATTAATTAATTAATTAAAAAAGTTAAACTATACAATGCTTGAAAGCTAAGAACAAGTAGAATGGCTCTACACAATGTGTTTTTCTTGTTGGAAGATTTTATAATGTATGATCACATTTATTAATGAACTATTTCTGAAGTGCCTTCTGGCTCTCAGTGTGAAGTACTCAGTTCACCAAGTCAAATCTGTATACATCTTTTCCTGAATAGATGAGGCTGCTCATCTACTGTGCTATCATAAAATGATTTTGTATGACAGGGACTCCTTTATGCAACCTACAGATTTGCAAGAAGTTGCCCATGTTCTTATAGTATAGGGACCTGACACCACTTATATGTTTTTAAAAATTACATTCTTGTTTTCATTGTTTAACCTCTTTCCTGCACATTCTGTATGATAGAATACTTGTTACAGAGAATGAATGGTTTTGGAATCAGAGTCATGACTGTAAAACATGGAAGTCATATTTCTGCCTATCCTGGAAAGGATAGGCAAGGTATTTCCTGGGTCTCTGGAGGGTTGGTCACATTTCTAATTGTTTTTCCTTAATTTAGCTTTAACTGATTGGAATTCCTTATATAAATATTATATCAGGCAATGTAGAATCAGTTTATATTTTATCAGCATTCTTGATCCAGATCATATTATTTTGCTATACATATGTAAAGTTAGATATTGAAGGCTGAATTTTCTGTGATCAGCTTCACAAGGTTGAAGTTGTCCTTCATCCAGATATGCTCTTTCTCTTAAGAGTCATGTTTGATTTTCATATAAATTAATCTATTACATGTTCATATTACAAACCTATATGTGTGTTGTACAGAAATCATAAAGACAGTCTGTTTATCTATAACTGTTTCTTTAAGTGGTCATCTATGTATTCACACAACTTTCCCAACATGACCACCAAACCTCTTCTCTACATGTGACTGAATTAAGATAACCTGGGTTTGTTCTTATGGGAGAGCCACCCAGGGTAAATGCATTAAAGAATGTGAAAATTTTCTATAGCTGTAGAAAAATGATGTACAGGTTGTCCTTTACTTATGACCACAATTGAGCCCCAAATTCCCATTACTAAGGAAGATAGTTGTTAAGTGAATTTTGTCCATTTTATCTTTCTTGCCACAATTTTTAAGTGAGTCACTGCAGTTGTTAATTTAGTAATGTGGTTCTTAAGTGAATCTGGCTTCCCCATTGACTTTGCTTGTCATCAGATTTCAAAAGATGATCTTGTGACCCCAGACACTGCAACCGTCATAAATACATGACAATTGTCAAGCATCTGAATTTTGATCACGTGACCATGGGGATTATGCAATGGTTGTAGGTGTGAAAATCAGTCATAAGTCACTTTTTTCAGTTCCGTTGTAACTTTGAATGGTCACTAAATGAATGGTTGTATTTCAAGGACTACCTGTATTTGTTCTGGGCAGGGACATCACCCATAAACATAAATGTCCAGATATTCAGTATTTAGGAACAGGGATGAATCAAATTTTCAGGCCCCACACAGGTATAAATAGGTTCTGCTGCAAAACTTTATTTGATAGCATAATGAAAAAAAACCTGCTTCTTTTACAATTGTGAAGGCCACAGATATTCCAAAAGGACATTTCTTGGAACAGCTTTGGTGCCATGGAAATAAAGAATTGGCTGAAAGCAGGAGGATCTGCACTGTATGGTGGCCTGCAAGAGCTGCTCTAATAGGAAAAGGATTCTTTTGTTTGCAGCTCCTGTGCGTTACCCAATTTTAAAAACATTGCCTGACTCATGACGTATGTTATCATAACACACCTTTGTAGGAATATATTTCCATAAAAAATCATAGAGAGTTCTAGGTGAGAATGTGTACTAATATTTCCTCCGAAAAGAGGGACCTACTTTCCTCCAGCATTCTTCTAAATAATTTTCCTTGCTTTTCTAACTTGCCAATTTTGTATGGGTACCTATTTTTTAATTGGATTTTTTTTCTAGTTTAATGAAAAATAAAAAGAGAGAGAAAATGTTACACAAAAAAGGGAAGCATTCCTCTTGCTTTAACTCCAGCCCATCAAAAAGAGGAGAATGCAACATATAGGTGCAATTCAGTTGGGTGTGAAGGTCTCATTTTCATCCTTTTGAGTAAGCTGCCATCTTTATATTTCTGCATCTATTCTTTATGTTTTGCAGGGTGGATGCTAGGGGTCACAAGCCTTTATTTGTATTCACTGCTAGCACTAACAAAAATTTATCAGAAGGAGTGCTATGTTTTAATCTTGCTATTCAGTTCAAGGAGACATTGATAAAGGAACTTTGGAGCCCTTGAAAATATCTCATCTCTACCATTTTGAAAGGGGTATGTGTAAAACTTTGCTGTTATTTCATCAGTGACAATCTGAGCCTCCATTCAAGCATCAAAAAGGAGTATTTTATCAAGGTCATTCCCATATTGCAAGTCTGATTGGAATGAGAAAGACGGGTGGCTCTCTGGGCAACATGACTCTGAGCCCCATGGTTTGCACCATTCTTTGTCTCTCCATCTCACCATATTTTTATTACTTCATTTTATTAGATTTATTTATTTCATCAGATAACAATAACAGTGTATATTATCTTGGCTGACATCAGATTTTTAAAAGTTCTGACTTTTGTTTCCCCCCAAAGCATAATCCTTTGCATTGTTTGGTTGAAATATCATCTGTCCACCAACTAAAAGTCTGTTATAAATAGGAAAGAAGTGTTATGGGAAGCAAAACCCCCAAGGGTTTATTTGTTTGAATATAAATGGAATAAATGGATAAATAAATATAAATGGAATAAATCATATTGTCATTATCCTCATTTTATTTTTCTCAAGTTACCCAATTCTTGGAAAAACATGCAGCATAAAAAATGATGAATATGTCAAGTTCGTAAATGCCTTATGTCTTCTGGGCTACACCAATGAAATCGCCTTGTGGTGAAATGGCCAGCAAACAAATTTAATAAATAAAATATCAAAAAATCCCCCCAAGCCTTGAGACCTTGAGGTAAATCTGAAAGAGATTCCTGCCTGGAATCTTATAGAAAAGGTTTTCAAGTGTTTGTTTGTTTGTTTGCATTCCAACTTTATTATTTTTTACAAATAACTCAAGGTGCCAAACATATCCAACACATCTTCCTCCTCCTATTTTCCCCACAACAACAACCCTGTGAGTGAGAGTGAGTGGCCCAAAGTCACCTAGCTGAACTCACAGTCCCCTGGTTTCTAAGCCAATATCTTAACAGCTACACCAAACCACTTCTCTAAACTGAGATTTATTTTGATTATAAAAATAAGCCATAATGATCTGCTTTAGAGAACAGGCAAATCTATAAACTCTGTTTTATAAATCATAGTGATTTGATTCTATGCCTCTGTTTATATAACCAAGGATTGTATTAGCTTTTTTGGCTGCTGCTGCACACTGCAGCACACCAGCTGCAGTCTATGGAGAGGCTTCGGGCCAGCCCTCAGATGCTCTCTAAAAGTTGCCATCACTGTTAGAAGGAAAATCATGTTACCTTTGTTAATGTAATCATATGCTAATGTTAAATTGCATGGCATGGCACGGCAATAAATTTTGTACTGTATTAACACAATACTTAGGGCAGTCCTTGGTTTGAAAGATATGCACACCTCTGCTATACAGCAACATAGGATCTCACAGTCTGAATATTAGCCATTACCATGGAATCAATCAGCCATCTTAAATTCTTTTCAAAAGATGAGATATTTCAAAAGAAAAAAAAGACAGCAGGAAGCAACAGAAATAAACAATTGTTGGGCTTCTCTGCCTCTACTGGGTGATGTGGGTGGTAAGACGTGGGGGGGAATTTGTCAACAGCACTGCTGTTTTTAATGAAGCAGGGAGCTAATTTGAAACTTGGCAGCATCCAACATCACTTTCTTTTAGAGACTGTTGCCATATTGCATCATCTGGATATATGCTGCTTTGATTCATCCTATTTTTTTCTTCTTCCTGCAGCTACTGTGCAACAGACTCTTCAAAGTGCAGTGCAAAGGACTTCCTTTGAAATGTTAAGCTAGAAATTTTATAAGGAGAAAGTGTAGGTAGTGAAATATTGGTTGGCACCTGGGGTGACCCGGGTTCAATCCACCTTCAGCCATGGAATTTCAAGAGGTGGGTTTGGGCCAGTCATTCTCTCTCAGCCCCATCTATCTTGCAGGTTGTTGGCATAATTTGCACATTATCTGTATTAAGGGTAATCATCCATAGACTCATTTTTTTTAGAGAAGTGCCTTTTCTTTCCAGTGATTAATTAAAGAAATTCATATTTTGATTTATATACAAAATAGGCATAGTACCGCTGTTTGGACATTAGCCTGTATTTTATTGTTCTGATTGTAAACTCTTTGAGCTAACAGCTTAGCCATCTTTCTGTGTGTCCTACTGAGAATAATCCTACTCATGATAGATAGTACAAGTGGCATGGCATAACTCAGTTGGCGTGAACTCAATAGCACAGATATCAAAATGCAACTAGTTTTATGTGTACAAGTAATCTCACTTAATGATTGTTATTGGCATTGGAATTTCCATCACAAAGTGAAGCAGTTGTAAGGCACGTTGTCATGTGACCATACTGCTTAACAGCAGCAGTTCTGGCATTCCCAGTTAGTATTGTCAAATGAAGACTGCATGGGTCATTAAGTGAGAACTTCATGTGACCATGACTTCTGACTTTCTGCCGGCTTCCCCAACACTATTAAGGGCAAACTGCAAAGAGGAAAGAGTTGCAATGCGTGCCTAAGCAATCCGTTCTCCTTTTTGCACCATTACTCCCTTAAACAGTGTTTTGAAATGGAGTTTACCTCACATTTTGGATGCCAGCAGATAAGTGGAAGCTTCTCATTAATTTATAATGTTTTTAAAAATGATTTTTAGAAGAGGTATGGATAAATAGATGAAGTGTAAATAATGCCACAGACATCTTCAGGCTCCACATAAAGTTGGAATGGTCGATGCACAATTTTGACATGTATGTCTATGCTTATATGTGTGACTTGATATTCCTTTAATATAGTCACGTGTGAGCTATATCAGTAGGGAAAAGAAGCTCAATTACCAGTCTGATTTTTCCCTTCCATTAAGGCTATGTTGTCCTAGTCTGATATTGTAATGTTTTATTTTTAAATGTTTTTATATAATATATATAATAATAATGTTTTTAATATTTTAATGTTTGAATGTTTATATTCTACATACATTGCTATTGCTGGGTTAGGAGGTATTGTACTTTGGGTTTTTTTGCAATAAATTTTCTTTTTTAGTTCAGTCACATAATGCCTTGTGTTGTCTTTCTTCCTATTGTCACCAAGAAGTCCTGCTGGCCTTAAAGCTTTTGATAAATTGTATTTGTCCTTCTGCTCTGGTTGGTTTACAGCAGAAACACCATAAAGCTGTTAAGGGTTGTGGGCATCTCACAGCTACTGCAGACAACAGCTGCATCTGGCCACAGGATCTCACATGTCATTCCCTCCAGTGTGTATTTGTCCGTCTCCTCTGGCAGCAACACTGGCATCCCCCCACCACCTTTCTCTTAGTTCTTTATCTGTTTGAACATGCAAGTCTTTTGCTTTTGTTGTTTTTTTAAAAGCCTGGTTCCTAAATGGTTGTAGGGGTAGCTTGCAAGTTCTGGATGTGTGATCAGTGACGCAGTTATATCATTTCCCTCATTCTGCCTTCACTTGGGAGACTGCAAGGGGTTAAAAAAAAGAAGAAGCCTGACTTTTCAACCCCCCTCTGGAGATACCACTGAGCTACATGCAGAAATGAAGTTCAGTCTTTGGGATATCCAGATAAAATTGGACAGGATTCTTGCCTGATATCTTGGGGAGTGCTTACCAATTAGTATCGACAATGCCAAGCCAGGTAGCCCAGTAACCAAAATTGATACAATGCCCTTCCTACTGTATGTACATGTATATCAGCTGTCCTTGATCTATAAGTATCTCTTAGTTGAACATGAGAATAGAAATTAATGTCCTGTCATAGAGGCTTTGTTTGTCACTGCCCCTGACAATGCTAAATTGGTTTTGAATGAGCTTTTTTTTAAGCAATGAAAGCTTCATATAATTGATTATTCTTGGATATTTCAGTTATTTAGACAGCATTATCAAGTGGCCTATCTAGGTAGGCTTAACAGTATTCTGAAGCTTCAAAAGCTTTGCTGGTTCATTAAATAGCATTTAACCTGAAACCTACTGTGAAAACAAACTGGCTTTCTCTGCATTGCAAGACATCTCCGAGAAATTAATTCTCAGGGTCTGATGTTATTTCTGTCCTCTTAAGCTTCTACTCTCTGTGTGTCCCTTTGCTAATTCCATTTATTATTAAGCAAAAATTTCTTGTCATCTTCTCCTGAAATGTTTTATTCTTTGGCACAATGCCATGGCAGTCTATTCACCATTACATAGCAAACACTTCAGTCTCTGATTAGTCACCCCTAGCCAAGGACATGTATTTATCAGGTGGCATTTCTTTAACTATGGTTTAGGTTACCTTGCTCTGAATCCAGTTAAATTGCCTGAGAAAATTCTCTCATTTGTGCCCATTGACTATATTTGTCCTTGATATAAGTGGTATATCTCCAAGATACAGGATTTTCTTATTATCTGCTAACACTATCATATTTCACATCATTAATTTTATTGGTGTATGAGAGGGTTAAGTTGTTGAGTCTCAGAATAAAATTGGAGGAACCTTTGTTTACTCCATTCCTTGCTTTTTGGAAATTTCAGCCAGGAAAAATTGTCTATATTGATACCATGATTAAAAGCCTAGGAAATGAGAATTGCCAGTAAAAATTATATGCCCAGGATTATTGCTGGCCAAGGTTTGTGATACAGACAGTTCTGGAATGTGGTAGGGATGGTAGAATGAAAAAAAAAACACCTCAGCATACTTCCTACCTACCCCATGCTCTCTTCTGATACCACGTTGTTGACATGTAGCAGACTAGATCTGAAGATGCAAGCCTGGAAGAACAGTGTGATTTCATGCTTCTTCTGCACAATTGGCACAAATGTTTCCATATCAAAACAAAGGCATTCATTTGTTTGGAATCAGAAAGTGTGATTGTTAGGTCACTTATTCTATCCAAATTCCTCAGAGTGACTCATATCCTTAGATATCCATGTATATGAAATATTTTCATGTTATCTATGTATTTATGTAGACTTTCACTGTTGTTGCTGTTGTTGGCCTTACTTCCCTTGTTGGGAGAGAGAGTGTTTCGCTGTCAGCAAATTAAAGAAAGCAAATTCTGTAATATTTAGATATCACAAATTTTCATGTACTTTTAAGTATTGAGTTGATGCCAGTGAAACCTGTGGGTGAGGAATAAGTAAAAGTATGGTTACCATATCTGCATTTCAGAAATTCAAATAACAAGGTGCGAGCAAAAAGATACAGAAAGCTGTAATTATCTATCTGGATTTTTGCAGTCTAGATTTGGTACTCCATCTTTTCAGTTGCAGGCCTTATAATATTGTGATTTCTCTCCATTGATGTCTTCAACTTACACCTCAACTTTCAAGAACTTCCTCAGTAGCAATTGCCTGATCTTCTCTTCAGATTTGTGAAAAGCCTTGCTTTGTGAGAAAATATATACAACTTGAGATGATTCAGTATGGGGATTTTTAGATCCCATATTGATCTATTGTAGCTTGTTGTTTTACTCTGTTTTAGTGTCATCAGTTAGATTTTTTTTTTTTTAAAAAAAAGTGGATATGTGTTATATTTAGAAGCTGCCTGAAATGCAGGAATGGGGGAAGAGGGTCTAAAAATAATATAAGCCTGGTGCTTCTCGGGGGTCCTGAATTACAACTCTCATCATCTCCAGACAGCCATTGGCATAATGGAGACTGTAGTCCAGCACTTCCAGACCACAGCAGGATAAAAAATGCTGCTCAAAGGGAAGACCAGTTTAGAGAAAGGGTGCTTTATTGCCATGGCCTGTTTTTAAGTGGAGGAACTTTCTCAGCTTCACACTGTTAGAAGGGACTGTGATAAGAAAACTTTCCAGCAACAAGCCTAACCCACTTTTATGTTCTCTTTTTCATTTTTTCCCCATCCTGTCATTTCAAATGCCAAGATTTTTTGAAAGACGATAACTTTTCAGCGTCAGTAATCACTCTTCCATCTGGTCCAGCCTGCTGCTTCCAAATCTGCGTGTTCTCAGCTGTGGAGCATTCAACTTCCTGCTTGTCTTCCTCTTGGAAACAGAGATGCCAGCAGAAGTTAAATTGTTAACAGCCTGGTGGGGAAGCATCTTTCAGTTCAGCTGAAACATTAGAAGAGACCATATTTAGCACTCCACTATCTTTTTTAAAAATAAACCAAAGGTTCTTCCTCGTAACAGAAAGACTGCCTTTCCTCCCCTCACTTCATTTTCTATACTAAAAATAAATAAATAGAAAAAACAAAACAAACCCCCACCCTATTGTTAGTAAAATGAATTACCTCATCACTGCAACCCTTCATATCTCACCTTATACAGGTTTGATGTAGGGGACAAATATTCCATTCTTACATAGCTGACTGCTGTGAGGGATTTTGAATTGCACAGCAGAAAGAGAAAGCAAAGTAAAACTGCCCAGTAACCCTGGAAGTCAAGAGACAGAGAAAATAAACCAAGTTGTTATCTTTTTCTTGGTGTGAAAGTACATTGTTTCTATAAGAAGGTGCCTGTGTCAGTGGAAAGAGTGGGCTTAGAGCAGACATGTCAAACTTGCGACGTCATGTGACATCGCACGACATATTGGAACTTTTTCCCCATTGCCGGCAATGGGTGGGCATGGTTTCCTCATGATGCATCTGGCCCGTGGGCTGGCAGTTTGACACCCCTGGCTTAGAGCCTCCTTAAAAACACAGAATTTAGACACACCAGGTGAGTCCATACTAAGATCACGATTGTTCTTATCAGATGCTACACTCCAGCTGTGAAGGTTATGCTATAATTTCAGGGGTCTTTAAACTTGGCCCTTTTATGACTTGTGGACTTCAAAACCCAGAATTCCTCAGCCAGGCATGCTGGCTGAGGAGTTCTGGGAGTTGAAGTCCACAAGTCATAAAAGGGCCAAGTTTGAAGATCCCTGCTATAATTTATTGTAAGTCTTATATACCATTTCAGAATATATATATAACTTGTAACCTTGTTGGTTTGGGGACTCTGCTTTCTGATGAGGAGCCCAGTCATTTTCCCCACAACACTGGTTTCCAGTTCCTGTTTCTTATGTCTCAATACCTAAACTGGGCCATGTGTACTTCAGCAGATAACTACAGAATATGCAAAATGTTTTCCCCATAGAATTTAATGTATATACAATGTCAGCCTGAAGAACACAAATGAGTATATTTCCGTTGAGAAGTGTCATTATTACTTTTTACTTTAACAGTGTAGGTTATTGAAATTTATATCTCATTCCTCAAAAATTGGGCAACATTGCTAAAGATGTCGTCAAAAAGTATTGGATGCCTCCACTTTTCCCCAGAGAATCCCAATTTCCCATGAAATGAATTGAAACTGACATAAGTAGATAAGGATGCACCATTTTTTATTCCATAGTCCATACAGCAGACAATTTGGTTTTGATGTAGGACAACATAGTTTTGTAAATAATAAAACAAATGAAAATGGCATCGACATAATTATTGGTGCCTTAAATTGCATTATTAGGTATTTGTGATCTCTCAAGCAGACTGCTTACTTTAATGTCATAGGTGTCTTCAATCTCATAATCACTCAATCTATTTGAAAAAGAAAAGTATTCACACAGGTATTTTGTGTTATTGTGTGCAGCACAGTGGACATGTACAAGAGAAAGAAAATCAGAGTTGCCAGAGGAGGAAAGGAAAAAGAATAACAGAATAAGAGAGTTGGAAGGGACCTTGAAGGTAGAATAGAATAGAGCTGGAAAGGACCTTGGAGGTTCTCTAGTCCAGCCCCCTGCTCGAGCAGGAAAACCTATACCAGGGGTAGGCAACCTTGGCTCTTTTATGACACATAGACTTCAACTCCCAGAATTCCTGAGCCAGCCATGCTGGCTCAGGAATTCTGGGAGTTGAAGTCCATGAATCATAAAAGAGCCAAGGTTGCCTACCCCTGACCTATACCATTTCAGACAAGTGACTTCTAGTCTCTTCTTAAAAATCACCAGTGATGGAGTGCCCACGATTTCTGAAGGCAAGCTGTTCCACTGGGTTAATTGTCCTCACTGTTAGGAAGTTTCTCCTTAATTCCAGGTTGCTTTTCTCTTTGGTCAGTTTCCAACCATTGTTTCTTATCTTGCCCTCTGGTGCTTTGTAGAATAGTTTGACACCCTCTTCTTTGTGGCAGCCCCTCAAATACTGGAATACTGCTATCATATCGCCCTGTTTCTTCTTTTCTTTAGACTAGCCAAACCCAAGTCTTGCAGCTGTTCTTCATATGTTTTAGTCTCCAGGCCTTTGATCATTATAGTTGCTCTTCTCTGAACTTTTTCCAAGATCTCAACATCTTTTTGTGATATGGTGACCAAAATTGGTCCAGGTGTGGTCTTACTGGGGTTTTATAGAACGGTACTAATACTTTGCGTGATCTTGATTTTATGCCTCTGTTTATACAACCTAGAAATGTATTAGCTTTTTTGGCTGCTACTGCACACTGCTGGCTTATAGTCAAGTGATCGTCCACTAGGTCTCCAAGGTCCCTTTCACAATTGCTGCTTTTGAGCCAGGTCTCACCTAATCTGTACTTAAACCTTTAATTTTTCCTACCTAAATGTAAGACTTTGCTGTTCTCCACATTAAAACTCATTTTGTTGGATAGGGCTCATTGTTCAAGTCTGTCAAGATCTTTTTGGATCCTGAGCTTCTGGGATGTTGGTTATTCCTGCCAGTTTAGTGTCATCTGCAAATTTGATGAGTTCTCCTTCTATTCCCTCATCTAAATCATTAATGAAGATATTGATGAGTACTGGGCCTAAGATGGAGCCTTGTGGTACCCCACTGCTTACTTCTCTCCATGTGGATGTAGTACCATTTCAGAGTTAGAAGGGAACTTGGAGATCTTCTAGTCCATCCCTCTGCTTAGGCAGGAAACCCTATACCGTTTCAGACAAGTGGTTGTCCAATCTTTTCTTTAAAATCTCCACTATTGGAGCATGCACAATTTCTGGAGGCAAATTGTTCCACTGATTAATTGTTCTAACTGTCAGGAAATTTCTCCTTAGTTCTAGGTTGGTTCTCTCCGTTGTATAAACAATTAAACAAATAATATATTTAATGCATAAACAAATAAAATAAATAAGTATTGTGAAGAGTAAAGGCTAGAAAACTATGTCCAAAGAGCTTCATGTTGCTGTGACCATGATTGATAATATTATCAAGAGATTTAAGGTACATGGGACCGTTGTCATCCTTCCTGGACATGGCCACAAGAGGAAAACTGACACCACACTGAACAGAACAATAACTTAAATGGTGGAGAAAAGAAACCTCAGAAAAGATCCTAGCTGACCTCTAAGATAAAGGATAACAATATCAAGTCCACCATCCCTTATTGTCTGACTAAGAGTGGCCTCTATGGTTGAAGACCCATGAAGATTTGGTTTCTGAAAGCCAGCACAAAAAATAGATTGAGGTTTGCTAAAATCCATGTTGATAAATTACAGGGCTTTTGGGAGAATGTTCCTTGGACAAATGAAACAAAATTCAAGCTTTTTGATAAGTCACAGCAGCTCTATGTTCTGAACAGTGGTTCTAAACATCAAGATATCTTTCTGGGTGTCTGTCAAATTCCTGGACCCGTATGGCTGGGCATTTTTTGGATATATTTGTACATATATATTAGTACCTGGGAAACTGAAAAGCAAAGCACCCACCCAATGCCATTCTTATAAACTAAACTAGGCAGGCTGCCCCAGTCCAAGTTTTTGTTCGAAGTAAGATAGATAAGATAACCTTTATTGTCATTTTTTTACTGTGGGCACAACGGCACACATCAAAAATGAAATTTAGTTGCCCGCTGTCAAAGTGAAACACATCATGCAAGAAAAAAGATAAAAGGGAAAGGGAAAGTGGTTAGAAAAATATTAATTTAATCTGTTAAAATTCATTTTGGCTTTCTTTTTGTAAAATAAATGATGACATGGTGTTGTATGTCATGTGTTGTTATCCATCTGAGGTTGTATTTACCTATTTTTAAGGACTGCTAAGGACCAGATAATTTTTACTATGTCCTAATTGGTAAAACTATAGAACTTGAAGAGGATTTAGGTTTACTTTCTTGTTCTCATGACTATATGTTAGATTCAATTCCTGTTGCAAAACAAGGAGATTTCTCTTTCTGTCCCTCCCTGTTGTTATATTGCCTGCACACTTCAGTGAAGGGAAACCTTTCTCATGTTTGCCAAGGAGTCCAAGTGAAATAATGGAGTTGGCTTGAAAAGCATAAACAGTGGTGGGCAGAGCTATGTGGTCCTGTGATCAGAAGCAAAGAAATGCTGAATCCCTTGTAGAGCAAACTTTGGGACTTTCAGGCTTACATAAATGGGCAGCTGGAGGGGAAGAGAGGAACCTGTGTGGAGAGAGAGATTCCTGCTATACTGATTTCCATGCACACACCTTTTCTAGAGCTATCAGGTCTGGGTCATGAAAGCATGAATGACAGCAGCTGGGACCATCTGAAATTTTGTGTTCCAGATCTAATTGTTCTGTCTTTTCAATAAAACTCTTTTTAATGGCTTTATTTTGTTGTGATATTGTTTTTGTCCTTTGCTTTAGGTAATTGCTTTGAAGCCTGGTGCTAACATTTTTATACTGTTACTAGCTGTACCCAGCCACGCGTTGCTGTGGCTCAGTCTGGTTAAATCGTAGCGTGTGTTGCTTTTACGTCCAACAGATGGTGCTGTTTTTCAAAAAAAGCATGTTTTTGCCTGTCACAGGTGTGACATCTATATAATACTAGGTATATAAAAATACGCACGTATTCGAATGCAACGTTGTGTCAAAATTTCAAAGCAAGAACTTTTGGAGATTTAAGATTTTGAACAAACGAACATTTACATTTTTATTTATATAGATTACATTGCAACATAAACTGGCTTATAATTTCAATTCTTCTCAAGGGAGAGGATCACTGAGGAAATGAAGTGATGCCCTGAGTGGTAGAGAGCTCTTAAAGTAAAGGGAACTCTAACTTCTTACCTATGAACTTTCTCATTTGTCTTTGGCAGTTGCTGCCAGTCCTTTGCTTGCTTAATCCTTGTACTTCATAGAGGAGGTGCCTCTTGTTCCTACACCCATCTATTTTCTCAGAGAAGGCAATAAATAAAAATAATTACAGGTTGGAAGAATAGCAAAACATAACACTTTGTAAGAGTTTCTTTCCTTATACAGAAACTATACAGGGTGTTGCCAACATTATTGATCTCTAAGGTCATGTCCAGGGAAGTGCATATTGTGAATCACTAGGCAGTTTTCCCATCCCTACGTATGTTATTATTAATGTGTAGACCTATCATCCTGTGTCAGCGGAAAACTACATTGTGCTGATCTTCTGCTAGATTTATATTTCTGTGTCAAAAACAAATTATCCACTATACAAGCCAGGTATCTGATCTCTTCCTCCGTCCAAGTCATAGAGATTAGCTTCCAATGACCAGATGGAGCAAGTCATGTTCATAGTAAATGTTAATAGCCAATAGGAACTAGGTAGATCCCTATCTTGGATGTGTTATCACTCGCCCTATAATGGAAGTGTCATAGATCATTTATTTAGCAACTGTTGTGTAGGATAAAGAGAAAAACACAGTTTTAATAGTGGACAACTATAGACAACTCCCGCTACAGCAGGGTGAGAATGGAACAGGTCAGTGAGCATCTTCATGGCATGTTAAGTGGGATGTGAGAATGAGACTAAAGGTTTATAGGCAACAACAGTAGGGATAACACCTTGAAGAGACAAACTATTTTCAGACCTTCTATCCTCTTTCTGCTTTGTTACAGTAATAAAGGGAAAGAAAAATATCAAGGTATGGCTGGGGATTCTGAATGGACTGATTGGTCATCAAATGTTTCATGGGGAGCTATGCAGTTGGGGGAAAAAAACATCTGCTATTTATTTTAAACTCCGCATGTCATCCACAAGTTCTTCTATTCACAACTAACCTAAAGAACATTCCTAGAAACAAACTAGGGAGGTTGTCTGGTGAACCATCAAAGTCTACTTATTGGATGATGCAGTAAGTGGATTGTAAACAAGCAATATCCTTATGGTGCTTCTTAAGGGCAGGAGTCTTTTGAGGGATTCACTTGAATCCTTGATTTAATACAGCAGGGTACATACATACATACATACATACATACATACATACATACGTGTGTGTGTGTGTTTGTGTGTGTGTGTATGTATGTATGTATGTATGTGTATGTATATATATTTGGTTTTTTGGGTGGGTAAAAAGCCTTTTGTGTTCTTTCAGAAATTTAGGTATCTGGATGTGCTGGGTATATGTTTTTGTTTAAACCTAACCTTCTAAAAGGTTGTAGAAATGTCGTCTTTGAAGTGGGGAGACCCTACTTTTAATATCTAGTAGAAATACCAAATGATGCAAGGGAACTGCTTGTAAATGAAAAGCTAGGGAATGTGTTAGGTTTTAATGGCTGAAAAAGAACAATAATGAGAGAAGCTGCCCCCAATGGAAAAAAAAAGAGGCTTGGATCAGGACGGATTTTCCTAAGCTGATGCCTTCTTGATGTGTTCCTGATGGCTCATGATTCCTGCAGTCAGTCTACATGACAAGTGATGGGAATAGTCATTCATCCCCAGGTTAAGCCAAACTCAGTTAAAAGATGGAAAGAGAAAAATTAGACTGTTCATTTCATTTCTCTTCGCACCCCCACCTCTAGAATACTCTGGTGCTTTGATGAATCAACTGAACCTGACATTAAAGGAGAGGGAGGAAACTTCCTGTTTCTGGAAACTTCCTGTAATCACATAACTGATCAGTTTTGAGATTTCACAATGCTTGCTGTTTCCTAATTAGGACATGCTTAAGAGGGAACAGTTGGCATTCCCGTTGGTGAGGGCCATGTGTTACCTGCAGTCGGCCAAGTCGAGAATGAGCCTGATTTCTCTCTTACCTACGTTCTGCAATCGGCAGCTGCTCCGAACAGGTGCTGGCTCTCTTTAGAGCAGATGGCACCAAAAGTGAGGTTGTTGGCAAGTGCCTCTGCAAAGCAACCCTTCTTCTCACTCATATTGATGTGTATACAATGTGTCACACTCAGCCAGGCCCATTTTTTTTGTTATACAGCACTTCCGTTTGCAATAAAAGGTCAGTGAGAGGAAGGCTCGGATTTGGCCTGATAACTTGTGATCTAAGAAGAGTTGTAGTTTAAGGACCAGACCAAATGCTTTTAGGCTTTTTCTATTATGATATCCAATTCACTCAAAGAAACATGCATTAATGGGCCCTTAATAAGCAGTCAAATCTTTAGATTTATATCGAAGCTTGAATATTTTGATTTTTTTAAAAGAGGTAGTGCAGATTATTCCAATTAGACATACTTTCTTTAGCAAACAGACATAAAAATTGTGCTCCACAGAAATTGGTCCTAGAGTGAAGTGGGCAACTCAATCTGGGTAACATTGATTGTAGCTTACTTGCTTTGCCTAATTTCCTCTTTCCCACATTTCCTTTTAAATGATACTTGCCTCTGCCCTTTCCTATACCCCAAAAGCAAGGTATTTGATCAAGTAAAAAGAAAAGTGAGTGGTGTATTAATCACTCTGTGGTTTCCATCTTTGAGACCCATTAGTGGGGATCTTACAGCATTTGGTCTTTGTGAATTGTGATGTGAACTGTTTTGTTCTATGAGTTTAGAACTACCATAACTAAATTTTGCATTTCTTCAATTTTTCACTGCAGTTCTTAATTCAAGAAACATTCTGGAAGTTTCTGTATTTTTGTCTTAAATATATTTACAAATGTGTATATTTAGCTAAAATATGCTAAGAAATACAGTATGTTCCCAGTGACAAAATAGATATAGAAATAACATACAAATATATATACATGTTTTGTGCTGAATACCTTTTAAAATCCCCCATTATAATAGGAATTGGATAGAATTAACTTCAGGTTGAACAGATATGAAAGTGACACAACCCATAAATAGCCATAAAGAAACTGATTTCCCATCCTTGGCTGTCAATTGCTTTCTCCCCCTCAATGAGAGAATTTAAACCTGGCAAAGGAAAGTAGAGTATGATTGGCTGCATATTCAAGTATCTGTTTATGCCATTTAGTGGAGTCAGTAGTAGTAAGTGGTACAGGAAATGCCTGATTCTTCAGACTTCCATTTATCAGACAGTCAATGCAATGAACAACATTTTATTTAAACTGCAACTCCTCATATAATGGACTGTTTGTTTTTGTTTCTTTCAAGAAAGTCAGACAAGTGATATAATATATATATTAATTTGCTTCATGTGTATAATTACATAAATGATGTTTTATGTCATTTGTGCATGTTTATTGACATATGCAAATGACATAAAATTGATGCAATTGAATAATTACACAATTACTGAAATAATATAAAATATGTCAATAACATAAATTTGGATGCAGTGGATGTTCAGATTGGAAAGATAGCCTATGTGCACCAACTGGTATATTAAACCAAGGTTTAACTTCTAGTCATTAGCATGGGGAGGGGAGGAAGGGGAGGCAAATGATAAAATAAGTATTGTGACATTGAATGCAACCTCCACCCTTTTTTTGTATATGTGCCATGACATATGTCAAGAGCAGACTTTCCATTGACTAGTGCTTGCTTTGTCATTCTGATGAGTCACAATCTTCAAGTGCCTCTGCTACAGGCTGAAGTTTTTACTATACCAACTATAAATATCAGCTAGGAGAGAGTACCTAGCTGATCTTGGTTGGTGTCAAAAGATTAAGCTCTCTGGTTAGCACTGGAATGGGGATCCAGCAGGAAATTCCTGGATGGTAGGCTCAATTGGGGAATTGAACAAACATTCCAGAAGGTAACAGTGGCAAACTAGAAGTCAGGCTCATCTTGCTTTTTTATTTCTGCAAATTGTAACTTACCCTAAGTTGCTTAGTGAGCTGAATGGAGTATGTTTCTAATAAATAAATCTGGTTAATTAATCCACTTTCTGAGTTCATATATTACGCCAACCCAGAGACTAGCCTATACAGTTTGATTTGCTTAACATGCTGAGTTACAAAGAAACCAGCCAAGTTACTGCTGATCAATTTAATGTGTCATGTAAATGCATCCGTTCAATCTTAGACCATGGGTTGTGTGCATAGAGCTGACTTTCTGGTTTAATAGATATGCCTGTTGCACTATAGCATGTACTGACTTTTCCTTAGCAGAATCCTATATAATGGCAAACAGTCCAAAACACAACCCTTTGTGACACAACTGCAGTCCCTTTGTAACATTCAGGATAAAGTTCAGATTTAGTAGTACTGTACTGAGTCATCAACCACAAAAAGTATATGATTTTTTGCCTGCTGATCATCATCATCATCATCATCATCATCATCATCATCATCTCAAGGGAGCATTCAGCATTTTCAGGTGCACTAGCATAACCATTAGCTTTAAAGTATTCACTGTGGCATGATATAAACATTCGTAGGCATTGCTGTAGTCAATGAAGCATGGATAAACCTCTGTCTTACGGCAGCCATCTGATCTCATGTCCCTTTTTTGAAACTTATGGGTTCATTTACTATTTCTCCATTGTTCTCTATAAGATCTTCAATAAATTGTTTATATAATGAATTACAAATTGTTAATAATTTATCTCTCTTGTACCTTTTTTCTTCTGCACAAATATATAGGTCAATATTTTCCTAATATCTAGGCCACACTCTTTTGTTCTATAGCTACCTCTTGGCACAAAACTGTTAATACTTTAGCTACCTCTTCTCATACAGCATCAAACAGTTTGGTAATGATTTCTGCTTGACAGCTGGTCTATTGCCTTTCATACCTCACTTTTTAGTAGTCAATTTTGAATATATGTTCTCTTTACAAATGTTTCCATCATTCTACAATCCTCCCTGTAAAAGTATTTTATCTTTTTCTGTAGTTAAATGGTACTTATTCCCAACTAACTATTTTTGATTTTTAGTCCCTAATTTATCCTGGAATAATGGCTTGTGTAAATTTTTATTTGCATCTTTTGTTTTGTATTATTTATAAATGCATTGTGTTTCTTTTTAGTTTTAGTATTGGAACTTTAAATTGTTTAAATTTTAAATTGTTTTGCAGTCCACTGAAAGAAACTCTGGCCATTGGGTTGATGAAAATTATTTTTCATGTGGTCTTGATAGGTGCGTACTCTGCAAAGTGCAGAAATGGAGAGAATGACAATAGCTTTTTTTCCTTTGCTTAAGTTGAACCAGTTACTGTATAATATGGAGTGCATAGGGAAGGGAAGTGTTCACTGTGTGTTTGTCAACTGAAGCAGTTATACAACAGGGCCATCCAAAAATGGAATTCCTCTCTTGCTTTTGTAGTATATGTGTAAGTTGAACCGCTTGCTTCTCTTTTACCAGTTTCATTCCTCACAGCAGGTTCTTCTTTCATGACCCTGTTGCTCTGAAGTCCCTGGTATCTAAATCAATGGCTCCAGTTTATGTTAAAAGGCTTCAATTATCACCTATAGAAAGTCAATACCTGATCTCTGGAATATGCTAAAAGACCATATCCTCTTAATATCATCAGATAAGCATAATGATTCTCAAGCTGAACTCCATTCCTTTGGCATGTCCATGCAGTTTCTTGTCAACAGTAGAAAAGTGGCTGCTTTTGCCTTTGGAAGGGATTTTTTCAATCTTCCACTTTAGTTTATATCACTGAGATTTTCTGGTGGTCCTACATTAAAAAATTAACCAGATTTGACTCTGCTTACCTTTTTTGAAGTCAGGCAAATTGTATTAGTGCAGACAAGGAGCACAACTAGGAGCATCAGCCCTAACTTTATTTTAAGGAACCATTAAACAGATTCTTGCAGAACTAAAAATATTTCTCCCATCCTCTCTTTTTAGCTTCCAGGAAACTAGGCAGAGTCCCCTCTGAAATGTTTCCCCCTCACTTGTGGACTGAGCTATCTCTGTTGTCCTGGCTGTAGGTCTTCCTCTTGTCTTCCAAGGTCATTCCCACAGACCATCACAAGTTGGCTAAGTGCCGATACTTTCTGAGATGCTTGGATTCAAGTGTACCTTAATCTTCTTTGTTAAAGCTTAGATTCCTGGTCTTTTTTTCTTCATGGCTACATCACATTCATTCAAGCCAGAGGAAAAAGAACTGACCAGAAGGGGTTGGTGCATTTTCTTTCTCCCTGGGCACCAAGACCCCCATGCGTGCTTGGTTTTGCTGATCATTTTAAACAAACAACTGGAGTCGAGGCAACCAGATGAGGCTGACATCTGCTTCTTTGATTTGCCAAGTCATTGCTGTTCCATAGCTAGCATGGATGAGAGAGGATACTGATGCCAAGTTCTCTTGGAAAGGCACAGTGCATTCTTCACGTCTCTCTCCCTGTCTCTCCCTCTTCCACTGGTTTTGTTCCTTTCCTACAGTATACTAAGGAGTGCATCTGAGGTGGTTATGAAGCTGCTTGAAAAAGTGCAAAGAACTTCTCAAAGGGCTGGCCCTGTCTGGTGAGGAAAACAAGAGCTCAAGAGGTGATCTAACAGCCCTTATGAGGAGATCATGCCACAAAAGAAAACCATTTCTGCCTAAGATGCAGTATTTGTAAGCATTGAAGGATAAATTAGGTTCAGATGAAGGGCTTAAGATAGTAGAATTCTGGGAACATGGCCTTAAATGGTCACTGAAGCACATTCTTTCTGCACAAATTCAAAAAAAACCATTGTATATCCAGCACTTTTTAAATATATATACACACACAAACTCACGTTTCAGTGAAGAACACAGAAAGCTACTTCAGCATACTAAGACAAATGACCCAAGTAGCTCAGTGATGCTCTTCAGATAGACATAGGCACTCCCACCCCTATTTGGAGAGGCCACAGGAGAACAGGTCCACCTGGTTGAGCTTTGGAGAACAGAAACTTAATTCTTGGACAGATTGGGAGAGCATGCAGACTGTAGGAGAAAGAAGAAATCTGCAACAGTTTCTCAATGAGAAGATGACCTATAGTAGTGACTATAGGACTGCTGAAAAACTCCAATGGAAGGAATTATTTCAAGATTTTGTCTTTTTAGTGGAGGGGGATTTAATTGAAGTGTGGAAAGCTAGGGAAACTACAGATTACTGGAAAAAAATATTGTACAATAGAGGATTAGACACTTACATGCATCCCATGGTTACCTTATAGCTAAAGTAATTTAAGATCCATATACAGTACCTTACACATGGAAAAATTTTCAACATGCTACTTTTCTTTTAAATTATATATTTAAAATAAATCCTCTGTCATCAAATTTAATAAGAAACTTAAATGTTTAAAGGTCCTATTTTTACTTCAAGTGCTATAGATTCTTCTTAATTTTGGGTAGCTGAAAAAGTTGCATAATGTGGACTTTAATTCTGTACTTAAAAGAATTGTCTGAAGTTCTGAATGGCTCATGGAAACCATAATCCAATATAAATATTTTAGTAATTGTTTTCCTAGCAGATTACTGTGAGGAAGTGTATGGAAATCAGCTAGCTCTGATATGTTCTTGGCATCTAATAAAATTCCCAATTTTATTAGATGCCAAGAACATATTTGCAAACTAAGATTGAAAGTTGATCCTGCAGCATGGGGACTTGTGGACTTTTATCTGTTAGGAAAATTATAAGCTGACAGAATCTTTTCTGCCAGCTGGATCTGGATGAAGGACCAAATTGCATCTCCAATCTTAAATGATGGGTCCCTAAGAGAAGAGACTTTGAACTTTCCAAAACCATATTATATTATTCTAGATATTACTCAAAAGCTTGAGTGTAAACCAGCTTCAAGCAAATTCTACTTTTACTTCCCCAATCCACTGAAATCTGGCATCAAATGCACAAACTCATTTAATTGGTATCAAAATTAAATCTAGGCTGCCAATGTAGGCAGTTCTGAGAATCTGAAAGTTGAAGTTTATATGTCTCAAGGACACCCAGCTGGGGAAAGTTTCCCTAATATTTGTGCATCTTAATGATAAAAGCTGTTATCAGATTATTACAGAATAACAGAGTTGGAAGGAACCTTGGAGGTCTTCCAGTCCAGTCCTGTGATCAAGCAGAATCTCCTTATGTTCTTTCTAGAGGAAGCAAATACAATATACATATCCAGAATTCATCCAATTTTCTAATTATCTGAAAACTTTGGGTGCATATCACACCATCTCTGCATCCAATTTTGGTTGCCACGATGTAAAAAAAGATGTTGAGATTCTAGAAAGATTGCAGAGAAGAGCAACAAAGATTATTAGGGGACTGGAGGCTAAATCATATAAAGAATGTTTGCTGAAATTGGGTATGTCTAGTTTAATGCAAAGAAGGACTAGGGGTGATATGATAGCAGTGTTCTAATGTCTCAGGGGTTGCCACAAAGAAGAGGGAGTCAAGTTATTCTCCAAAGCACCTGAGGGCAGAACAAGAAGCAAAAGATGGAAACTAATCAAGGAGAGAAGCAATCTAGAACTAAGGAGAAATTTCCTGACAGTGAGAACAATTAATCAGTGGAACAACTTGCCTCTAAAAGCTGTGAATGCTCCTACACTGGAAGTTTTAAAGAAGAGATTGGACAACGATTTGACTGATATGGTATAGGGCAGGGGTGTCAAACTCAATTTCATTGAGGGCCGCATCAGCATTGCGGTTGCCCTCGGGGGGGCGGGGGTGTGTGGCCAGGGTGGGTGCGGCCTACTGGGTGGGTGTGGATGGAGTGGGTGTGGCTTACTGGGTGGGCATGGCCAGCTCTACATTGTTCGCCTCAAGGGTGCCTGCCTGGGCAGATTTGAGGGTCTCTGGTAGAAGGGGGTGGAACCGGGGCAAGCGCCAAGGCATGGTCCATTTCTTCATTCCTCACAACAGGTGACACCTACCCAGCATGCACCCAGGGGGCGGGGCCGACACAGCAGACGCTGGTTCCTCGGTGTTTTTAGATGGCCTTGTGGAGCTAAGACTGAATGCGTTTCAGCATAGATGGCCACCACAAAATTGTACATTGGCTCCCGGACAGCCTGGGCCAGGGCCAAGGCAGTGGCAGCCGTTCCTTCACTATTTCCAGGATGGCTTTGCGGGCCACATGAAACCACTTCGCGGGCTGCATCCGGCCCCCGGGCCTTGTGTTTGACATGTCTGGTATAGGGTTTCCTGCCTGAGTAGTGGGTTGGACTAGATGACCTCCAAGGTCTCTTCCAACTCTGTTGTTCTATTCTATTCTATTCTATTCTATTCTAGTTTTTGTAAAATGGCATAATGGGTTGAATGAAAATAATCCCTTTATTGTTGCATATTGACAACAGTACTAATGCATTAATGCGCTAACATTTTCTTTAGTGCACACTCTGTCACTTCAGTTCAGGAGGACTTAGTGTGAGAAACTTCTATCTTTCCCCAAAACTGAAGGAATATCTCCATGGGCATCTGTTTGTTGCAAATGAAAAGGTGGAAATGACTGTCAGGATCTGACTGAAGAAACAAAATGTTGAATTCTTTCAGATCACTTTAATTGTCTATTGTAAGAAGTATCCAGTGAATGATAGCAATTATGTAGAAAAGTAAATACTGATAATAAGAGAGCTCATTCCAGCGATTATTTTCCTATTTCATTTATTAAAATATCCTAATTTAAACTAAAGTTATGGAAATGAATGCTTTAGTTTTCATTCAACCAAAACATTTAGGAAAATACTTTGCTGAGGGTGATCTTTTGTTATTAGTAATAGGCCTATAATTCTCCTATTGTAAACTAAAACTATCACAGAATCATTTTTTTCCTGTTGTCTTTAGATCCTTTGTCCAACGATAGATCAGAGATCAATATGTAGTATTCATATTTCTACAATTGTATCTAGTCACCTGCAGACGTTTGGGCTCAGGAATATTGATTAGATTTATAATCTGAAGGGATCTATTCAGATTAACTAATCCCTGATTTTTGACTACTATAAAGCAGTAGGTCTCACCTTCTACAATGAGTAGACCAATGTCATCCAAGGAGCTTCTAATGAGTATGGATTTGAATTTGGGTTGCCCACTTCTAAATTAATTCTCTACCCACCATGCTATACTTGCTCAAATTCACATTAAACCTAGATAGCCAAGCATGTTCTCCATTAAACTGTTAAATATTTTCTCTTTCTTATAGAGTTCAAAGTTATGTTACTAATCATTCATATGACTCTTTATAAACAATTCCTAATAAGATTCTTTCCTTCTCTTCCTTTTATCTTTGGCAGGCATTGACAGAGAATAGTTTTGGGGTCATCACAACTGAAATCCGCGAGGCTCCAGAGTTCTACTATGCTGAAGAATATCACCAGCAGTACCTAAGCAAACACCCTAATGGTTACTGTGGACTTGGAGGCACAGGGGTTTCCTGTCCTATTGGTATTAAAGTATGATCCTTACTCACAGGGCACATATCCAACATAAAGAATTGTGTTTTGGATTTTTACTGCAGACTTCAGTGTAGCTTTCACAAATATAAAAACAGTGGCATTTATTCTCAAGGAAAGGCATAGTATCAAGTAATGCAAAATTAATTGTGGAATCTTCTTTGGACTATTTCCTTTTGAGTTTAGATAAGAAAAAAACACATTTTTTAAATAGAAATAAATTCATTACATTTAGAAAATCTGCATAGTAGAGGAGGATTTTCTGCTTAGACGTAGTTCTCTGCCTTTTCAGAGGATGAATAACCTTCTGATACTGCGTAGGATCACTCTTAAAAATATAGGAACATCTGAAATGGCACTGACCATGATGATTTATATCAGAGACAGGCAATTTCTGAAGTCATGAAGGCCGCAATGGTCTGTCTCTGGCATGTTGAGGGCTAAACTCTAAATGTGCAATGTCCATTGGTGCAGTGTTTAAAAGAGTTATGTTTTTTTAAAAAAAACAAATAAATGCACAAGCTATTGCAAGGGTCAAGATTAAGGAAATCTCACTCCTTAAGCACTCTCCCAATCCCTAAAATGAGGGGGAACAGTTTGAAGATTTTGGCTCTCTTTATTGGCCAGATTTGCAAAAGTGATCATGGTAGATTGTATGTAACATATAGGCTGCAATTTTGCATACTTATAATCTTGCTGAATATGTATGCATCTGAATCACGTTAGTGCCATATAGAGTGATATATTTTGGGTAGGATTTGCTGGGATTTTATATCATATAAGCTAACATAACTTTTTACATTAATACTGTAAGCTGAAGAGTTAAGGCAAAGATATGCATGTCATGTTTAAGTAACAAGAAAGAATATTAGCAAACTTATTGGGGGGAAAGTTTCCTGGGAATGAATTGAAATTGAGAAAGAGGAGCCAAGGGCAGGGTTAGCATTTCCACACCTCTCCGCATTTCTTTACTCAAAATATCCAATCTTGCAATTCACTTCATAAATTATCACCAGAGATATAATATTAACAGCGAGCTATTAGCCTGATAGCTCTGCCTCAGATTGTGTTCCATTATGTATATGCTTTTTGAAGTTAACTGCTAAATAAATTTCAAGTGGGAACATTATGTAGCTATAACCACCCTTAATAACTATTACATTATGCAAGAAATTGGGTATTTGCTGAAAGTAAGTGAGGGATGCGAGAACATTGATGTTGAGTAAGTTTCTTAATTGATTTCTCGGCTTGATTCTGAAATGTAAAGGGGAAGCTTGAAGTTTTATGTAGGCTCTCCACTCACAGATTTCTTTCAGGCCCCAAATATTTGTTTCATACAAATATGTTTAAGAAGGTGTTCCGTAATTCTTTCACCAGTCCCAATCTCTTATGCCAACACACACACACACACACACACACACACACACACACACACACACANGAGAGAGAGAGAGAGAGAGAGAGAGAGAGAGAGAGAGAGAGAGAGAGAGAGAGAGAGAGATATTCTCAATATTGGGAAGGGATCATATGCAGAAGAAGCAAAGTATTCTGTTGACCTGAGAATTGGTCTGAATTGGTAGGAAGACTGTATCAAATATATCACAATAAAGGGCTGCAAATATATATGATGGTTCATATCTGCTTTGTACTGTTATATTAAGTATATGAAATCCAAGTCTGGGACTTCACTTTTGGCTCACAGCTTGGTAGCCATGGATCAGATACTCCTTCCTGGAGGTCTCCACATAGCCATAAATATGTACTCCCAATATTTGTGGTGCATCTCTCTTCCAAATGCTCTCTTGTAATAAAGAAATATGGGTGAAATTGTGAACTGGTCTCATCCTTTAAGCCACACTCACACAACCACTTTCAGCTATTTGCTTTTCATCCTGTTGGTCAGTGATGGAAATCAGCAAATGGTGATTTGTTATTTGATATGTTGCAAATGCAACATATGGTGCGTTTCAGTGTCGGACATTGGCACAGTCTTACTGTGTACTGTAACTCTGCCTTCCGTCTTGGACCACCCCCATCACTTGTAATGCCTGGTTCCTATAGTAACAGAATGTATTGTGTTGAGCATTATACCTCTGAATTGTTCTATTGTTCACTGTCAAGGAAACCAGCACTATCTATAATTTCCCAGCCACTTGGTGAAAAGGAAATGAAAGGGAGAACGGGTGTAATGATTATGTTGGTACCTTACTCCTGCTATCTTTGCTTCTGGCTAATATTGGTTGGTGTGGGTGTGGGTATTCTACTAAGTGAGATCTCTTTGGCAAAACAATGTTCATTGCCAAGGAGCAATCACAAATTACAGCTTTAGAATCACCATTGTTTAAGATGAAGAGTACTGTTGGAGTTTGTATTCATTAGCACATCTGATACCATTTGATTCTGGGTTTTGCAAAACATCAAAAGAGGTTTTTATCCTACCAGGAAACTTATTTCTCATAGTGGTTGCTTAATGTAATGCTGTTGGATCATCATTTCAAACATGTCCTGCCCAGCCTGCCTCAAGATTGTATTTATTTGTGTATTGCCTAGAAATCCTACTGATCTGTTCATTGCTTTTGGCTTCTTGACCTTTGTGCCCTTTGTATAGCGGTAATGAATAATTTGCCTCCTTAGTCATTTTATGTTAGTGTGATCTAACCTATCCAAATATAGGATAAATATATTTTCAGAGGGGCTGCTGCCTTTGCCTCCTGCAAGAAAACAGGAGAGATGTCTGGTACCATTAAGAATCACGGCCTGTCTCCATTTCTTCCCAATCGTTTTCTAACCATGTCCCATGATGTTACATTCATCTTATTTCAAACCATGAGTGAGATAGCTTAAATATTTCCTATCCCTACCACTATTAAAGTTGTATCCCCTCCCCTGCACCCATTTCAACACTATCCAAGACATAAAATGATACAAAATCTATTGGGATTTGTCACCAGTAACCCTGGAGGGAAGTCCAGTGACAGAAATGATTGAGAATACAGGAAGGTTAGAGTTTGACAATGGGAACATCAAAATTCAGTCTGGCATTATTTTTTGCCACCTCAAGGATGGTTGAGTAGCACTTCAGCTCATCAGTGGGGAAAGACCTTCTGTATAACTTAGCAATTTACAAAGGAGAAAAATCAGAGGCATGAAAAATATCACTCTAGTGCTGCAGAGGGCAACCTCAGTATGCATACAGCTGCAATTTCCCATTTGCAGCTTCCCAAATTTCTCTAGGTAGGTTTGGAATGACTTTTTTTATTTTTGATATTTAGGAAGGTTAATAGGCAAACTCAGCACCATAGCCTTGCAGAGATATAAGGCCTCCTATCAAAAAGTGGGCTCATTTTTTTTATTCTGGATTAAGTTAAAGGGTACAATGAGTGACTTGAGCTATAGCTTTTTACTAGCCTTCTCCAAATTTAAAAAAAATTATAAAGTCAACCTATAAAAACCAGGTACTAGTTTGCTTAAATTATAGCTGTGTTGTTTTATTGATAGTTGCCCTTATCTTGTGCCCTTCGGACAGAGTGGCATTTCAGCTCCATATAATCAGCCATGTACAAACTTACAAACAAATCCTTGTCTTCCTGCCTTCCTCCTACTCCCAAAAGGATCTGGGTGGCACTCTCTGTCCTCCTTCTATATATACATACTTGTGTTGTGGCTCCGTCCTGTGGGTCCCTCTCATCAGAGGAGGAAGGCTCTGAACATGAAGGAGAGGAGACGGCCAGGCCTCCCTCTCCAGGACCTTCCCCTCTGGTGCGGCCTTTGGTGCCTTCCGCTGAAGAGGAGATTGGCCAGGAGCCAGGTGCTTCTGGGATTGGCCAGGAGCCAGGTGTATCGGACTCCGAGGAGGATACGTCTTGGCTGGATCCACGCCAGCGTCGGAGGGACAAGCGTGCGCAGCAGCTGAAACGCCGTGCCAGAGATTTCAGCTGAGTCACTGGGCCACACCCCACTAGCTATATAAGCAAGGGGTGTGTTGTGTGAAACTCTTGTGACGGACAATTTTGCTGAATCTCCTGTTGCAGCACTCCGGCAATTTATCCTGGACTTATTGTATGTTTTGTTTTGTATTATCAAGTAAAGGCTTTGGCAGGCAGCCACGAAGTTGCTGCCAAGTGTTCATTTGTATTTGGCTGTGCTGAGCAGTTTTTCAGCCCTCGGCTGACTGGTTGGGGGGTGTGAGTCGGAGGGGGGACAGAACATCTTGTCCGTCACCAGACAGAACCATCGTTAACCCACGATGGACCAACAGCAGCAGCAGATTCAACAGCTGATGGATGCTAATCAGCTGTTGCAACAACAAGTAGGCCATTTAACGGCTCAACTCGCTTTGGCTAATGCTCCTGCTGCTCCTCCCCCCCTCCTCCTCCTCCTCCTCCTCCTCCTCCTCCTCCTCGTTCAAGATGCCCCGTGAAGGTGCCAGACAGCTTTTCTGGGCAGACGGAGCAGTTCCCGGCCTTCATGGGACAATGCCAACTCTTTATGGCGATGAGGCCGGAGGATTTTTTGGATGATCGGGCTCGGGTGGCGTTTGTGATCAGCTACCTTTCTGGCTCTGCCGCCCGATGGGCCACGCCCTTGCTGTTGCAAAACAGTCCGTTACTCCTCGACTACCAGGGCTTTCTGCAACACCTGTGCGTCATGTACGAAGACCCCCTTTGCGTGCAGACGGCAGCAAGGCGCATTAAGGACCTCCGCCAAGGGAAGCGCGCCTTGCAGGAATATATCACTGAGTTCCGCCTTCTCGGCCAGGACTCAGCCTGGAATGATGCGGCGTTGATGGATGCCTTCCAGGACGGCCTCTCCGATGACCTGCAGGATGAGTTGGTCCAACTGGAGGTGCCCCCGACCCTTGACGCTTTGGTGCTCCAGTGCCTGCGCATTGATGCCCGCCTTCAACGGCGACGGCCTCGTCGATCCCTGCCGGAACCACTGCCAGCGGCGGCACCCCCGCGTTGCGCACCGACAGGACCCCGAACCGCCCCACGCTTTGTGGCAACGGGTGAGGAACCCATGGAGCTCGGAGCAGCGCGACCTCACCTGACGGCCCAGGAGCGGATGCGGCGACGCCAAGGGGGTTTGTGCCTCTATTGTGGTGAGGCTGGACATTTTGCCGCCTCGTGTCCCAGGAAGCGGAGTGGGGCACTCAAGCCTGTTCCGGAGTCTCGGCGTGATCAGCCGGGAAACGGGCCAGGCCTGGTCTAGGGGAAACCCTGGGTCAGGCACGAAACTATGCCCCACCGGAGTCGGCGACTGTGGACTATGAGCCCCCTCGGCACCTGATCCTGGACACCCGGGTGTTGTTGGCCAACCGGTCGGAGGGACTTCCGGTGCATGCGCTGGTTGACTCGAGGGCCACGTCGAACTTTATGGACCAGGCCTTTGTGACCCATTTCAAGGTCCCCTTGGTTCCAGTGGACCCTCCGTTGAGGGTCGAGACTATTGATGGGCGGGAGCTTGTGGCGGGGCCCATCAAATTCGCTACCCAACCCTTGCGCCTAGCCATTGGGGCCGAGGAGGCGATTCAGTTTTATGTGACGGCGGACTTGCATTTTCCCTTGGTCCTGGGGATGGCCTGGCTTCGGGCTCACGATCCTCAGGTGGCATGGTCGAAAAACGCCATCTCGTTCCCGAGCCTGCAGTGTGTCGATCACCACCGCCACACCTGTGCCGGCCAGGACGTCTCCACCCCAGCCGTCTCCTTGCCTCCTGAGCTGACGTCCTTCGCCGATGTGTTCAGCGAAAAGGAGGCGGACCGATTACCCCCGCATCGACCCTACGACTGCCCGGTGGATCTGCTGCCCAACGCGCCACTGCCCGCGGGCCGCCTGTACTCCATGTCGGAGCCCGAGTTGGCCGCCCTACGGGATTTCCTGGAGAAGAACCTGGCCCGTGGGTTTATCCGGCCTTCGTCCTCCCCGCTCTCGGCCCCGGTCCTTTTCGTGAAGAAGAAGACGGGGGACCTACGCCTGTGCTGCGACTACCGGCGCTTGAACACCATCACAGTGCGGAATCGCTACCCCCTGCCGCTCATCCCCGAGCTGATGGAGCGGTTGCGGGAGGCCTCGATCTTCACCAAGCTCGATCTCCGAGGGGCCTACAACCTGGTGCGCGTGCGTGAGGGGGACGAGTGGAAGACGGCATTTGGCACCCGATATGGCCACTTTGAGTATACCGTCATGCCGTTCGGGTTGACCAACGCTCCCGCGGTCTTCCAGCACCTGATGAACGACGTGTTCTGGGACATGTTGGACCGGTTCGTGGTGATCTACCTGGATGACATTTTAATCTATTCCCCGAACCAGGAGAGCCACCTCCAGCATGTCCGCCAGGTCCTGTAGCGCCTGCGGGAGAATCAACTCTATGCGAAGGTGGAGAAATGTTACTTCTTCCAGACTTCCATAGAGTTCCTCGGGCACATCATCACCCCCGAGGGCATCGCAATGGACCCGCGCAAGGTGGAGGCTTTGCGCAGTTGGGAACCCCCACGTCGGGTGAAGGACGTCCAGTGTCTGCTGGGGTTCGCCAACTACTACCGGACCTTCATCCCGGGCTTCGCCACTCTGACCTTGCCGCTGACCCAACTTCTTCGGAAGAAGGTCCCGTTCCAGTGGGGGCCCCCGCAGCAGCAGGCCTTCGAGGTCCTCAAGCGGGCCTTCATCACGGAGCCGGTCCTCAGGCATCCCAATCCACACCGTCCGTTCGTGGTCGAGACGGATGCGTCCAACGTGGCGATTGGAGCAGTTCTGCTACAGGCTCCGGTGGATGGTGGCACTCTTTTCCCCTGCACTTACTACTCCCGGAAACTCAATCCTTCTGAGCGCAACTACACCATCTGGGAAAAGGAGTTGCTGGCTATCAAGGCCGCGTTCGAGGCTTGGCGGCATCACCTTGAGGGGGCCCGATACCAGGTGGAGGTGCGGACGGACCATCGGAACTTAGAGCACCTCACCACGGCCAGGAAGTTGAACCAGCGGCAGATCTGGTGGTCGTTGTTTTTCGCCCGGTTCAACTTCCACGTCACCTATGTTCCGAGCGGCCTCAATCAGAGGGCGGACGCGCTATCCCGCAAGCCGGAATACTTCTGCCCCAAGGACCCCCTTCCCCCTCGGACGGTGCTGCCCGCAGAGGCCTTGGCCGCGGTCCAGGAACCGGCGGACTTGCGGGCTCAGGTGCTGGAAGCGCAGCGCCGTGATGACTGGTCGCAGCAGCGGAGAGCGGAAGTTGGCCCAGCGTCCCCATGGACCTTGGAGGACGGCTTGCTGAAGCACCGGGGCCGACTGTACGTGCCTACAAGTCCGCTCCGAGCCCTCGTCATGAACCAGTGCCATGACAATCCCGCGGCGGGGCACTTCGGGTTCTTCAAGACCTTGAACCTGGTGACGCGGACTTTTTGGTGGCCTAGGGTACGGCATGACGTGCACGTTTACGTAACGTCCTGTGTGACGTGCCGACAGGCCAAATCCGCATCCGGCCCACCTCCTGGACTCCTCCAACCGCTGCCAACACCGGAGAGACCGTGGGGTGCCATCTCCATGGATTTCCTGACGGATCTGCCACTGTCCGCCACGTTCACGACCATCCTCGTGGTGGTGGACATGCTCACGAAGATGGCCCATTTCATCCCGTGCCGCGGACTGCCATCAGCCCGCACCACGGCCCGTCTGTTCCTGCAGCACATCTTTCACCTCCATGGCCTGCCGGACAGGGTGGTGTCGGACTGCGGGGCCCAGTTCACTGGCCGCTTCTGGAAAAGCCTGATGGCCGCGCTGGAGGTGCAGGTGTGCCTATCGTCGGCACACCATCCGGAGACTGACGGGGGCACGGAGAAGGTCATCGGCATCCTGGAGCAGTACCTCCGCTGTTTCGTCAACCAGCAGCAGGACAACTGGGCCGAGTACCTTCCCCTGGCAGAGTTCGCATTCAACAACTCCCAACACACCTCCACCCAGATGACCCCGTTCCACGCCAATGTCGGATACCATCCACGGTTTTTCCCGTTGGCGATCCCAGATTCCCCTGTTCCCGAGACCCAGGACTTCATCTCGGAGCTGCAGGCGGTGCAGCAACTGGTGCGACGGCAGCTGATCCGGGCGAAGGAGGACTTTAAGCGGGTCGCCGACCGCTCCCGACGGGCAATGCCACCGCTGGAAGTCGGAGATCGGGTGTGGCTATCCACGAAACACCTCCCCTTGGACCGGCTGGTGAGGAAATTGGACCACCGCTTTATCGGTCCCTTCCCAGTCGAGGCGGTCATCAACCCGGTGGCCTACCGGTTGGCTCTACCACGCTCCATGCGGCTCCACCCCGTGTTACATCAGTCCCTCCTGGTCCCTGAGGCCCCTGCGAGCCATCTCCGATGCCCGACAACGCCTGCCCCTCCGGTCGCAGCCGACGAGGACAACGCCTCGACGTACGAGGTGGACAGTATTCGGGACTCCCGTTGGCTGAAGGGGCACTTCCAATACCTCATCGCCTGGAAGGGGTACGGGCCCGAAGATTTCAGCTGGGTGGACGCGTCTTCCGTTCAGGCCCCTGACCTGGTACGGGCCTTTCACGACCAGTTTCCGTCCCGACCACATCCCGACCGACAGACCCGGGGAAAGGGCCCTGCGGTGGGGGATAGTGTTGTGGCTCCGTCCTGTGGGTCCCTCTCATCAGAGGAGGAAGGCTCTGAACATGAAGGAGAGGAGACGGCCAGGCCTCCCTCTCCAGGACCTTCCCCTCTGGTGCGGCCTTCGGTGCCTTCCGCTGAAGAGGAGATTGGCCAGGAGCCAGGTGCTTCTGGGATTGGCCAGGAGCCAGGTGCTTCTGGGATTGGCCAGGAGCCAGGTGTATCGGACTCCGAGGAGGATACGTCTTGGCTGGATCCACGCCAGCATCGGAGGGACAAGCGTGCGCAGCAGCTGAAACGCCGTGCCAGAGATTTCAGCTGAGTCACTGGGCCACACCCCACTGGCTATATAAGCAAGGGGTGTGTCATGTGAAACTCTTGTGACGGACAATTTTGCTGAATCTCCTGTTGCAGCACTCCGGCAATTTATCCTGGACTTATTGTATGTTTTGTTTTGTATTATCAAGTAAAGGCTTTGGCAGGCAGCCACGAAGTTGCTGCCAAGTGTTCATTTGTATTTGGCTGTGCTGAGCAGTTTTTCAGCCCTCGGCTGACTGGTTGGGGGGTGTGAGTCGGACGGGGGACAGAACAACTTGTAAGAAGTGTAATAATTGTAAACATTACCTCCCAGATAGTAAAAAGGTAGGTTTCTGCCTTAGTTCCAATAAGAGCTTGTTCCATAATAATTGCAATATGGCAGAAAAAAACAGCATTTGCTTGCCACAATCTGGGGAGCAATAGGGTTCAAAGCCAGTGTTACTAGATGCCCAATCCTTGCTGTCTGCTGCCTTCATGGTGGATGCAAGTCTGGATAATGCCTAATTCTCATGGCTGCCAATTTCAGACACCTTCAAATGGACCAAGCTGCTTGTAGAGTCTCTAGATGAGATCTTATGTGGAACGAAGAACAAAATGAAAGCTCTGCCCATATTGCACCAAAAGTTGATTCTGGGACTAAAAGGGACATGGATCATTTTAAAACTGGGGGGCACTCCGTCCTCAACATGAATCTAAAGGAAGCATGTTCCCTTACTAACAAAGAAGCGATACAAACAATAACTCTCTCTGCTGCTGGATGGGCAGATTTGATCTTTCCCACGTATAAAACACCAGATTCATAGGTCCTAAAGATGGTATCATATGGGCACATCAAAAATTTCATCATTCCTTTAGACATACCAAGTGACAAAAATTAATCACATTTTCCTGAAAGCCATCATTTACCTTAGCTAAACAAATGATTGAGTAGGTACTTCTGGGCAAGAGATTCTTTTACTCATATTCTATATTTTTCATTGTACCAAGAAAAACAAGAGATGGTACATTATCCTTACTGGAGCAAGTGAACTGATACAAGATATTGCCAGGTCTGAAGGGAGATTTTGATATCCATCATAGAATGCCTACATAAAAATGATACTGATGCCTCACTAAACTTACAGGACACCTGCTTACACATTCATATTTACTCATCCCACCAATAGTTCCTGGGTAATTGTTAGCAATTGAAAGCTCTTCCATCCACCCTGTGCTCAGCTCCTAGAGGTGATTGTAATTGTAGCTATTTCAGATCCCCAGGAATATGTCTGTACTCTGCTTATGACTTGTTTTCCTGATTTTCATTTATCAAAGAAGGAAAAAATGACATCAGTGTGTCAAGAATTGTTTCGTTATCAGTGAAGAAATGGGCATCCTTCAACTAGCACATAGCCTACAACTCCATAGTACCATTCTCACCATAATAGAGTGTTTTCTTAATAAGATGGAATTTTGAACCAAGTTTTATTGTTGGCTTCTGGTTCACGGCAATCCAGGAAGTATTGAATTATAACAGGAAACGAATTATCAATAATGGTTTCTTGATCAGTTTAACTACTTTCTATGTGGAACAGGCAAATAGGAGTGTTATTAGGATAACTCAAAGCATTTTCTGTGCTTTCTTATATTTTAGTGATAATTGCTTATCCCATAGAATCTATGCCATGTCCAGACTGGACTCACAATTCAATTTTCCATTGATTTTTCTGGTCGTAACTTTATTTAACTTTTACTAATGAATGCATGATTTGTTCACTTTTCAAGAATATGGGCTGTCACCTCACAAAACAGCTTGGTGGGCAGGGAAAACATTTTTACTAAATTGGCATTTTAAAAAGTTAACTGAACACATTGTGATCAACCTCCTACTTTAATCAGTTCACTGAAGTAGCAAGATAAAGTCATAGGGAAGTCGTTGAGTCCTTCCGAGGTGAGATTATTTTGTCGATATTCCATTTTTAATAATAATGTAGACCTAAGGAAGTGTGTGGGAAAATGGGGCCTATTCACTTTTTAATTGCTAGTTTCCTTAGAAAAGTTGGCATTCTTCCTCTAAAGAACAACTGTAAGTGTATATTTTGGCCTAGGTTTAGAGACCTTCTCTTCTAAGGAGTAACATATTGGCAAAAGGTGTGTGTGTCTCTCTGTGTGTGTACAACTTCATTAATGTCTGACTTATTAAGAGATGCAAGAGAATGGCAAAATGTCAGTATCCATTTCCTGCCATTTTGCTTCATGTATGTCAAAGAGATGGGTGGCTTGCTTGTTAGCTCAACTGTGGCAAATAACAATAATTTACAGTTTAGACAAAAGGGATCATTCAGAAAACAGCTTGTGGAGAGAAGGTCAAACATTTTTCTTCATACAAAGAGCTTCTAATCTATATTATCCCCTATAATTGCTATTTTCTTTAAAAAAAACAACAACCATATAAACCCAGACTTAGATTCCCCCCCCCCCAATTCTGGGCCTTTCTTCCTCATTATTGGCATCTATGAGTACAATCTGATTTGTAGCCAGACTATATATGGCTGTAATATATAAACCACAATATATCTATATATACCTATCTACTTTCAATAAGATAAATTCAGTCTTTCTCATTCAGATTTTTCCTTTGAGTGTCCAAGTTGCTTTCAAGAAAAGGACACCCTTTCTAGTAGTTTTGTAGATTTCTTTCACACTTCCTTATTTGACATCAATCTGGTGCTAGCTGGGTTTCTCAACACCATCAAAGGGCATTAATAGTAGTCACTTGGTGCCAAATCAGAGCTATAGGAGGGGTGGTAATCAAAAATATCTCAACGGAACTGCTTCAAAAGTTCTTGGGTGCATCTAGTGGTGTGCGGGAGAGCATTTCCTTCCTCCAGAGAAGATTAGTTCCAAAGTACTTTAAAAAAACTCTTGCACAAGTTGAACAATGGTGAGGGTGACCACCCTCTCTCTCTCTCTCTCTCTCTCTCTCTCTCTCTCTCTCTCTCTCTCTCTCTCTCTCTCTC
>NW_015386549.1:167849-187849 GCF_001527695.2 Protobothrops mucrosquamatus
AGACCATGTGGGATTAAATCAAAGGACTCTTTATTCCTCCAACATTCCTCTTCCCATACTGGCCGGTCAGATATCATTGGGAAGACTGCCAGCAGGATATAAGTGCAGTTTTAGAGTATTGAATAAAATATCCCTATGATCTAATAACTTGATAACTTTATTGATAACTTTATCTTCCACGAATTTGATTTGCCTTGGAGATTTGTGTGGATAGATGGCTGTCAACTCTGCCAACACTTGCTTAATTAATGAAACCTGGAAACAAGCCAATCAATTTTTACATATACTCTTCAGCATTTATTCTTCATTGCAGAGCTCATAAGCATGCACAGCCCAATTAATTACAGAGCTGGGAGTAGTGAAGCAAGTAAAAATACAACTAGAGCAACAGTGGAAAAAGCTTGAGTTTCATTGAAGACAAATGAGATATCATATTTGGGGGTGATGATGGCAACAAAAATAATCTTAATTATATGCCACTGTTGCATCTCTGCAAAATCATTGAGAGAGCTTTTGAGTGAAAGGAGGATAAATTGCCTCTCAAACAAGACTGGGGGATCTGTCAAAGATCCCCATGACTTGATTGCAAACCATTATCTGGATAAAGATCAGTATATGATAATCTGTTAGTAAACAAACCATAGTGTTAAGAAATTTAAGATTAGAGCAGAAATTACAAATGTCCAATATGTAAATTTAAATTCAGAAATTATTTAAAATGGGTCTCTTTAACTTTTAGCATGCTTTACTATAACAGAAATGTATAGTATGTTTTAAGTTCCTATCAATTTTTTTAATCAGTTTTGAAAGCTCACATTTTTATATTGTCATTTTGCAAAACTTTCTTAGGCACAAGTTCCCAGTGATTTCTACAAACAGTAAAGCCAAATTTCCTACATAAATTCCAAGGGACAATTTTAATGCATATCATGGCACTATAGTATGTTCACTCTGTTCAACGGTTTTATTACTGCCACTAGTGAGATTATCTACTAGTTTATTTTATATCATTCGCATTTTTGGCTTTGTTGGCATTTCTTTGCAGGATTTGCTCTTGAACTGCAATGATTGTTCCTGCAGTTTCTTTTTTAATATATTTCAGATTTCAACTAGAGTCATATTTTGATCTGCTTTTCTTCTAGAGTCATACACATTCTGGCCGTAGATGGTTTACTTTCCCAAGTGTTATTCTGACTCTGAATTACTTCAAATTTAATTTTTGTTCTCCCCAAGACCTTTTCATTTCAAATTTTCATAAGCAGAACTTGTTTACATTTTGTCTGTAATCATTCAGAGTATATTATTCTTACATGATTTATTTGCAGCCGTCTTTTAATAGCACTATTTCTGGATATGTATAATCTGTGAATGTCACTTCTTTGGTAAAGAGCACGAGGTGCAATCATTAGTTTTCTTGTTTTCCTACCCAGTTTGTCCAATCCAGGTTGGGGACAGTCAATTATCCCTGCTGCTTAGCTAATTACATGGACTGACCAAGTGTTTATTGCTCTAATAATGTTTCCATGATGTAATTTAGATTTTAAAATATTTGGGACTCATTTGATATAATTTGAACTCATAATCTTTTTAACTAAATCAAACCTTTTAACTTAATCCTGAATTTTATTATTATTTCATTTTTTGAAAAGTTTGAAAACATTGCTGCCAACTTATAATTATATGACCTAATTTAACTAAAATCAAAATTAATTCTTTTCTTGATTCTGCCCACTTATTCCTCTTAGCCCCTACTTTTTGGAATGTAGCCCCTAGAACTCATATTAAAGATCAAATATGCCCCTCAGTCTCAAACTTGGGTACCTGCAACATTTGATCCTTTCACCATTCACAAAACCGGGTGCCTTTGAAACTTGAGAACCAGAAACTTGGACACACATTTATCCCCCTGTTGCTGGACTTGCAAATACCAGTCAAACCCCAGGATTCTATTATGATATCATCACAGGTGATTTAGGTAGTGCATGAGGTCACATGGGGCAGAGGAAATGTGGGTCATCCCTCTTCTAAGCAAATACATTTTTTCTGAGCTACACGGTGAGATTTGTACGACGTTCTTTGCTCAGCATTCACTTTAAACGTGGAGGATCCCTTTAGAAAGAGGGCAAAATGCAGCTGCTTGTACTTCTGTTTCTGGTCTCCTCAATGACTGTCTCTTATACAAGTAGGTGGAATCCTTTTTTTAATGTGTTTATTCCACATATCCCAGAAGAAAAACATAATGTTGGAGCTGTCCACGTCATACTGTATTAACACAGAGGCTGGCTAAGACATACAGTTCCAATCAGCTTACACTTAAATTTTCTCACACTTGGAAAATGGGCACAAATTTAGAGGAATGAATTCCACTTTTTTAAAACAGAATTAAGAATATTGCCTACCGTTCCGATTTCTTCATGTGGCCTGAGTCCCAAATTCAGAGCCACTTCCTGGACAGTACCAAGACTCAAAGAAGGAACCCCAGCAAGTACATCTGAAACCCTACCCTGGCAGGTCAGCATTCGAACCAAAGACAAGGTTATCTGCAGAGGGGCAATTCTGAGCAGCTGGTGGATCCTGTCTGCAGCTCACTGCTTCATGGAGGACCTGTGAGTATTGCAGAGAAGATGTAAGAAAGATGTCAATAGATTTGAGGGAAGTGCAAACATAGTTAGGAAATAAGGGATGATCACACAGGCTCATAACAATTGAGCAAGGACTGAAGCAGTCTAAATAGATGTGGATGCCAGCTGACTGCAGAGGAACTAGGTAGGAATAGAGCTTTGAATGGAAAAACCCACATGATAATAGTAAAAACACTTATCATTCATATTCTCACCACCAGTCCTCTACAGCAGGCTAATTCAATTTATTATCCTGCCTGCTCTACTTTGCTGCTTGAAGCAGTTTAGGTTGCCCTCTGTTTTGCTGTCCAAGGTCCCAGATATGCCAATCCCTAGGCCATTCCAAGTTGGGAATTCAAGAGATTTTGAAAAAAAAAAGTTGGGAACTTGTAGCTGTATAGGTTCAAAACAAAAGATATCTTTAAAACATTTTTGCACTAAATCTACCATTGGCCCAACTGAACAGTATGTCATTTTTTGATTCGTCAGGCCAGCTCTTAGGGTCTGAATAGATTTCAGTAATGTGTTGTTGCCTCCATCTTTGTTCCCAAGTTCTTTAGATCTTCCCATAATGGTCATCTTGCATGGGGAGCCTTTGGAGAAAAAGAAGTTGGACATGGTGATCGTCCATGAAGACTTCAACAGTACCAGTCTGAGAAACAACATTGCTTTGATCTTGTTGGATTCTCCCATCAGTTTCAGTGAAAAAACAACACCAATTTGCTTGCCCTTGTTGCAGGATCTCAGCATATGGCAAGACTGCTGGGTTGCCACATGGAAGACTATAATGGCTGGTACTGCATTTTCTAATCCAAGATTGAACCAAAGGGCCTTCCCCTAAATGTATCTGTCTATTTACAATCTCAAGTTAGGGAGGAATTTTAGAAATGAAGAAATGGAGATGGGGTAATATTTTTTAGCTTTTGCTGCTGATGATTTCACTTTTCCCACTCTTCCTGTATGTGCTTTGGGGAAAAAGTTTTTTCTTTTCTTTTCTTTTTTTCCTTCCCTTCCCTTCCCTTCCCTTCCCTTTCCTTTCCTTTCCTTTCCTTCTTTCTTTTCCTTTCCTTTTTTTCTTTTTGTCCTTTCCAGTAGGAAAAACTTTCTAACTTTGCCTTCCATTTTTTTAATGGCCACCTTGAAACCAAATCAAAGGAAGGGCAAGGAGAATTGCATCCTACTTCTTACTCTAATTTGGCTTCGGAGTAGACCAGGCTAGGAAACACATCGTATCAACTACTGGCACTCTATTATTATAAGGTAGAGTGACAGACTCCTGAAAGTTGGATACAGAGGATCCCTCTTACGCTAAAGAGAACTGAGATGGAAAAATCCTGAGTTGCTTTCCTCACCCACCCACCTATCTATATCTTCCCCACTTCCTTCCCCCATCCAGGCTAAGGTGGTACAGTATTTATATAATGGTTGTTGAATTCCTTGTTGATGGCCATCTCCCACCTCTTTTCAAAATCAAGAGATTTTGAAGAAGCAAATGTTTCCTATCTAGAGAGGAAGAGGGGTAAAAAAAGTCTATACAAAAAAGACAGTCCATAGCGGCAGGGAAGGTGAATGAATTAGCAGTTTCAAAAGCAAACAGGGAATGGAATGTTTTCATGGACAATGGCCCTTCCCTGCATGAATTCAAACTAGAAATGGAATCTCGAAAACCTCTGACATCCCTCTGCTTTTAAACATTACGGTTATTGCTACTATGAGGGATAACAGTAGACATTAGTGGGATCTCTGATTCCAGAAAAAGGAAAGGAGTAAAGCAGCAGCCAACTTCTTTTCTCCTTTTTAGCTTAGGTTGCAGACCAGATTAAAGGGAAGAGTTCCCTAACATGGCTGCCTCAATCAGCTATAGCAGTGATGGCAAACCTTATAGAGACCAAGTGCCCAAAAACTGCCTCCCCCCTGCCCTGCCCCCACCTCTCCTGCCCGCAAGGCCACCCACCACCTCCACCCACTGCCACAGCAGATTGCCCAGGCAGCCCAGCAGCGTCACGGCAGCCATGCTCTCTGTCCGCACCTCGCAGCATCATCTGCAGGCGATGGGGTGTGAGGGCAGAGTCTTGTCCTCGTTGCCCGGCTATCATGTCCTTGGCTGCGCTGCTCCGCGCAGGCTGCGCCCTGGGTGACTTTCCTCCGGGGGGCTTCTGGTGAGGAGGGGGCCACGGGATGGTAAGGCTGGGGTGACGGCGCGCATGCCCACCTAGAGGGCTCTGAGTGCCGCCTTTGGCACATGTGCCATAGGTTTGCCACCACTGAGCTATAGTGTATAGCATAGATCAAAATTATATAGAAGGAGCACATAATATTATGGTACACATATCATGGAAATATGTAGTCAATTTTGTAAGGTTTGAGGAATTCAGAACATTATATATAAGTTATAGGTTACATTTGAAAATACATTGATTCATAAGAATAGAATAAGTGTGGGGCAGAGTATCCTCCCCTAAATGTGACTGTGGTGCTCCTTATCAGACATTGGATCACATAGTGACTAGCTGCCTTCTGAGAGTTTATACAAGAGGAAAATCAGACTTTCTCCAACTTCTTTTACCACAAAAATATTTTTAGTGAATTTTTATAAAGTCTGTAATCTGGGGATTGTGGAGGCCTTTTCAAAACTTTTATTTTCATCCCTTCAAGTACTTTATAATTAATTTGGAGGAATGTTTTGGATTGTTGTTTTACTGAAAGAGCTGTTCATTTTTCAGTTTTGGTTCTTCACTGACTGTTGGGACATCAGTTTGAAGGTGAAAGAAAAAGCTCTGCTTTAACTGTTCTTTAAAAACTAGTATAAAATGCAGAGATATATATATCTGTAGATGTGTATGTATATATATGTGTGTGTGTGTGTGTGTGTGTGTGTGTATGTAGATGTATATGTAGATGTATAGATATACTTTACATATACTTTCAACTATCCCAAGAGTGAGGTTAATTTTAAGGAATTTTCAAGGATTTTTATAGATGAGTTTATCTAATAACTTAAATGTGTTACTTTTTTTTTTTTTCTAGAACAGTACTTATCAAACTTTGGCAACTTTGTATGGACTTTTAACTCCCAGAATTCCCCAGCTAGCAAGCTGGCTGGGGAATTTTGGGAATTGGTCCACACATATTAAAGTTAACACTGCCCTAGAAAATGGCGGAAAGTCTCTCCTACTGGCCTCCAAATTTCAGCAGCACAGTCTTGTGGATCTGCAAAGGATTAGAAAAAGGGATTAGAGCAACATGCTGCCCACTCACCAAAAGCTGTGCACCCATTCCTTCCCTATTCCTATTCCTAATTCTTCCTTCCCTTCCCTCATAATATAAGAGACCAGGATCCTTTCTATCACATGAGAGCAAAGCTGGCATCTCTGACATCATTCCAGGGCTACTCCTTGTTTATGGCGACAGGATAGTAATCTTTCTTAACCTATTATGTCCTGTGAAATACGGTGTGGCTAATTTCTATCCATTACTGGTTGATTCTAAACTGTTACTCGGCCTTCACCATTCCTCTTGCCTGCAGATGAAGATGAGAAATTAACCAACATGTTAATGAAGGTAGAAGTGACTCTAATTAACAAAGACGTATGTTCCAAGGAAATCCAAGGCTTAATCGGGAATGTCTTCTGTGCTGTTTCTAAGGAAAGCGTGGAGGAGAACTGTGAGGTACATTTAATTTCATCTTGAGCTACTAGAAGACCCCAGTATCTCTGGCACAGCAGATTCATGCCCATTTTTTTTTTACTCAACTTTCAAACACCTAGGGAAGGTATTTTAGGAAAGTATGAAGCTAAAACTGTTCCTTAGTGTATGAGCGATACATTAAATTCAAGCTCACAATATTGAAAATGAGAAAAGACACATTGTTATTTTCTTTGCTTGTGTGTCTTCTGCCCTTCCTTTCCCTTCCCTTCCCATCCTTTCTTTTCTTTTCTTTGATATCTTTGTGACCCTTTGATTTATTTGTTAGCCCTTTAAGTAACAAAAATGGTAGGAAGGGTTTTGCTATAACACAGAGATCTTGTGTATTTTGTGTAGAAGAGGAAGAAGGTTTTTTTCAGGGCTTTTTTTTGACATAGAACGCCGAGAATGGAGTTCCGTAACCTTTTTTGGATGGAACCTTGTAGGGTAGGCAAGGCGGGTTGGATGACATGTATGAGTTCCGGCACCTTTTTTTTTTTTTTTTTTTTTTTTACAAAAAAAGCACTGTTTTTTTTAATTAAATAGAAATAATCAGTTGAAGATGTAAAGGAAAAAATTGAAGGGAAGGGGAGGGCAGTGATTGGAGGATTAAACTATGTTTTAAATCATTGTTATTAATTATGTAGTACCATTCTATCAATACATATTAGAAAATGCAAGACTATCCCTTTTGGTGTTTACAATCCAAAATCCAAGCCAGGAGAAATAAGGCATGGAAATCAAAATGGAGGCTAGAATATATAGGGGGAGAACATATATTTTGTTTGGGTAAACAATCATTACAGTTTTTGACAGTTTTGCATTAAAAAGGAGGAGAAAGCTGATCTTTGCATGCTGGGACAAAACTAAGGTACCCTAAATTCAATATGCCAAAAACACATTTGATTGTCCACTATTAACATATTCTCTTTAACCGCTCAAGACCCTTTGCATAGGAGTTTGGGCTATTTCAGCTATACTTTTATTTCACCAGGTGGAGAGTGGGAGTCCCCTGTTCTGTGATTCTGGAAGCAACATGAAATGGTTTGTGGTTGGCATAGCAAGCTGGGGGGGAAACTGTGACCCAGAGGCAAGCCCCACGGTCTACACTGCAGTCTTCAGCTACCTTGACTGGATACAAAAGGCCACCGCTCAAGAAGGAAAGCCATTTATTCCTGAAGGAGCAGATGACATTGGATCTTACACTGAAGTCTTTATCCCAGATTCTGTTTCCGGTTCTCCCCTCCTTTCAATGACCTGCGCAATTGCTCCAGTTTTGCTACTGATGAGTCCAGTTTACACTGAACTCGTTTTTATTATAAAATTCTGATATTGTGTATTGATCTGTCCCCAACCCAGCACCATCCTAATGCGTTGGACAAAGACTCCTGCCAGAAGGATGATTGGAGCCTTTTTATCTGTTATCTTTGGAAAGCAAATATTGCTGGAAGCAGCTATAATTCTCAACAGAGCTTCCTCATAGTAAACATAATATATGTGTAATAAACAGGTTTTTTAAAAAAAAAAATTAAAGCTTTTTGTACTGTAGTAAGACCACTTCTGCACAATTCGGAGCACTATTTTTATCAGCTATTTAAAAGGACCCATGTGTATATTTTGTGCAAGATAGGGAGACATCCTGTGGCCACACTGGGTACTGCAAGACACTAAAGCTATCTCTTCAAAGAATATTTACGTATAAAAAACGCTTGTGGTGACAATTCAAGGTGACCCTACATCTGCTTTTCCTTCTGGGAAGCCTTCTAGAATTTACTATGCTTGGTTTTTGTTCAGAACAGCACTATCATAATTGATAACTTAGACCAGAATCAATCCTGATCTGTTATTGTAGCATCATGAATATCTCAGTCAGGGTGGCCCCAAGATATTTGGCTATTATAAATGTTTGGCAGCCAAGTTGACCATTGTATGAAATTGTACCTTGGGAAGAGTTCTTGGCTGAAAAAGCAGTCCTGCAACCACTGTGGATTTCAGAGGAGGATGAGGATGATTTGGATTTTAGTCCCAAGATACTGCAGTCTCCATGAACATCTGCCTTAAGTTGAAGGGAAAGTCAGTTTCCTTAAATACTCTCTGCAGGTAAAACCAACACCCAGGCCTATGCAGAAGCCTTTTGTTCCAGGGACTGCCTGCAGATAGTTGTTAAGCCTCTGGAAAACACTTACAGATGAGACTCCGTCCCACTGCTGTGTTTCTTGCTGAGTGGATTCATATGGAAGAGATATTTGCAGCCCTGTTACAAACTATAGGAATGTTGGTTCTTAGCTTAGGACAGTTTTATTCCAATCTTGGCAGCTTGAAGATGTGTGGATCTCAACTCCCATTATTCCATAGCCAGTTTTATTTATTTATAAAATTTATTGGCTGCCTATCTGGGGTAACTCTGGGTGGCTTACAGTCATAAAAATGTATCTAATCATATACATCAAAACATAAATAAATGAAAACTAAACATTAAAATCTAAGGACAGGTGGAGTGGGGGGGGGGAAAGGTGGGATTTGTTGTTACTTGATCAACCACCTCCACTGTGCTGTTCCCCCATTGGGGTCCTGAGCCACCTGGCAGAGTCATGTCTTTAGGCCCTTACAAAAGAATAGGAGGGTTGGCACAAGAAGGACAGGCCAATTCCAGTGGGGTGAGATGGTCCCTCAAGCAACCTGGACTTATGCCATAAAGAGCTTTAAAGGTGATCACCAATACTTTGAATGGCACCTGGAAATAGACCAGCAACCAATGCAACTCACAGAGCGGTGGTATTACAGGGGCCATTATTGGCCACCCCAAAACTGCCCACACTGCCACACTCTGCAGTTGTAGCTTCTGAATGCTCTTCTAGGGTAGCCCCATGTAAGAGTGCATTATAATAGTCCAACTGTGAGATGATTAGGGACTGAATGATTGAGTGCAGGGAATCCTGATCCAGGAACAGGAGTCACAAGTCCAGGAGAACCCCTTAGTTGCAGATCGGATCTTTCTGGGGCAGTCCACCCCATCCAGAGTCAAAGATGACAAAGTCCCAGATCCTGGAGCCCCATGTACCCAAAGCCATTCAATCTTGCCAGGGTTCAGTTCAAGCCTGCTGTCCCCCACACCTGCAGGCATTATGAGAGGGCAGCCACAGCATCACCTGGGTCACCACCAAGAATGGAAATATAGAGTTGGGTGTCATCAGTATACTGTGCATCCCTCAACCCATGGTGACAGATGATCTCACCCAGCAGTTTCATATAGATGTTGCAAAGGAGTGGAGAAAGTACCGTGCCATGGTTGAGAAACAATGCTTTAGGGAGATAGAGACAACTCTTCCATCAATCCAGTGACAATGATTTATTTAAAAGTCTGGAGAAAATAGAAGACATATTCCCACATAGCTGGAGGACACGGGGTTGGAAAAGAATGGTCCAAAGAGCTTGTTCTCTGAATATTATTTTGTGTGTCTGATAGTTTTATATATGTCAGCTTATCATCTCAGCTATAAGAGTGCCTTGCTTTCCTGTATGTCACGTTTTTCTCCATAGGCCCTTTGCCTGACTCTCTAATTGATAATGCATTTATTAATCTTCTATTGAGTGATACTTTCCTAATTTTTGTGACTTAAAACAATTGTTGTACAAAAAAAATAGGTTTTAACTGAGCGAAGAATTGCTTCTCTGTGTATCTTCTTCTATGCCCTTTATATTGGCATAGCTTTTTGGAGAGCCCTGTCGTTTCTACTGAGGCTAATCATGAATTTGAGAAATTGTACCCCAAAAGAAACTCCTAGAGCTGAGAGCCCCTACTCTTTCCTATTCAATTCCTATCCCCAGCAGGAGCAGAAGTAAAGGGCACCTACCCAGATCCAGTAAGATTCAAGACACCCTGGTTGTGAATAAATAACACACTTTAATTTCTTGCTTTCAGAATCAAAGATGCTTGCTTAAGGCAAGTACTAAAACAGAGCTCTTCTTAGTCTCACAGACCTACATGATTTATATAAATATGAGAATAACCTTACAAAGCAGCAGCTATGGAACAAATCAGTCCTGAGAGGCATGCTAAGAAAACATAGTCCCTCTGTCTCTCTCACTCTTTGTCACCTAACAATCAGGGAGAGCGTTTTTCAAAACCCATTAGCTTTAAAATGTCCATTTTAATTGACTTGCAAACATCTTTTTTCCTCTACCTTCCTTTTGGCTCTTCTTCATTCCTCTTGATTCTCCTCCCTTCCTCCTGACCCTGATCCAAATCTGGATTTTCAGATCATTGGTTCTTCCAGTCATGATCCAGCAATCATACATCAAGCTAGTCCTCGGTCTCGTGGACTCACCCTGTCCCTGGCATGCATGGTGCATGTTAAAAGGGGCAGGGCTTCAATTGTAGCTACCATCTTGACACATTGGATTGATTCTCCTCACAGTGGAAACTTGCCCACTTATCCAGCTCCCTTAAATCCCTCTTGTGTCTGAATTTCCTTCCTTGGCTCACCAAATTTGACAGCATTATATTTTCCTTCTCTTGTTTTGTTTTATGAATGATTCATGAGAAATCTCCCTCTCACTTGCCTCCTTTTTCCTTTACTCTCAGCTAACCTTTCACTTTAAATCTCTGATTCCTGTTTATTTCCTCAACTTGTTTTCCTAAGCTAATTACTTCATTTCCTTTTTTTCTACTTACTTCTTTCAGACTTTGTCTTTCTGGGTCAAAGCTTGTTTTTGACAAAGTCCCTAGATCTGCTCCTCTTAATCCAACATTGTATATATTTCCTTCACTCAAAGTTTCATTTCTTTCAGTTAACTCTATGGGTGACGTCCTACTCCCAATAAAAAGTCCCAGTTCCTTTGTGAAGTTCCCAATATCTTGTGAGAATATTTGTATTTTAGCCTTTGATCAGCTTATCTATTGCCTGTTCTTTATCAATATATCTGTCTACCTCTGTTTAGACACCCAGATTTCTAACATCCAGATTATTTTCTTGCTTATCATGACCACCACCATCCATATCAGCTTGCCTCAATGTTATTAATTTCCTTAAGTTTACCACAACTTCCGGGTTACATCATTTTAAGCAATATTTTCCCCTTCTGGATAATGACTTCTTGGGAAAAGTATGTTTTTAGATTATGAAGCTGAGGATTCCATTTCCCTTTCCACACAATTTTTAGCAGCACCTTGTATTGTATTGTATTAATTGCATTAAATATCCTGAACAATAGGAATGATGTTCCTGAAGGAACACAATAGCAAAAGAAGACACTGTTGCTTTGCACATTTTGTGGCCTTCTCCAACCCTGAAATATACATCAGCTGAATTTTATCTCTTCTGTTTCTGAAGGCCAGACCTCAGGGACCCATCCTCTGGAGCTTCCAGGATCTCGTGTTTGGATCTTATCGTCCCAAGCAGGGGAGGTCAGGTCTATTGAATTCATTTCAGTTTTTCAGTAGTCATGTGTCACAATGACTGATTGTAGCCTTAGTGTTAAGAGACACAAATATCCCTGAATACCAGTTGCTGGGCTGGTTGCTTTGACACCCTGCTTCGGAGGCCCATGTGTCTTCCTTGACAAAGGAAAGCCCTGCATTTGAGGGCATCCTCCATCTCATCTTTCCCCAACATGTTATCCTTCTGATGAGTTAGATCACAACCTCAGTTGTCTAAAGGGCTGCCAGAAGCAGGTGGCAGGTGTCTTATCCAGGTCAAGGCTAGCTGAAAGATAAAGACCCATAAGGCAGCTGAAACTGTCCATCTGCAACTGATGCCTGGACTAGCTGGGAGTCTGAAGAAACCCACAAGAGTTTCCAACATATGTAAGATAAAAGAATATGCAGATGCTTTAACAAGTTGAAGTTGTGAGGATAGTTTAGTATGACATGTGAGCCTAAAAGATGGATTAATTCACTAAACAAGAGTTAAAATAACCACGAATAACTGGGTGTTGTATGAACTCAGCCAAAGAAAGCATCACATTTCCCTATTATCTTCTCAAAGCTAATTACAAGCAGCTTCCAGAATAATTCAGAGCAGAGACCATTGAAGGATTTGTCTGAATCCTTAAAATGTAATGCTCTGGAACAAGGTTTAGAAGCCAGCCCTTCTAAAGTTGCATTTGAATATATAAATTAGCAAATGCTCAGTTTAAGTAAATCTGTGTCCTCTTTTGTTATTTTTTTTTTGAGGGCTGGAAGTATTAAGAGGCTACCCTATTTTACATGGGGACTTCTGGAGGCATGCCAGGGCAATGGACCAGGTTGAACCATCAAACGCCACTAGGTTTCTAGGGTTGCCTGAAACTGCAAACAATCATTTTTGTTCTACCAAAATATGAAAACTGAGCCTTGATTTTGTTATTTTCACCATGAAAATGGTGTGTGGGGGGTGGGGGTGCGCACACGTGTGCCTTTGAGACACTGTTGACTCCTGGCAACTGCCTGAATAAATCCCTGCAGTTTTCTTAGCAAGATTTCAAAAATGGTTTGCCATTGCCTGTTTCCTATGCCTGAGGGGGGGGGGGGAGAGAGAGAGAGAGAGAGGGTGGTGGTCATCCTCACCCTTGTTCAACTTGTGCAAGAGTTTTTTTTAAAGTACTTTGGAACTAATCTTGCTCTGGAGGAAGGAAATGTTTTGATTAACAGCTCCTTAATTTACTAAATTGTCTATTTCTTTCAAATGGATGTTAGTTTTGGAGCTAGCATTATATAACTGACGTACAGAATTCTTATGGGTAAAGAAACATAGACCCCTCCCCCCCAAAAAATCGGAATGGCTAGAAAGTTAAAAGCATTGGGAAGTTGGAAGGCTTGGTTTATTCTTTAGCCAAGACTTTGGCTGCAGATTTCACTGTCCTTAACAGGTGAGGCAGCAGTTCCTTGCCAAGGCCTCTGAGTGGCAGCATTGCTTTCTTTTCTGATGCTTCCTGCATTGATTCACATATAGGCTAGCTTTTGTGAGCTCCTCAAATATCATTCAGCCATCCTTGATTCCAGTTACGAGATGAAGACAATTATTTCAGTTATGGAAAAAAAAATGAAAACCAAAAGAGTTGGATGAGTCCCTGAATCAAATTCTCTAGGAATAATGTTGCATCCATTTGGTTCCTGACTTAAGTTTCGTTTCTCCTGAAAAGCTTACCTGCCTGCCTTAGGTTTCGTTTCCTGATTTAAGTTTCATTTCTCCTGTTAAGCGTACCTTGAATTAGTACCTCCTTGACTTAAGTTTCCTGTTCTTTGTGTATGGCAATGGAGAGCCATCCCCCTATTGTCCTTTTGTACACCCCCCCCCCTTGATTATGCTAATGTACGAATAAAAGGGAGGCACGGAGAGGCTTGAGGGTCTTTGCCTGCCATCTCACCTGAAGAAGCATGTTGCCCGTGTGTTTCCTGATCTAAAGCGAGGCCCGTTGGTTTAGGCCAACGTACATCACCACCGTCCTGCAGGGAGCAGGACCCCGGGATTATGCGATCCCACAGAATAATTTCTCCAAAATCTATGCTTTTTCTTTAAGATGTCGAGTTCAGCAGTTAATCCAGGTTAACATTTTATCTTTTAGACTTTCCTGGCACCTGGATAGGCTAATGTCTGTCACAGTGGCATTTTAGGAAATATTGTGGTTTGTAGGCCACAGCAATACAATATGTTAGATCTGAGCCCTCAATAGAGTTGTTTTGCTGTACCTTAAGAGCCCTTCCAGTAATTGTAGCCAAATTTACCATTTTAACATTCCAGAAAGAAGAAATAGTTTCAACTTTCCAATTCAATGTACACTCCTCCGTTGTTCTGGTGCTTTGTATTAACCAGGTCTCGCTCAGATTTTTTGAGAAGAGCCACTGTAGGCTATCTGCTTCCACTTTCTATGGCATTATATTCCCTACACATTTATTTAATTTTATTCTCAAATTCAAGCTGTGTTGAAATCAAATTTTGTTGCAGTCCAGGGTCCACCAATTTTTGGAAGAGTAGTCATTCCCTGGCATGCCACTAAAAGACCACAGTCTCTGACTCATAAAAGACATTAACCAGAGACAGAGGCACCCACAGTGATGGTCACGAACTTCAAAATTGCACACAGAACCAGATAAGGTTTCATCTCCCTTTTATGTGTACAATGCACAATGCAATACATATTAAAAAGGAGAGGAACTTTGATTAGCAAGTCAGGCCTGCCATTTTGAGGCCAGTGATCACCATTGCAAACACCTCTAGCCAAAGATAACCTACCTGTTTGTAATATTGACATAAAGTAATCTCATGAGCTCTGTAAAACAATAATGTGTCACACTGAGCCATCTCACTCTGTTTTTCTTAAGCCTTCACTTAAGAATCTTGAGCATGATGGTATTAACTAGAGAAAAACGTCCCAATAAAAAGTAAGATTTCTTCAGTAAAAAGGTACCAATGTTACCTAAACAACTGGCAACCATATTGGTTATATAATACACAATTGGCTTAATCCTTGATTTCCTGAACAGGTGAGCACATTTGGAATTTTGAGAACTTGTTTTGAGTACTATACTGTACTTATTAATTTATTTATTGTTTACACTGTTAAAAAGATAAAATTTTACAAAACCTATACACAATAGGAACTAAATAATAAAAAAGATAAATACACAACTGTGGGAAGTTAGCCCAGAGAAGGAAATATTAAAAAGGCAGAAAGAAAGATATTGTTCACCAAAAGGATTTTTAAAAGCATTTTTTAAAAGCAGAAACCAAACCTGGCCTCATCTCTTTGCCCAAAGCAGTAGCTAGTCTTATACAAATGCAGATGTGGAACCATCAGGAAGTTTGGAGCCAGGGATCTCAAGACAAAAGAAGCTCTTAAGAGTCATTAGCCCCATCACCTGGGAAGCAGGATATGATAATGGGATTAAACCACAGATATCAAGGCCTANGAAACTATTCCAAGCAGGGCTGGAGGGGGTATAAAAGCCCTTCTACCCATGTGCTCTCTCTCTTTCTTCTCCTCTGCTCCTTCTTGCAAGGACCATCTTTCTTCTGCAATAAACTGTAACCTTCTTCCCAAAGCAGTCGCCATGTTTGCTTATTTATTCCCGGCTTGGATGAACCAGGATGAAGACTTACTTCTAACACAACCCTAACTAAAAGGCGGGGAAGGGGGGGAATAAGATGAGAGGGGGAGAGGAGGAGAGGGGGAATCTATTACTCTATTATTACTCTGTTATTATCTATCAACCCTCAATGTGAAGACCCTCACCCCTTTGGAGAGCAAGCCAGTTGGCAGAGTCAGGTCTTTAAGCTCTTGCAGAAAGTCAGAAGAGTTGAAGCCAACCTCACTCTGGGGGGGGGCAATACTGTTGCAAAATGGCTGCTTGGGAGATCTTTCCAGAGCAGCATAACCAGTTACAAAGCACTGGTTTACCAGAATGCCACCTGCTATTCTCTCTAGCTCCTCCACTCAGGATGTTCTATTCTAATGTTGAAATCCAACGTATCTGAAAAATAGCCCACTGCATAAAGCTAGCCAGTGTGGTTTTCTTGTAGCTTGCATGCCTTGTCTGTTTCCACCAGAGAATCCTCCTCAACTATGCTGTGTGTGAGTGCTTCACCAAAGGAGTCATGAGACATTTCTTTATCAGGTTCTCATTTTATTGATGAATAGATGAGAGTGAAGGCAGAAGGTGTTCACCCAGGCCCACTTGGCTAGATTCAGAGTGATCTGAGCTTTGAACCCAGAGTTTCCAGGATAATAGCAACATTCACTGTGACTATCGTGGAAAGTGTCTCTTAAGAACTTCCTGCTTTGAGATAGATGGAGGAAGGGATCTATTTCTCACTTTGCCAATAATATGAACAAGAGGAAAGAAGAAATTGTGAATTAACAATCCTAAAGAATTGCTCCCCCCATCTCACACCTTGCTCTCCATTCAGGCTTTGGACAATAAACAAGGTCATTTCATTCATTCAGCTCATGAAGTAAACAAAGTCTCACAATAATAAATTTCCCCCTTTCCGCTCACCCTGTTCTGCCTCCCCTCCTCTTGTCTCTAAGAATAGCTGGGCCTCCCTAACTCCCTTCTACCTTCATCTCTGCCTCTGAGAATCTGACTTGCTGCAACTTCCTCAAACAGAGTTCAGGGTTCCACAAAAGAAGCAGCATTTCCTACCCAGTGTGGGAATCTCACCTTCCCGGGTAACATCTGCATGGATACACCCCTCCCCCCATCTTTTCTTGCATTTGTCCGTCATTCCTTTCTCTGTTACAAAACAGGGGAAAAAAATCATACCAGTAATTATTAAAGCAATAGATGTTGGCTTAGCTGATGCATCCTCCAAGTGTGCCAGGCTATAACATTTAATACCCTAGTCCATGGGGCTTGGGGACTGGGGTTGATGGAAACCATGCTCAACACATAAAATAAAACAACAGGTCTGCCTGTAATTATTTTAACTTCAAGATTGCCTTATCATACTAACAGGTTAGTTGCAGCCAGCTAATAACCAAGCCAACAGAGATAGTAGCTATTTTGGCATCTCCAGTGCTTCACTGAGGAATGGGAAGTGAGTGCATTTCAGAAGAGATTGCAAGGGAAGGTGGTAGCTGTGCTCGTCCTTTTATTTGGACATGGATTAAGCAGGACAGGATGCCTGAGGATTCATCTGCCTCTTCTCCTTGCCCCAGGATCAAGACTCCCACTAACTCTTGAAGGCATGAATGTACAACATTGTCCTCAACTTATCCCAGGCCTGGAAAACAGCTTCTATTCAGGGGTATCCACAGAGGCATTGTTATGGTAGAAAACATTCTCAAGAAGGCAGCCAGAATGGTGCAATCTCCAAATAGCTACCCTCTTGGCCCTTTTGAGTCCCCTGCAGTTGCCCCTATTTCTATCTGTTGTTTCTTGTTTTGCAGCAACAATGGTGTTTTTCCACACTTGTTTATACAAGCTAGGCTGATCAATCAGACCAAGGTGTCGTTAGATGCAGAGGATACCTGGAAGAGGAAAAGAGGATGCAGAACTTCTACTGCCAGTTCTTCAATCTCCATGGAGTGAGAAAATCAGCAGCAAAGGAACCATTCTCCCCTGTTTCCCCCCCCACTCTTTCTGGAATTTGTTATTCTGACTCACATTGATCTACGCCACGAATGGCCTTTCTATATTCTGTGCAGATGCACCAAAGCCATATTTTTACATGCATTTTTGCTATGGAGCTGCTTGCTGAGACTCTTCAGGCAGCCTTGCAATGAAGCACTGCACTACTTTACCATGTTATCGGTTTACTGCTCCACTACAGGGTTGACAGTGGAAGGGCTGCAACTACCAGCTCCATAGTTAGGTTACATAGAGCTTCACTACGGAGCTGCAGCTGCTGTTGGCAGCTTTGAAGTAATGTACATTCCAGTTGGTTTTTATATTATATAATATGAGAATTACGAAGTCCACAGTGAAGATGAACCGTACGCAGGTTCAGTAAAGGGCTGCCAGATCAGTTCAGTGCAGCTTTAGTGTGGGAATACAGGAGTCCTTTCTTTCTTTTCTTCTCTTGTGCTTGTGAAAGTTTCTGAAAGCAGAACCTGAACAAGGTTTTGGGTGAAGCAGATGTTATAACTACATTAGTGAAGAGATTATTTATAGGAAATATATCAGAGGAACAGGCAAACGTCAAGCATGTAGCTTCCTACATACTTCCAGGAGAAGAACATATGGTCCATGCATGTGCGCTTGGGAAGAAAGGCAGAAGATTAACAATATTTTAGACAAACATCAGGCAGAGTGATAGATAGAAGGAACACAAAGTAGTTAACTATCTACACCATACTTCCCCTTTGTGGTCAGTAGGTCATGAGATGCTGAAGTCCTTGTTGCATGATTTGGATCTCCAGTAACCAACCACTGGAGACAGGAGAAGAGGATGGCAAGGGTATGCACAGACCAGGTTTTTTTTTGCTTACGGTGCTCCACTTCTGATGTGGACCTAGTCTTCTTCATTGCCAAGATAAATGAGAATTGAAAATGTGTTTAGCATTTCTTTAAGCCAGCATATTCTTCTAATGGCTTCCATACTTAATATCAGCATGTAGAATAAACCATTCTACCATGCAGAATAAATTAGAATAAATGTGTAAAATTATGAAAAGAGTGTTTGACTTTGCTTAACATAATGAGTGAATCAACCTAGTGCAGTTTACAAAACATGGTTTATGATTCAGGGTGTTGTGAGAATCCACCTCATTGTGATTTATTTATTAAATTGTGGTTCAATAAACATAGTTTAACAATGTAGAAACAGTGAGCCCTAGAAAACCCATCTCTGCTTGACTTGTGAGGGCTTAGTTCTGTTAATACCACTTCTCAATTGGTATATGTAGTCCCACCCTGGCTTTTAAGAGTTGCTATCTTGTCAATGATCATTATTTATCAGTAAAGTTTCCTAGTACTTTAAAGGAAGCAGTGAAAAGACCCCTGGTTGAGAAACCTTCACTGGCTGTGCTGATTTCAATGGCTAAGCCAATAGCCAATTTGCCATGTTTAGTTAAACTTATGAAGTATATAGTATCTACAGGAAAGTGATTATCTTCAATCTTTCCTGTCTCGATATAGTTCTGAATTTGGCATGCAGACATCTTGTCATCTGGTTGGATGATCTGTACAGGCAGTCCTTGCTTAACAACCACAACTGGAACTTGCAACTCTGTTGCTAAGGGATGTGGTCATTAAACAAGACATCACAAGACCACAACTTGTGGTTTTATTGCTAGCTTTTCTCTGCTTGTTGGACACTGTCTGTGAAACGCACAGATAAAGAACCACTGAACTGCCCGGATGGATGGAGCCAGTCCAGAGCTGGCAGTCCACCAAAATTGAAGGTTCTCTACATAGGGAAGCCTCATGGAGTTGTCAATTCTAGATCTGGTGGTTAGAAGCATGGTCTATAAAGTGAGGAGCTTAATCTTCACACGCTTGTGCTTTCAAACATTTATAATCACTGTTGAGGAAATTATATATTTGGAGGCCTCTATAGGTGTTTAAGACTACAAGTACATAATACACTGCAGTTTACCATCTACTCTGCATCCACTCAAATATTAAGAGGCATGCTGGTATATTTGAAGGAAGGGAGAAAACACTCCAGTTGGGCTCAGTTCTATTCAGGTTATTAACATTCACTTTAGCAGGTCCTCTATTAATGTTGGTAGGCTGTCACTGACCCATTGAACAAAGGACTCTTTCTCTCACCCTCTGGCCAGAGCACTAGGCTTTGGCTGAAAGAACAATCTTGGCAGTCTGTGGCTACCTATCTTATGAATGAACAGAACAGCCGAAGGAAGCACCTGCTGGGAGAGGAAATCCAGGACAACTTTTATTATCCCTTTTCACAGGTCTATTCAGGACTCCATTAGGGGTTTCCTTTTCCCCTTGTGGGTAGCTTCTGCATTCATTTGTGGCAAAAAAAAAAAAGTCTGTGTCCAGTCCAGCCTGATGCCAATGCAGAACAGCCAAGACTCCATATTTTCAACCAAAGGACTATTTTCAAAAAAGTAGACTCCCCAGTGACTCATTATCACAGTTATGTTTTGCATATAAAAGATGTTGCAATTGTGTGTGCCTACTATAATTTTTAGCTTGTTTGTTTTGGGTTCTTTTTCTCAGAGCTCTCTGCTTCCCTTCTGAAAACGCCAATGCCATTTCAGTAGATTACGCAGATCCTTTTTTATGCTTTACGTGACAACTGGGAT
>NW_015386549.1:190349-194407 GCF_001527695.2 Protobothrops mucrosquamatus
GACACAAATCCAGCTCAGTGACCTTGACCAGTCACTTCTTCTCATCCTTAGGAAGCAGGCAAGCGCAACCCACCTCTGGAGTTCTTGCCAAGAAAACTGCAGGGATTAGTCCATGCAGACCCCAGAAGTTGACACTCATAAATAAATAAATCTGTGACACATTTGAAGGATTCATAACTATCTGAATTCTCTCTACATTTTTATGTAGGACTTGTGCATCAATAATGTGACATACTATGTAGTGCTAGTTTGAAAAAAAAACTCATGATGTGTCATGTTTGAAGACCAAAATCTGCCAATATTTCCAGTGCTGCTTTGAGGTTTTCCAGAAGCATTTCATCTAAAAGTGCTGGTTCGGATGAAACTCAATAAATAATGCTGTTATAACTATATAGCCCTTTGTATATAACTATGGTAAGGAATTACCTCCATTTCCATCTGTAAATAAGAGTCTGCTAGGTCTATTTCACTAAAATGCTGTCCCTTGATGAGATTAGGAAAAACAATGTCCTCGGGGCTTTGGTTGGCCTGTAATAGTGGATTCATGGTAAATCACCAGAGATCCTGACAGTTCTAACCTTCCATCCTGAAGCTGGATGGTCACCTTCAAAGATACTGTAATATCTCCTGCACTAAAGTACTTTCCAATGTTCTGATTCTTAGCTATGAGAATACTTGAAGTGTGATATTAACTCCAATCAGCTTCCATTTGACCCATATCAGTTTCTACCTTTTTGTGTATGGCATATGGAAATGAACTTGTGCTTAGGTGTGCCAATATGTATTTTTATTTATTTTTAATTTATTCTTGTTGATATCATGACAGGAAATATAGTGCACAGGTTGTTGATGGAATCCCAATTCAGCAGCACCTTCCCCGCCAGTCATGACCCCAGAGTGCTGGTCTGCTTTCATAATAACATATAAATATAATATAAACATATTATAAACATATAAATCCCATATACCTTGCTGGTCATTGTACATGTATGCTCCCAAGTTTTTATTTTTAGGAGAAATGGCCTTCCTAGTCTCCAAAGAGGTGTTCAAGAGGTGTAATTATTGTCCATTACTGTAAACAATGTTCGTGGAGTGTCCATGGACTTGGGGTCACTCTAAGTGCTGCTCCTTCTCATTGTGTGTGTGTGGGGTGTGTGTGTGGGGGTGGGTGATACTAACTTCATTTTCCCCCCTGTAGATCTTAATCAGTATTGTTGTTTGAGCCAACACTCATATAGACCTTCTGAATGTCAGGCTCTTGGCTGTGTTTTCATAACAGGAAGCGGCCTGCTCCCTCTTGCAGTATAAAGGAACTCCATTGTATGTGAGAGAATCCGTACCAGAAATCGGAAATCTATTAGCTGCAACCTTGTTGCCAAGTTTCTGAGTATTCCTTTTAACCAAAATAAAAGGCAAGGCAGGTCTGTTTACTCTCCAGAACAACTTTCTCCAACCCAGTGCCCATCACACATGCTGCACAATGCCCATTTTTCTGAGCCTGTTTGTTAGAATCATAAGAGGATAACTCAGGGGCAGTCTGCTCAGTGCTTCTGGACACCAAGATACTTCTGGATATCGTTTTGGGTGCCTGTCAAATTCCTGGGGCCATTTGGCTGTGCATTCTTTGCATAACCATTTTATATATGTTTGTATGTGTAGGTATGTATATGTATGTGTGTGTATATTATACATATATGCAAATGCACATGCATGTACACATACACATACATATACATATACTGCTGGGATACTGAAAAGCAAAGCACCCACCCAGTGCCATCTCCATTCTTACAACCTAAACTTAGCAGGCTGTCCCAGTCCAAGTTTTTGTTAGAAGTACAGTATATCACTTGCCCAGGAAAAAATATAAAAGGAAATAGAACAGTGGTTAGTAAAGTTTTAATTTAATCTATTAAAAATGAACTACATTACTACTGTAGTAAACTACATTACTAAACAAGAATGATTCTGTGCCATGTAAATATATACAGCCTCTTCCAGTTGTGTTAATCCAAATGCAGCATAAGAATCACATACTGACATGCCAGATTTGCTGCAGATGCAAAGGCTGCTGCAATTAGTTACTTTCTTGGGAACTGCAATTAGAGGGCATCAAACTACCATGTGATCCTGTTAATTGGGTGATTATTTGATAGCTACTTGTACCACAAAAGGGTAATCACTGGTTTACATGTAGAGCCTGGACATATGAAATGGCTCTTGATTCCAGGTGCCATTTTTGAAACAGGAAGCCAGCTTGTACCAAGCTGATGGAGTATATTTGCACAGCTGGTACCTCAACTGTCCCCATTCCTAGTCATCTCCGGTCTGGTCATAGTGACTCACACTTTTGTCTGGCCACTTTGGCTAAGCTGCCTTTGCAACATTTTAAAAGATGTTTGTGTTGGTCCATAATGCATCATCTATGCTATTAAGCAGGCTGGATGCACAGAATAACAGTGGCATTGCCTACCAATCTGTTTATCAGCACAATGAAAATTTCTGGTTGACTGATGAAGGATAGTGAACATGAATCATTCTGCCTCCTTATATTCTAGAGGGAGGATGCAAAAGGCTCTCTGGTGGTAAGATGAGATCTCTAGAAGAGGAAGGGAGCTATAAATTTGCCACCTTGAGTTGATCAATAGCTGTGATAAAATATAATAATAATGATGATGATTATGATGATGATGATAGGTAATGGATGCCTGGGTGCAAATCCAAAACATCTGGAGCACCACTTGAACACTATTGTCATTAATAAAATTACCATCAGTCAATTGCAAAAGGCAGCTTTACTTAGAACAGCTTACAACCTGTGACAATACATTTAACATTATCAAACATCCATAGCTGTCTATCCCAGGTCCTTGGGAAGGACTCAATAGATGGATAAAAATGCCAAATCCAGTCTAAATATCTGGCAGACTGTGTGACCAATAATAATATTTCATAGCCCATTTGGGACATAGTTTTAGAATGCATCATTTTAAGACAGGGAGTGGAAGGCCTTTCAGAGGCAAACAATCTTTGCAGCAAGCAAATTCAGACTATTATTGGTACTTATTAGAAATCACCCCCTCTCCCATTATTATCTTTAATTTGAATGGGGGGGAAGGCTCAAATGAAGAAAACACCTAGTCCAAATTTAGCCATTATTCCATCAGGAGTTACTGTTGCAATATCAGGACGTACAGGGAATGCTTAGAGTCCTTTTCCTGGTCTAAATAAATACATAAATGGGATGGGAATTCTTCCTCTTGAAAGGAAACTGATCAATTCCCCCCAACCCAACCCTCCAAAATCTGATTTAACAAGTTGTCTATCATCAGTCTGGCTGTGTGATCTGGTTGAGGAAAGAAGTGAGGCGATTCCAAAGGATACAACATGCAACATGGGTAGTCCTTGACTTACAGCCATCCATTTAGTAACTGAAGTTACCACGGCACTCTGAAAAATGACTTAAGATGGTCCTCATACTTACACCATTACAGCATCCTTATGGTCACATGATAAAAAATTGGGCACCTGGGAACCAGCATGTATTATAACAGTTGCAGCCTCCATTTGTGACCTTCTCAGTTGGCTTCTGGCAAGCAAAGACAATAAGGGAAGGTGGATTTGCTTAATGATCACATGATTCACTTAACGACTGCAGTGAATTGCTTAACAATCATGATAAAAAAGATTGTAAAATCAGGTACAGCTCACTCAACAACTGCCTTGATTAGCAAGGGAAATTCTGGTCTCCATTGTGTCAGGAATTGACTATAATGAATTTAAGTAATAAAAAGGCAGAATCCAATTGAACGCTACAAAAATACTTCAATAGTAAGAACAGATCAAGAATGAAACCTATTGGGACTTGTATTTTGGGTGGCATGCTTATCTTTTTATGCAGAAAAAGATTGATAAAACTTTCAGAAATCATATAATAAGGGCTGCATTGTTAAGAGTTTGGCAAAAATATTTTTTTAAGTTTGATGTTAAACTTCCAATTTGGGTGATACCATCACATATTTTTTTGACTATACCAAGATTTGTGGTTATGGAGGCGC
>NW_015386549.1:194740-209216 GCF_001527695.2 Protobothrops mucrosquamatus
CACTCAAATGAACAATTTTTATCAATATGGAGAAGATGGATTGTCTATATTCAAAATAAGCATAGAATGGTGGAATATAACTTAGGTTTCTAGATAATTTGTTTTCTTCTTTTATATATTTCACCTACTTATGTAGACTAATATTTTGTGGAGTTAGGGATATTAATAGTAGTTTACTTGTAGTTGAATAGTATCCTGGGATTAGGTTTGGGAAGTCCGGGTGGGGGGTGGGGGGTAGGGGTTTTTACATTGTGATGTATCTGTGATGTGCTTTTTTTCTTATGATGAAAATAATAAAAATGTATATAAAAAAGAATGAAACCTATTACTTTGAGACAGTGGGCTTCTCTTTTTTTGGATGTCAAGTAGAGGCTACACAGCCATCATTTTAAGATGTTTTAATTTAGATTTCTGTACTGAGAAGCATGGGAAACCCTGAAAATGGCAATTATAAAAGCCCATATCAGCACAAAAGCATTGAGAAAGAAAAACAAGAAACTCAAGAAGAAACCAGCATGGCTGCACAAAGATCTCTCTGACAAACTGAAAGACAAAAAGGACAAATACAAAAAATGGAAAGTGGGACTCATAACTAAGGCCGATTATCAGTAGATAGCCAGAACATGCAAAGATGAAGTCAGGAAAGCAAAAGCTCAGAACGAACAAAGACTTGCAACAGAAATCAAGGATAATAAAAAAAGTTTCTTCCAACATATTAACGAGAAAAAAGTCAAGGAAACTGTAAGCCCACTAAAGAGAGAAGATGGCAAGGAAATAACAGGCAACAGGGAGAAAGCAGAACTGCTTAACTCATACTTTGCACCAGTCTTCACACAAAAAGAAACTATAGCCCAACATACCAAAAAAACCCACTGCAAAAGACATACTAGAAACAAAAATTAAAATAAGCAAGAAAACGGTAAGAGAACACCTATCCAACCTTGATGAATATAAATCACAGGGACCCAGCAGATTACATCCCAGAGTTCTGAAAGAGCTGGCAGATGTTATCTCAGAACCATTGCACCACATCTTTCATAAATCCTGGAGCACTGGGGAAGTACCTGAGGATTGGAAAAGGGCTGGTTTGGTTTCTATCTTCAAGAATGGGGGAAAAAACGGACCCAGGAAACTACAGACCAATCAGTTTAACATCAATACCTGAGAAGATCCTAGAAAAGATAATCAAAAAACAGATCTGCAAACAACTAGAAGCAAACAAAGTCATAACCAATAGCCAGCAGATCATGCCAAACCAATCTTATTTCATTCTTTGATAAAGTGACTAAATTAGTAGACCAGCAAAATGCTGTGGATGTAGTATACTTAGATTTCAGTAGGACATTTGATAAAGTAGACCACAACCCCACTCCTTGGTAAACTAGAAAAAGGTGGAATAGACAACATCACCACCAGATGTATCTGTAGCTGGCTGACAAACCATATTCAACGAGTAGTCCTCAATGGCACTACATCCACATGGAGAAAAGTAAGCAGTGAGGTACCACAAGGTTCCGTATTAGGCCCAGTACTCTTCAATATCTTCATCAATGACTTAGATGAGGGAATTGAAGGGGAACTCATCAGATTTGCAGATGACACCAAACTGACAGGATTAGCCAACACCCCAGAAGACAAACTCAGGATCCAAAAAGATCTAGACAAACTTGAACAATGAGCCCTATGCAACAAAATGAGTTTCAATGTGGAGAAAAGCGAAGTTTTACATTTAGGCAGGAAAAATCAAAGGTACAAGTACAGATTGGGTGAGACTTGGCTTAAAAACAGTAACTGTGAGATGGACCTTGGAGTCCTAGTGGACAATCACTTGACCATAAGCCAGCAGTGTGCAGCAGCAACCAAAAAAGCTAATACAATCCTGGGTTGTATAAACAGAGGCATAGAATCAAGATCACGCAAATTATTAGTACCGCTTTATAAAACCCTAGTAAGACCACACCCGGAATACTGCAGCCAATTTTGGTCACCATATCACAAAAAAAGACGTTAAGAGTTTGGAAAAAATTCAGAGAAGAGCAACTAAGATGATCAAAGGCCTGGAGACTAAAACATATGAAGAACGGCTGTGGGACTTGGGTTTGGCTAGTCTAAAGAAAAGAAGAAATAGGGGAGACATGATAGCAGTGTTCCAGTATTTGAGGGGCTGCCACAATGAAGAGGTGGTCACATTATTCTCCAAAGCACCAGAGGGCAGGACAAGAAACAACGGTTGGAAACTGATCAAAGAGAGAAGCAACCTGGAATTAAGGAGAAACTTCCTGACAGTGAGGACAATTAACCAGTGGAACAGCTTGTCTTCAGAAATCACGGGCGCTCCATCACTGGAGATTTTAAAGAAGAGGCTAGACAGTCACTTGTCTGAGGTGGTATAGGTTCTCCTGTATGAGCAGGGGGCTGGACTAGAAGACCTCCAAGGTCTCTTCCAGCTCTATTCTATTCTAAAGATTGGCCTTGATGGCCTATCTGGAAACTTCCCATGTCATAATTCTGGGATTCTGAGTTGATGCAACTTAATCTGAATTCAGGGTATGTTACTGCAATTTATGGGGTGCTTCGTGGAAAAGATAAGATCAGTGGTGAGAGATGACATCCTGCAAGTCTTTGGGAGTAGTGCAACAAGAAACAAGGCAAAGTATTTTCTAAGAGCTGGAGGACTTTAGACCATGTTGAGCAGAGCTGGAGCAATAAACTCTGGATGTGTGTCATTCTAAAAGTGGAGAATTATGGAAAAGTGCTTGATTGTTAGCATAGAGAAACATGGGAAAGGGAAACTCTGGAGGATTATGGTCAAAATTAGGAGACATGGGAACAAACAGGAACCCACTGTGGAGATTTAGAAAGGTCATCATGTCAGCACAATGTCAAGGAAAGTGAAGGATTTGAGCAACAAAATGCTGGGTGGTACTGAGGGGGCTGGAATGAATCAATAGAAGAACTGAGATTTTTTTCAATTTCACTTTCAATTGAGAAAGGACATAACGGCAGGGCAACATATCAGCAATGTTACAATGAAGCCAATATACAACTTGTCTTCAGAACTAGATAGATAGATAGATAGATAGATAGATAGATAGATAGATAGATAGAGAGAGAGAGAGAGAGAGAGAGAGAGAGAGAGAGAGAGAGAGAGAGAGAGAGAGAGAGAGAGGCAGGCAGGCAGGCAGGCAGGCTGACAGACAGACAGACACAAATTTGTGTCCTTTGTCCAGATAAGTTCTTTCCCAGCATTTAGCATCTCCCACTGAGGGTTTTCTGAGTGCTGTATCTATCCCCGTTGGCCCTAGGGAGACCCGGTGTCCAGGGATTGTTGGACGGAAGGGGGTGAATTGGTTAAAGATTTTAAGTAGAGAGCTCACAAAGATGTCTGAACAGTTTTAAAAAACCAAGTATGTTATGCTAGACCTCTACATGGAACTCTGCTTTTGTGTGAAGGCATTACTTGCCCACCAAAATGAACTGGGAGAGAAACAGGGAAATTTTCTCAGAGAGAACTGTAACAAAATGTGGAGTCTAACTGTTCATATGCATCGCACTCTTCCATTCCAAACATTGTCTTTTCTAAACTTATTTTCAGGATAATAATGATAAAGGGCGTTCCAAGAAGTACCTTCAGGTTGTACACCAAGTATGTAGAAGGGGAAATAACATCATACCACCAACCCTACTGCAACTTCTCATGTCCCACAATTTATGTATTTATTCCCTCCCTTTTTATTTTTATAAATAACTCAAGATGGTGAACATACCTAACACCCTTTCCTCCTGCTATTTACTGCACAACAACCCTGTGAGGAGAGTTAGGCTGAGAGAGAGTGACTGGCTCAAGCTGGCTTTCATGCCTAAGGCAGAACTAGAACTCACAGTTTCCTGGTTTCTAACTACTGAGCCAAACTGTCTCTTACATCTTATCAGGGCTTTTCAACCAGTGGTACGGGTACCACCTGTGGTACATTGGCACCTGGCAGGTGGTACGTGAGCATCCTAGAAAAGTAGCGGCGGAGGGGAATGAGCTGAACCAGTGGCAGCACTGCACAAGCCTGAGCGAGAGATGGCTGGAGCTGCAGGGCTGTCAGGGCTAAGCGGAAGCGCCAGGATCGGCGTTTCTTCGGGATTGTCAGGGCTCAGTGGAAGCACCAGGATCAGCGCCAGGCTCCAGCTGGAGCTCGGCGCTGATCCTGACACTTCTGCTGAGCCCAGAAGAAGCACCGATCAGCTGGAATGTTGCAGCATCTCCAGGGTCTTGTGATTTACATTCAGATGCTTGGCAACTGATTCATATTTATGACGGTCACAGTATTCCAGGGTCATGTGAAGTGACCAAAACCTGCTGCAACCACCCAGCAGATGGGGGGGGGAATAAAAACCAAACACCCCTCCACCCCACCCCTGCTACCAATACTCAATAGAAATGCTCACAACAATGACAATCTCAGACAAGAGGAAGAGCAGGCAGGCTGGGGTCTTGCTCAGCTGTGGCTTGGGGGGCACTATTTTCAGTGCTATTGTAACTTCAAACAGTCACTAAGCGAACTGTTGTAAGTCGAGGACTACCTGTACTTTATCACTTTTTTCCTTTTTTTTTTTTGGGTCATCAAGTTTTTGACACCTTGCTAGGCGACCGGTGGTACTCGGATATTGCCATATCCTAAAAGTGGTACAATGGGTGAAAAGGTTGAAAAGCCCTGTCTTATATTACATTTGGTGTGATGTCCAGAAAGAGGCTTCCTCATGCATTTAGCTACCTATACAAAGTGAAGTCTCTGGATCACGAACATTGATAATGCAGGGGTTTGAACTGGATGTATTGCCTATGCACCTACAGTACATGAGATATGTCAGTGCCACTTTCAGATGTTATATTAAATGTATGCATATTGGGGCAAAGCTGGGCGGAGAATTCACTTGGTCGTTCCAGGGAAAAACTTTGGTCATAGGACCACTTCCCTCTCTTGGTGTGTTGGAAGATGGTCATTTTTGCAAGCCCTACATCTTTATTGTTTATGACCCGCTACTACATTCAAAATAAAATTTTGAATATCCACAAAACTGTTTCCTAGCTGTACTGCCAGAATCTCTTGATTAAGGAGCTCAGGGGCTGAGTCTGAACTCTTCTAGAGGTGGAGTTACTTGCCTGTCACTATGCTGTGGCTCTTTCTCTCCAGGGAATGCTAGGACCTCAGTGTTAACCTGATTCTTGTTATTTCAATGCATGGACGATGTATCTTCCATCAATTGTACATTTTCTTGAGGTTTCCTCCCCAGGAGTGTATGGTAGGTGTTGGCTGAATTGTTCAATTCAAGCCTTTCAGACAGGATACCAGCTGAATGCCAGGTGCTGAAATATTTTCCTGTACTGTGGTGCGGTGCATGTGAATTGCTGATAACACAAACAATACAGCAAAGGAAAAAGTAGTAACAATTAGACTCTGGAAGCTCTTGAGACATGCCCCATCTGCCCCACCCCCCCATATTTATGTGGCCTTCCAAACTCAGCAAGGTAAGATATAAAGAAAAGCATATATAAACTTGTTCCAAAAGATTGTTCTTAAAATTATGTTATAGACATATTCTTGTAAATGCTTGATAAACAAGAACAGGTAATGTTAAATGAGGAGTAACTACTCTGGCAAACGTTAACTCACATGCAGTAGCATGTCTGGCAATAGATAACTTAAAATAGTTAATTCTTGACACCACTAATAGATTACCTTGTAGGAATATCTTATGGAATCTACTGTAATAGTTAATATTCTGATGTGATCTGTAGGGTTGCAGACAATATTTGAAAGAAGAGATAGCTAACGTACAGTAGCAATCAATAATGGATAGAATTTAATGGGTAACAGTGATTGGTGGTATCAGCCAGGTATTATTGATGTGAAATAAGGAATTGTATCCTCCCTTGGACACATTATACAAAGACCTACCTCTCTGGAGAAGGGTTTAGTGATGGGAAAGGTAGAAGAAAAGGGAATAGGCTGACCAGAAACAAGGTGCAGGGATTCAGTTACAGTGGCGATGGGCATACCATTGGGAGGACCAGGTTATGGAAAGATCTTCATAAAGAAAATCTATCTATGTGGTTGATAACACCTACAGATAAACCTTGACTTACAACCATTCATTTAGTGACCATTCAAAATTGCAATGACACTGAAAAAAGTGACCTTTTCACCTTATGATCATTGCAACATCCCTAGGGTCATGTGATCAAAATTCAGACACTTGGCAATTGGCATGTGTTTCTGACAGTTGCTGTGTCCTGGGGTCATGTGATTACTTTTTGCAGTCTTCTGACAAGCAAAGTCAGTGGGGAAGTCAGATTCACTTACAACCATGTTACTAACTTAACAATTGCAGGGATTCCCTTAACAACTTAGGCAAGAAAGGTTGTAAAATGGGGCAAAATTCACTTAACTGTCTTTCTTGGCAACAGAAATTTTGGATTCAACTGTGGCCATAAATCAAAGAGTATCTGTAATCAATCAAAATAAAAAAATAATATTTGACCAACAAGTGACATATAATTTATCTCATTTAGCTGCTTCTGCCTGTCGTTCTAACAGACATAATTTTACCAAGATTGTCTGCCAGGAACTGCTTGTTAAAATTCTGTTAAAATAATTATTATGCAATCAGTGATACTTTTCTAGGCACTTGTCATTTGTGGCCCTCTTTTTTGATCGATTTGATTTGATTCTTCAGTTCTTTCAAGCATCAGGTCTTTTCCAAAGACTCTTGCTTTTTCTTTATGTGTCTAAGTTTGTTATTTAACTTACTGGCCATACCATCTTAAATGAAAGAGAAGAGATTGTATAGTATCAGTTTAAGATGTTGAATTTCATCTCAAGTGTTTACACATCAAATTGCAACACTATATTTTGAAATCCATATTTAGCCAAGCTCAAATCAAATCTCAGATTATTTTAATGATTTATTCATGCTCAAATGACTGATGATTGAATGAATGAAATTAAGACATCAAATTCACTCTAACAAATGGACTTGGCAACATGTGGCAATGCAAAGTATTTCCATTTACTGTTTTAGTTAGTCACCCAAGGCTGCCTCTACAAAATGCCATGACACACTGTCTCAATTTTCAGGTTTTTCCCCAGTACTCAATCATCATTTGTTATGCTCAGTCTTCATTGGGCTGTTTGCTTTTTCTGTTTCATTTTAAGGTTTTTTCCCCCTCCCCTGCCCAAATACTTCTCCAAAGCTTCAGAAGTTGTGGAAGTCAGTGCTTATGTGTAGGTGGGGTGGTTCTTTTTCACTCTATAATATCAGCTCTCTCTACTAAACAATCACAACAGAAAGGTCATGTAGGGAAATCAAAGGATGGGACGAGAATATGCAAAACTACCTTCCAACACAAAACATTTCAGAAAGCATTTCAAGAATTTAGCAGCCAGTCTGTTATGGACCATCTGCTCTTATTTTTTTCCACATGTTGTTCAAAACCACAAAGATTGCACCATTTCCAAACTTAAGCTGGAAACCCATATTACAAAAATATTTTTTAAACTCCTCTCTGAGTATTAATTTTTTTTCTAAAAATCCCACTTTAGTTAGAAGTTTAGCAAAGAATGGGCTAAATGTCCTTTGATCTTTCTTTCAGTTGTGTGATTTTATGATATTTTATGACACTTGAGCACATTGGTTGCCTAGAAAAATGAGGCAACATCATGAAACCATATCTGGATTTTCCCCCCCCTTCTATATATACATTATGGTGAGTTCAGCCATCCTCCTTTGGACAAACTGTTTTGTCAGTATTTGCCACAGAGTCCTGTGAAACGATACCAATTAGGTTTGTCAGGCCTTCTTTGGAAGCCTGAAGATGTATGAAATCGAGCTGAGGAAATGATCCATCAAGCCCCAAAAAGGGTCCAAGCCTTGTCACAATGGCTCAGTATTGAGTGAAGCTGCAGTCTCTCTGGACCGTCAGGTTATGGAGAACATTATATCATCCCAAGTCGATCCTGAAGCTGAAGGGAGTGAAAAATGAGACTGAGGAGTTGTTGATTTGGGATATTGACCAGGAAGAGTCTGCACTGAGATACAGCATATTGCATATAAGCTCCTAGAGACATCACTGGGGCTGCAGAATCAGGTTAGCAATGATTAATGAGCATTAAGGAAGATAGCTTTCAAAGACAGAAATAGCCCTTCTGAATTAGCCAGAAGCTCATATTTCCAGCATTTCCCCTCCTGAATCAGCTAATCAAAAGGGTTTGGGAAATTCACAGAGACGATTTTCACCTGAGAGAGAACCTGTAGCTTAGCAGATGCCATGTTTGCTTTGCCTTTCCTGCTAGTGGTGGAAATACTCATATCTGAAACCCAAGAGAACTAGAGGTCCTCAGTATGGACAGCATTAAAATAGGTGGACCTGTAGCTCATCGTGCCTTCCTAGGTTCCCCTTTGGTATACATAGAACATAGCATAATATAGTTGGAAGGGACCTTGGAGGTCTAGTCCAACCCCCTGCTTGAGCAGGAAACCCTGTACCATTTCAGATAAATGATTGTCTAGTCTCTTTTTGAAAGCCTTCAATGATTGAGCACCCACAACTTCTGAAGGCAAGTTGTTCCATTGGTTGATTGCTCTCACTATTAGAAAATTTCTCCTTAGTTCTCTTGGTACTTAGAGATACATTACCTTTGGACACAGAAGTTCCATATGGATAATTGCCAATATCCATATGTGTCTCCCCCCCCGCCATGACTCTTATTATGTTTAACATTACTCCTCTATAGTCTGAATGAGAATAACCTCCCAGATGCACAGAAGGCATTTGTCAACTTTAGAATGAGCATGGTTGAAGCCATCTTTTTCCTTCTCATTCCTAGTTGAGGGGGGGGGGGGGTTGCCAGGTGTTGTGCTAGACAAAACAGACTTTCTCTCTTGGACTTTCTCTCATGGGAACCAAGGTCATCGGCTGCTCCCTAGACTGCAGGCTGGGCGTTTCATGAAAAGCCCACCAACAAGCTGAGTAGGGAAACATAGATGTTTGCATAGCTTTGAGGGTGGGATTTCTTAACTTTGTATTGGGAAATTGTTATGCATCTCTTCAGACTTGGTTTCATTTTTGAAGTACCAATACTCTGTATCAATAAACATGTTCTAGCCATCAGACCAGTCTGCCAAATTCTTTGGGGTCTAAGATAAATTCCAGGGGAAACCCCAAGATTACTCCAATCTAATAAAGCTTTTAAAACACTCTTACCTTTTTATTAGAGCTACATTTCCATGCATTTTGGATAAGGCTGGTAATACAATCCTGAATCCATTGGTTCGAAAGGACTTATAGGAAACCAGCAAAAGACTGTGAGTAAATGCATGTGCAAATATGGATTAAAAAGTTAATTAAAGGCTCAAAATCTAGCCGTAACCCTCATCTGCTGCAGAAATTCTGAGCAAATATTCTTAACTCAACTATAGATCATAGACCCAAAGCAGTGACATAATAAATAATCCACTCTAAATTTTTAAAGGTAAGCCTTCAAACACCATTAATAACAGCTCTTGTGCCATATATCAAAGTGAAGTCTTCCCATTATAGTTGATATCTGCTCTCCAGTCCCCTCCTGCTCCTGTTCATAGTTTGGTTTGAGGATTCGAACTATACAGCTGAACATTTCTGTTTTCTGAAAGCCCATGTTATCTTTTCATGGAATTTCATGCCAACTAGCCCCAACTATTTTATCCAGCAACTATACTGCAAAATGAGAGACAAATAAAGACTTGACAATATCCAAAGTAGAAATGAGATAACACAGGAAATCACATAGAAGAGCCCAGTATATTGGAATGACTAATAGATGGACTAAGATTGAGAAGACCATATTCCAGCCCACTAGCTTCTAAAGAGGTTATCATTGATTGACTGCACCAATCTCTGTCTCTCTCTCTCTACCCAAATGCCACACAGAATGATGTTGTGGGGCAACATTGAATGAGAAAGTGCTGATTAGGGGACTGGAGGCTAAAACATATAAGGAACGGTTGCTGGAATTGGGTATGTCTAGTTTAATGAAGAGAAGGACGAGGGGGGACATGATAGCAATGTTCCAATATCTCAGGGGCTGCCACAAAGAAGAGGGAGTCAAGCTATTCTCCAAAGCGCCTGAGGGCAGGACAAGAAGCAACGGATGGAAACTAATCAAGGAGAGAAACAACCTAGAACTAAGGAGAAACTTCCTGACAGAACAATTAACCAATGGAACAATCTGCCTCCAGAAGCGGTAAATGCTCCAACACTGGAAGTTTTTAAGAAGAGACTGGACAGCCATCTGTCCGAAATGGTGTAGGGTTTCCTGCCTGAACAGGGGGTTGGACTCGATGACCTCCAAGGTCCCTTCCAACTTTATCATTATTATTATTATTATTAAGGTCAAATACAACAAAAGGTAATGCAACATAAAAAAAGAAAGAAAAAGAAATCAACAATTAAAATCAGATACCCCTACATAAGTATTAGTGTTTAATAATAATAATAATAATAATAATAATAATAATAATAATAATAATAATAATAATAATAATAATAATAATAATTATTATTATTATTATTATTATTATTATTATTATTATTTCTGTTTAATGAATAAATAAAATGCAAAATAATAGTTATGAGCCTGAGCTGGTTCTGTTTCAGCCTGAGCTGGTTCTGTTTCAGCACCATAATTTATCTTAACCAAATCCAATTCTTGATCAATTTTAAGCTTGAGTTTAAACAACAGAAACAGTGAAATTAAGGAAAGTATAACATCAGGATACATTGGTCCATTGAACAAAGACTATCTACTTATTTATTATTTTTCTTATTTCTTGATTTATTAGAGTTTTACCCCACCCTTTGTACAGGAGCCCAAGGTGACATTTATCACATTCTCTCCTAGAATTTTTTGCAGAGCAAAAATCCTGTGAGCCAGGTTGGGCTGAGAGTGTTTTGAAAAGAATTATCACATTTAAAATGACAAATTTTAATAGCTGGAACATTTAATTTGTGCCAAATGATACTAGATTTGGAAGTTCCCACTAGTAACTGATTATCAAATTAAACCACCTGAATTAATTGAAAAATAAAATTAACCAGCTGGTTGAAGAAGGAGAGTACAAGGCCTTCCAAATAGCTGGTAGAACCTGATTTCTAAACAAATGTTTTTCACATTTGTATCATGAGATCAAGAGCAATCAAATCCTTTCTTCTTCTTTCTTATAGTATATAAAATTTGGTGTAGTAGTTAAGGTGCTGCCTTAGAAACCAGGACACTATGAGTTCTAATCCCACCAGGCATGAAAGCCAGCTGGGTGACTTGGAATAATCAATCTTTCTCAGCCCATCTCACCTCACCTCACACAGTGGCTGTTACGGAGAAAATTGGAAGAGGAAAGAGTATTATGTAGGTTCACCATTTGAATTACTTATAAAGTAATAAAATGGGGGGAAATGCTATCTTTTTTGCCTGGAAGGTATTTTTTTCCTGCCTAATCAGAATTACGTATTATTCCAAAGACACAAACTTCCAATTCAGTATGGTACTTACAATTAACAGTGTGCTCTTGGGAGTCAATTAGCACAGTCTCAGATTATAACTTTGGGACCTTCCCCCCCCATCTCCCCCACTTACGTTACTACTATTTTTCTGCAGCCTCCTCTCAACCCATTCTGGGAACTGGTTTCATTCAGGGCTTTGTTTCCCATTGAGCCTGGCACTGCTGTTAAAGATACATAGACATCCCATAATGAGTCAAATCCTTTTGTTGAAGAAAGCAGTCTGGACGTGAAGAAAAGAATCCTGTGATTCCACTGCTGAGCAGAGAAATTCTCCTGCAATCCTCCCCCCCCACACACACACATTCTCATTCAGTTTGGTGAAAAAAAGTTTGAGTTACACTGTGGAGTGTGATGTTTCTGTGGTCCTCACTTTCCCCTAAGTACAGCATGAATATTCATGTTTTATTCCGCCATGCTTTCCTGATGTTGCCTTCAGCTTAATCCCCAGCAGAAAACTGAGGGAGCTTAAAATCATCCTTAGCCATTCTCTTGTGACTGAATTTTGGTAATGGGTATGATCTGGCAGGCTTCACCAATCATTTGGACAGAAGATATGACTGGTGGGACGCTGTGGGAAGTTGACGGGGGAAGGGTTCGGTTTATGTGAGGAAAGGTAATACAACCCATACATGCAGACCATGAGAAAAAAGCACTTCAAAGCACGTCTCCTTAACTGACTTATTATGAGCCCACCTAGGAATTTAACCTTGCAGTGTTCAAGATTATGTTTTAACCCAACAGCCATTAAAATTGCCTTTCTGAAATCCATGTGGTTCTTGCTTTCTTGGTTTGCCAGTTGTAAGGGGCTTGACATGATCTATCCCTTTTGGATTGGGACAGAAGAGATACCAAATTTCTGCAGAGGCATCTGATGGCATAATGCCTGATAAGTACTCTCCACTGGGTTAATCAGGTCTTATTCAACCTCATTATACTGTAAGTGTGGGATTTAGCTCTCTTTTGAAAGAATGTTAATCCTATGCTACATAGAAGATTGGTTATGCTGCACGGGTGAATTGAAACTGGGAAAGAGGCTGCGTTTGCTAGATGGGCTTTGCTATTGCTGTCACTACCTGGTTCATTGCAGCTTTTCCACTGTTCCTGCCAGTGTAGGATTTTGCATGGCTACAATTTTTTTGTTCTTTTTATTGCATTTATTTATCTGTGGTTTCACACAAGAACATTAATCTGTCCACCTGACATTTTCTGGACCAATATCATGCACCTGCAGTTCCAAAGCTCTTTTGCAATGCATTACAGTTAGTTCCAATTTTAGTATGTGTGCTGCCAAAATGAGCATCATTACAGTTAGTTGTGTCTATCTTGTCCATTCCATATCCACTCCATGTCCAGGGTGATATGGTGTTAATTCTTGTTATTATGAGAGGCACAATTACAGTGCCATGATTAAGGAAGCCTAATGTTGTGGACATTGTTCTTCCCAGTCATTCTCAGACTACTTCTGGTATTGCTAGTTTTGACATCAGACCTACAGGACTCTGTCATCTCTGCCAGCACTAACATTGCCTTGCAACTTGAATTGAGATTTGAACTCAACACAGATAGTCCTTGACTTATGACCACAATTGAGCCCAAAGTTTATCTTGCTAAGTGAAACATTTGTTAAATGAGTTTTGCTCCATTTTACAACTTTTCTTGCCATAGTTGTTAAGTGAAAAACTGCAGGTGTTAAGTTAGTAACACAGTTGTTAAGTGAATCTAGCTTCCCCATTGACTTTGCTTGTCAGAAAGTTGCAAAAGGGGATTACATGACTCCAGGACACTGCAGCCATCATAAATGTGAGTCAGTTGCCAAGTGTCTGAATTTTGATTGCATGACCACGGGGATACTGCAATGGTTGTAAGTGTGAAAAACAGTCATAGGTCACTCTTTTCAGTGCTGTTGTAACTTTGAGCGGTCACTAAATGAACTATTGTAAATTGAGGACTACCTGTATTAATCCTGTTGGATACCTTCCTTTTCTCTCTTTCTTTATCCTGTACTCCCTGCAAGTCTCTTACTCAAACTATTTTTGAATACAGACTTAATGTTCTTTCAGAAAATAACTTATATCTGTGTTCAGAAACAATCCTATTAACAGGGATATAGAAGAAGGTTTGGAAGGAGAAATTGGAGACTTGTGAATAATCTGTGAACCAACCTAGATTTCTTGTTCTGGAAAACTCCTTTATTATCATCACTCAGATTGTTCCATTTCTTTCCTATCTAACATAGATATCTTGACAGGAATTAACCAACATACCATTAGAAGTAAAGTTATGTTGCAGGCTTATAACTTTTTTAGATGCGGAATCTTACGTGATTGGAGTTTCATAGGTTTAACCCATTAGTAATAAGTAGACCACATATGAAATCACTAAGTCTAGCTCTCTCCCATTTATTGTCATCAGATTTCCTCTTTTTTGCTGGCAAGGCTTATCTAAGGGGAATACTAATTGCTATGAATAATGCCTATAAACGCAAGCAAATACAGACTAGATTTAACTTGGAAAAAGAAATTGGGATTAAGGAAAAATTATTACTACAACGACCAACAGACATTAACTTAAAAAATTCTATTAAATTGCTTAAAGATCAATTCAACTTATTAATTGCTGATCAGGTGGCCACCAATTTGAATATATTAAACATAATACATTTGCTAATGCAAACAAACCGGGGAGATGGCTGGCCTACCAAATACGTAAGAGACAAAAAGCGAGGCTTATATCTAAAGTTTTGGTCAAAGATCGTGAAATTCACCAACAAGAAATGATTAAAAAGGCATTTACTGAATTTTATTCGCATTTATATTCTTCAGAGACTATAAATAGCAAAGATATTGATAAATATTTACAATCTTCACCTATATATAAACTTACAGTGGA
>NW_015386549.1:211075-258517 GCF_001527695.2 Protobothrops mucrosquamatus
CTTGCTGAAATGGCAAAAATTTCGGCTTATCTGAAGGATCATTCAAATGAACAATTTTTATCAATATGGAGAAGATGGATTGTTTATATTCAAAATAAGCATAGAATGGTGGAATATAATTTAGGTTTCTAGATAACTTGTTTTCTTCTTTTTATATATTTCACCTACTTATGTAGAATAATATTTTGTGGAGTTAGGGATATTAATACTAGTTTACTTTTAGTTGAATAGTATCCTGGGATTAGGTATGGGAAGTCCGGGGGTGGGGGTGGGGGGTAGGGTTTTTACATTGTGATGTATTTGTGATGTGTTTTTTTTTTATGATGAAAATAATAAAAATTTATATTTGAAAAAAAAAAAAAAAAGATTTCCTCTTTTTCACCTGAGCTAAGCATGACCAACTTTTTCTTTGTTTCCGTGCAAGGCATTATCCCAGGATCCCTACCATTTTTGTCACTGGATAATTCATTTTTCTCAACAGATTTCTTAAACTGTATTGTCAAGAACCTTACAAAATATGTCTATGAATCACATTATTTAACACCCCCCCAAAAAAACTCTCAAAAACCCCTTTGTCTTTGTATTTTTATTTTAAAAAATAATTGTGAAGAAAGCTACCAAATTAATATATAAAATACTGAGCACTGTTATTCCGAAGACTCATTAACCCTATTGAACCTAATGAGATTGCTCCCTAAAGAGTGTTTAGAATTGTAGTCTTACTTAATCTTACTTTTCACAGATGGCTGCTATTACCTTCAGATTTTATAAGGCTGGCAACCTATCACAGTACCAAACTGAAGTATCTGTCCACCTCAATTAGCGCCATCCATTTTGATTAACAGTGGAATTAGGAGTTCAGGAGAGATCTTTTTCATCATCCCCTACCTGATCATTAATTTCAGATTAATTAAGTTTAGATTTATGAAAGCTGCCATTCACCATTCAGCATACCCAACAGATACATACTGGTAAATTCATTATGGGAAAATACATCTATACTTATTAGAAAAAAAATGGCACTTTCTATTACAGCTCCCATTATCCCTACATAGAAAGTCTATTCATAAAGGATTATGGGAGGTTACTTTTCCCCTGTTTGCTATCTCTTTTCTTAACATTTAAATAATAACTTGGGATACATCATCCATTGTATATTGATATTAATCTTGAAATATGAATTAGAAGGCATTAGATTTCAGGGAATAGATTTAAGAGAAAACCTGCACTGTTTATTATCACGCCCATGACTAGAAGTGTGAACGTTTGCTCAAGAAATAGCAGTGATATATAACACAAAAATTTTGCTATAGGGAATGTCTATTCTACAGGCCTCAGACATATGAGAAGGAACACATTTTGTTTTCACAGAAGTCATACTGGAATATATCAGGTGATGTTTTCCCTTAAAGTCTAATTTAATAGGTGAAAAAAAATCCAAGTATGTCAGACATGCTCAAGTCAATTCATTTTAAAAGTCCAGGTCATCTTGATCAATAATGTTTGATTTCTGCTTCTTTTTTTTAGAGATTCGATGACTGTCTTCATTGTCTTCATTTGGGGGATCTTCTCCCATCACAGTGCTTGCCTGAGATGATTGGTCTTCTTCCTCCTCTTCATTACTGTCAGGATACATCTTTGCAGGCTTACTCTCTGTAGCCAATTTAGTTTCCCCATCACTTCCACAATCACCATCCTTATTGCTTATATTCTCCTTTTTCTTAGACTCATCTTCTTCATCACTTCTATATTCAGATCCTTCCTGAGACAGCTGCGAAAAAGTCCCTTCAGATCCTTTCTCTGGCGCTTCAGTGGCCCTGTTCTCTTCTGCTCCTCTGTCATCTTCTGGGTTCTGTACAGATTCACTGCTATCTTCTTCTTCTGCTTCATTCTCTCCAGCTTTGTCACCCTCGTTTTCAACCTCTTCTTCAACTTCTGCTGCTTCTGAACATGTCCCACTTATTGCCTCCAAACTGGCATCGTCCTCAAATTTCTGTTCACGACTATCAGAAATCTCTTCCTCAGTGATGGACTGAGATTCACCAACAATTTCATCTCCTTGGCTTTCATTTTCATCCATTTCTACTGCACTATTATCTGTCACACTAGGTTCACCTTCAGCTTCTTGATCATCTTTTGGGGTTTCTTTTTGTTCTTCATTCATCTCCTCTTCATCATTCAGTTCTTTGTCTCCTTCACTTTTGGCTTCCATTTCCTGATTATTTTTTTCATATATTACATCCTTTTCTCCCTGTCCTCCACCTGGTTCTTCTTTCACTTTCTTTTCCTGTTCTTCATCCTCTTTTCCTTCCTTAGATTCCCCTGATATTATGTTTTCTTCTGTTTCTTTCTCTTCCTCCTCTTCTTCTTTTTCTTTCACAGATTCCTTCTCACTTTCTTCTTCATCTTCTTGTTTTGCTGCTTCCTCTTTTTCATTCACTTTCATAGACTCCCCTTCCTTTTCTTCCTTTTCTATGTTGGGTTTTTCTTCCTCTTTGTTCTCTTCCCCTTCTTCTTTCACAGACTCCTGCTCCTCCCGTTGCCCCTCTTCCTGCTCCTGCTCTTCCTCTTTCTGCTCCTCCTGCTCCTCTTCCTGTTCCACCTTCTCCTGCTCCTCCTCCTTCTCTTGCTCCTGTTCCTCCTGCCCCTCCTCCTGCCCCTCTTCCTGTTCCTCCTCCTGACCCTCCTCTTGCTTCTCTTCCTGCTCCTCCTGTTCCTCCTCCTGTCCCTCTTCCTGCTCCTCCTCCTGCTCTTGCTCTTCCTGCTCCTCTTTCTGTTCCTCCTCCTGCCCCTCTTCCTGCTCCTGCTCCTGCCCCTCCTGCTCCTGCTCCTCTTCCTGCCCCTCTTCCTGTTCCTCCTCCTGCTCCTCCTCACATTTTGCTTCTTCCTCCCCATCACTTTCCACAGTTTCCTTTGCTTCTTGCTGGGCTTCTTCTTCCTGCTCTGCTTCACTAATATCATATTCTGTCTTCCTATGAGCAACACCGGTGTTCTTCATCCTCAGGATTTCTTGTAGATCAAAAGCCTTCAAAACTGGGTTTGGAGCCTTAGCCATCAACACAACTGTACTTTGTGCAGTCTTGGCCACAATTTTTTTCCTCATACACACATCACAGGGACAATACTCTTCATCTTTTAGCTGCTCATAATATCTTTCATCTTCTTGAATTGTATTATGAAAGAAGTCATCTTTATCAGTGTCATAAGATAAGTTGCCTGACTCCAATTGCTTATTTGAATGTGTGCTCTGGTCACTGATATTATTGAGTGATAACATACTTGTCAAACGGCGCCTCCGGTTTTCTAGTTCTGGAGTAGATTCATGCTTTAATTCATTTTCTGGAGGTTTTGGAACCTTCTTGCCTGTTCTGTTTTTGATTTTATTTAGTTCTTCCTCCACACTCTTTTGTATCCTTCTGCTCACGTCTTCTTTCAGTTCTGCAATCATCAAATTCAGCTCTTCACTGTTTGTCAGGTTCCATTTCACTTTGAACTCATTCATGGCGCTGACATAATGTGTCATGAATTCCTTCTCAATCTTCTTCAGAAGTTTTAGCACCCAAACTGGGTCCTGGCTGCTGGATCTTTGTTGGATCATTGGAGAATTTTTCACTGAAGTGTGATGAGATATTTTACTAGATTCTGTATCATCTTTAGTCACAGACTGGTTTTCTGAATTGATCTTGGCCTCTTTTTTATCAACAGCCTCATTTACACTTGAGCCAGGTTCTGTCTCATTGTTGCCTGCCTCTTCACTGGGATTTTTTTCTACTTCTTTGGCCATAATGTCTGTGTGAGCCTCCATCAGGATATTATCTGCATTAGAGTCATTCTCTGCATCATTCACATTTTGATCAACATGTATACTATTTTTGTCCAATTCATTATTGTTCTCATGATCTTGGTCTTCCTTTGCTTCTATTACCTCCTGAACTTCAGCAAGTTCTGCTTCACTTTCACCTTCCAGTTTTGAACAAAGTGGCTGAGAATGTTCCTCTGGCTCTTCCTCATTACCATCTTCCCACTCTGTCTTTCCTTCTTCAGGGAATGTGGCTTTATCTCTTTTCTCTTTTAACAAGGCACAATCATGGGCACCAACACCACTTTCTTCTCCTGAACCTCCATCGCCACTACTTAGATCAATCCCTGAAGAGGTCATTGTTGTAAAGTCACCATCTTTCGAATTAGGGTCCTTAAAATTTGAGGATGTTTTTATTTGGCCTTTTCCTTGCAGCCCTAAATTTGCATCCCCATTTTCAAATATGTTTCCAAACCATACAGCCTGGAAAATGTTTAAAAGTTCTTTGTATCTGAACCAATTCAGGCATTTATTTTGTTTATTGGATGAATCCAATTCTTCATCAAGGAGCTGTAGGGTAGCAAGGCATTGTATCAAAATATTGGCTGAGTTGCTGAGGTTTTTTCCTAATGTAGGAGACACTTCAGGCAAACTAAGTGAACGATCCAATTTTGTTTTGTGTTTGGAAGCCAGCAGTGCTTTCATAATCTGCACAGAGATTTGAACAGTGTTGGGCAAGTCTTTTTTGTGGTTCTTTTGGCTGTGGATGTTAGAATACTGGCACTCTCCCTGGTTAGTTTCAGCTTCTCCTGATATAATTTCAGAAGCCTTCTCCTCCTGGGGATACTCCATTTCTGCTAGCTGTTCACAATCTTCTGTGTCTTCCTTCTCACTACACTCCTCTTGCAATGTGTCTTCCTTCTCACTACACTCCTCTTGTAATGAATCCTGGTTGTTTGAACAGCTTGGAACTTCAGCATGTAATTCAATTGTCTCCTCATCTTTCTCCATATCACATTTCATCAGCAGAGATTCTGAAGGAATCTTTCTCAGCCACTCATGCACAACGTCTTCGGGAGAGGCATTGGGAAGTGAAGATGGGATGATTTGGTCATAAGTTCCTGAAGCAGCTTCTATTTGGACTATTGTCTCTTCCTTTATTTGCTTTTTCTCATGCCCAGAGTCTTCCTTTTCCTCTGCCTCATTGGCTGTGTCCATTTCAGTCAACTGTGAACCAGCCATTTCTTTCTGCAGTTCATTTGCAGTTGGCTCCAATTCATTGCTCACAGGGGCACTGTTGATGTTCATCAGCAGAGACCGACTGTTCTTGCTGCTGGGTCTCCCTCTTGGGGGGACAGGGGAGTGGAAATTGAACTGGGTTGTAGATGCTTTTTCTGAAACCTGGTTACAATATTTCAAGCTAGCATTGCTTCTCTTCTTTTGTCTTGGTTTGGAAGATTGTGCTATGCTTGATTGCGAGCTGACATCATTATTCTCTGAGGCTTGCATCTCTGAACAAGTGCTCTTAGCATCAAAATGTAACAAGTTCTTTGAACTAGTACACAGAAGATAATTGTTTTTGGTTTCTGTTATGTGGCCACATTTGGAGCACATAGATTCTGAGCTACTTCCTTGCCTGGAAATGTTTTCCTGAGTACTAATTTTGGCAGTATCAGCCCCATTTTTCCCATCAGATTTTAAAATATTGGAAACAGGGGATGATACCTCAGTATCTTCTCTCTGGGTCCTTTTATGACTACTGCTGGAGGACATACTATAGCATTTAGATGTCCTGCTGGAATTTTCCTCACTGTTGGTAGCTGCTTCACTTAAAGATGACACATTTGAATGAGAAGAATTATGAGACATTTGACCCTCTTTGTCTTTTTTCCCTACTTCATTTGATTTTTCTGAAGAATAGATTGTCCTGCTGCTTGATCTTCCATCCTCTACATGTAAAGGTCCTTTGGTTTGCTTTCTCTTGATAGTGGATCCTCTACTTGATCCATTAGATACTTTGAAATCTCCTTTTAAGTCATTTTGGTTGCATTTGCTTCTGTTGAAGATTCTGGAGGCAGATAAAGCAACACTATGTATATCTATTTCACTGCTATCACTCCTCCTATCCTCTTCATTACAAATTTTGGACTGAGAAACTCTGTTCTTGGACTTTTTGCTACATTTATTGATTTTATTCTTGATAAGACTATTGGACATTGTCTTTTCTGAAACTGAATTTATTTCATTATCCTCATCTTCCTTTTCAACCTCTACTTGTGTGGCAATTTTATGGGGGCAATCATCACTTGAAAAAGATGATATTTTATTATGTGATGGTATGTGATCATTATATGAAACCTTTTCTACCTTGTCTTTTGTTCCAAATGTACTACATTTACTGGATTTGCTACAGGCACTATTTGGAGAAGAAGAACAACCGATAGTGTCTTCTCTTTCCTTAATGCTACAGGATGAAATTGTCCTTATCACACTACTTGTTTCCTCTAACAGCTTTATCTGGTTTTCTATAGAATATTGACATTTTGATTTGTTACTCCTAGCTCTACTTCTTTTACTTTCATCTCTTTCTTTCCTCACTATGGAACCATATTTATTTTCTGAACTGGCCAAGCTAGCTACACCATCCATTTTGTCTGGTACCTCTTTTTGGCTTGTGCTTGTTTGGATATAGTTATCTTGACAGCAGCAATTTTTAATTCTACCATCCTCTATTTTATCCCCTGGAGTCTCTGAGAAATCTGAAGTCTCTTGTATGATGTGTTCAGAATGTTTTCTTTCATTTGATGAAGTGTGGATACTGTCAATGGAGCCTCTCTTTTTATGGACAATTCTATGGTGGGATGAAGTGCTTGAACAAGAAGAGTGTGTGTACCAAGTGTTTATTGCTCCTGGCTCTTCTTTTTGAGAAGCGTGCATGGGATTCTTCCAAATATCATAGTTGCTGTGTGACTTACTGCAACAATGGCAATAAGTCACCTCATTTTCGGATTCATCGAGATTTGAAATGTAAGAGTCAGCATCACAAGGATATAATGAGTCTTCCATTTCAAAACTAGTCTCTTGGTTAATTTTCTCTCTTGGTTCACTTTGATTATCTTCTATGACATCTGATTCTTCATAGAGTTTCTCATTCATCAAGCTGGACTTCTTGATATGTGTAGACCATTGAAGAGTCTCATCAGAGAGCAGATGAAAGCAGACTTTCATTTCAACTGATAGGCTGCCATCTTTATTCATATACACTTTCTTTTCTATGTCATCATTGACTAACGAAGGGACCAAATGGTCTTCTTTAGGACAATTGTTTGAAGAGGAGATTCCATTTTCTGGTGATGTTGCTAGACAATTCATGTAAGATTTTTCAGATGATAGTGAAAACCTCATGGATCGATTGCTCAAACGCGATCTTGGGTGAATTACACTTTTTTTGGCTTTCAGTCCAAAATTCACTGCAGTTTGCAGCAGTGGAGGGGGGAGGTAATGAGAAAACAAAGGACAAAAATTAGAAAAAATGCATACCTAATATCTTGAACAGATAATAATAAATTGTAGCAGTTGCTTTAATCACACAAAGAATCTGATTCAGTTTTTAGAATCTCCACAATTGTAAGCATATCTATCACAAATCTATTTTCAAGGGGACTAAATACTTCACCTTGGGGTTTTGTGTGTGTGTGTGTGTGTGATGTCTCTCAAGGTTTCAAGTTGTGCCAAGAGGCAAGGAAAATAGATTGCAGGATGCATCCATTCCCCCCCTTCCCAAAATAGGTAATTGCAAATGAAGTGTGCTAAGTTCTATTCCAAATCATCCAGAGCTTCTTAAAATACCAGTATTCTAATCACAAAATGAAGTTGTTATTACTAGGGAGAAGCTAAAACCAGGGAACTACTCAAGCCTGGCTCCATCATCACTCATGTTTGGATTTCAGGTGACCAGATGAGCAGATAATTGTCTAAAGCAATTTATTAGTACTTTCTCCTGTTGTTGTATTCTCTTGCCCCAAATTCAGGAAATTAAGCTGTTTACAATAAATATTATGAATGCCTATTTCTAATCTTTTTTTTGAAAACAAAATCCCAAATACTGGTTTTAATGGATGGAGGGGTAACAGCTTTTGATTCAAACAACTGAATTAATTAAATAAAAAGAAAGGGGAAAAAATTAGAAGGCTTAAGTTAGATTGTAGGAGAGCAGGAACTCTTGCTCTAACCTACTGTTCATCTTATTAGCTAACTGGTACTTTCAAGAAGGTTTCATTCCTTTCCACTCCCCCCTCAAATCTAGAAATAAAGTGCACCAGCCCAAATGCAGTCACCAGTCACATGTTCTTACTTTCATTCTTTTTGCCTAAGGTGTTACTGTTGGAGTGAGAAGCTAGACTAGGTAATTTCTCCGAAGAGGGCTTCTTTGGATTTTGCATTATGATTGGCTTGAAGGGTTCTTGGCCAACACAGATGAGCACATTTGGGCAAAGCAGCAGACCTTGCATACTGTCAATCTGGAGAGGAGGCAAACACAATAGCAGTCAATGGGGAGAAAGCAGGGACTAATACGTTGAAGGTGCCACTGTTGACTGAGGTTGACTTACATCTCAGTCCAAATCTGGAATGGTCACATCATTGTTATTACAGCATGTTTATGTACAAGTCTTCCAGTCTATGTTTCTGTCAAACTGAAGACTGTAGTAAGGGTGATAATGATGCATAGTGGACAGAGTTGCATCACACATATGGGTGGAATGGAGATTTTGTTTTGTTTGTTGGGTTTCCCTGTCTCAAAAGAGCAGAAAACCATACTATTTGGTGGCACAGTTCACAGGAAACTGAGGAGCACAAAGACAACAAGAGGCATATGATGCTCAAAAGCTGCATGTTGCTAACACTCTCCTATTTGAAGAGTAGTCCAGTCTACATCATCTTTAAAGATTAAACATTGTAAGAAAAGATAGAGCAAAAGTCATGAAACTCCCCATCAGCCTCTGGACAGGTGACTGAATAGCAGACACTAAGATTACTAGCCAAAGCAAGATAATAGGCAGAAATGACTCTTTTAGGTTTTATTTATATAATAAATCAGATTAATCAAGCAAACACAACTGATTGCAGAAAAAACATTTGCAGGATTGGAAATTACATTAGCTGTCTCTATGAAAACTCATGTCTTACATATTAGCATAAGTTTGATGGCTCTCCTTTGCCTCCTCATTGGGTTATTGTGAATATGGGGTGAATGGATCAGAAGTACTGACAAAAGGTAACACATTAATGTATAGAAGAGAGTGTAGAGGTATAGCACACTCACTACAGGTAGTCCTCAACTTACAACTGGTGGCTTAGTCGCTGTTCAAACTTAGGATGGACCATCCAAAACTACTTACAGCCCAGTTCCAAAGTTATGGCTGCTGCAGCATCCCCACAGCTTTTCCCTTTATAACTAACCATAGGGATGCTGCAGCGCACCTGTGCCTATCCCTCCCCCATTCCCCCCAGTTAGGTCCCCACAGATTTGGGCCTGCTTCTTACCTCACTAGGCCCCACACTCTCCTCCTAAGATCTCTGGAGCTCCAGAATTTGGGTTAGGGAAGCATAGTAAACCACTTTGGAGTTTTTTGCAGCGACTGTATTAGGGAAGAAGAATGGATCCATTTATTGCTGGGCCATGTGGCACAAACCTGGAAGCAGCCACCATTTTCCAAGTGATCATAATTCCTTATGGCCCTGCTAAAGTGGTAGCTACATCTGTGATATGGCCCAGGAATGCTGAGGGACAGCATGGCCTGCCCTCCTTTCACAATGTGAAATCTGGATCTCCAGAGATCTTCAAAAGGGTGACAGGATGATGGAGAGAGGAGGCCCAAGGCCTGCAGGGGACCTGTGTGTGTGTGTGGGGGGGAGTAGCCCAATGTCTGTGGGGATCCCAAGGGGCAGAAAGTGGAGCATGGGATATCTTGGGGATGGTGAGACCTCGGGGGGCCTGGGGTATGGGCCTGTGCCTGCATTAGGCCTCCAAGGTCCTTCCTCACTTCTGAGGCACCCTATGCTCCATTTAATAATCACTTCAGGGAGGGCAAGATTTGGGGTCACTAAACAAAGCTATCTCATTCAATGACTGTCACAACATGCAACTATAATGGGAAGGTCCATTACAGTCATAAGTTGAGGACTATCTGTAGATGTTTAATGATTCATCCTGTGTTGGTAAACAGAACTGCCATCATTAATTGGGTTGCCTGGTTTGTGCTTCCTTCCTGGATTGCTAACCAAAACTTTGTCGTCAGGGGTGCTATGCTCATAAATGCTGGCATGCTGTTTTCTGTTTTCCTTATGAAGATTTCAGAAAGCCACACATTTAATTTTCTCTTCTCTCCAGTTTCCCTTTTTTTACTTATAGTTTACTTGGTCCTCAGTTATTTTAATGGGCTGTTTTACCTCCTTATTTTATTTATGGTTTTAAAACATTTGCAGTTATGTATATCTATTAACCAGAACTTTCTAAGATAAGCATACTGCTATTTGTCTTTAGATCTAGGACCACCTTTAGAAAAGCTGATTCTTGTGTAAATATAATTGTCATGCATTGTGATCACACACAAATTTATAAATTCAGATTAAACTTATTAAATAAACAGTCCAATTTTGCTTTTTCATTTTCATTTAGTGCTGTGCCAGCATCAGGACTGAAGACTCACCCTTTTCCCATCTATTGTGTAGAGCTTCCTCACAGTGAACTGCATATTTTCTGAAATTTCATCCAAGAGAACTTTGAAGCTTTGTGCATTTCGACGGTTCAAGATAATTGGCAACTGGGTTGTAATATCTCCATTTTTGATCAGAGTGATTTTCTTGGGTATCCTTGGACTCTGTTGGGTGAAAGCCATTGAGTAATCTTCTTGTTTGGTATCTTGAGCTACTCTCTTGAGAACACTGGCTGTCTTTCTAACCTTTTGGGGACCCAACTTCCGGTTGGCAAAACCAGTGTTAAGAGGTGTGACATATTTCTTATCTGAACAAAGATAACATCCTCCATCCTCCAGCTGATCCAGTGTGCTGATGAAGTGTATCCCCCGTGGGGTTGTGATGGCCCGCACCCCAAAAGGCAGGGGGATCCTGTGGGAGAGGTCATCCACTAGAGCATTGAAACTTTTGAAACTGCGTTGATTGATGGCCATCTTGATTCCTGCAAACTGTGGGTCCCCACTCTTGTAGAATGTTATTTTCTTGGCTGGAGGCACCTGGGTGACAGCATTTGTACGAACTGTTGGAGGAAGTGGCTGCTCATTGCTATAAGAACTGGTGAATTGACAATCAACAGGTGGTAGGCTCATCCTACAGAAGGTTTAGAGGTAACTGCAATGCAAGAAAAAAGGAGTATAATTATAATTACCTACACATGAAACACCACATATATAGCCCAGTAACAAGAAGTCTAGCAAACAAATAACCTAGCTGGAAATTCATCTGGTTAGTCCATATTTTTATATTGCATCCTACCACTGCTTTATTAGTAGAATTAGGTAGCAGATTCAATGAAACACTTTGTGCAATGCCTACCTGATCATTGTTCCACAATCTTAAGAGTGCATTTTTCCACAATTACTTGGACACACTCAGGTACCAGCTTTGCCTCAATTTATGCCAAATTTACCTTCCTGAAAGTTTCTTGTTTGTAGAATCCAAACCTAATGTTTGAGGCTTTAAAAATGCTCTCTATCTACATGCATGCATGCATGCAAGAGGTGCGCGCACACACACACACACACACACATTTAACTCATATACATGCTCTTGTGCCCCACTAAAGCAAATGGGTTGTTTCAATTTGCATAACAGATGTCCCACTTTCCATGGCACATTTCAGGAGAACATAGCTGTATACCATATCTCCTGGGGAGAGATTATTTTGGTTTCACACCTTCTAGGTCTGCTGTTGGCTTAGATCAAAACTTGTTAAAGCTGACTCAGAACCTTTCTACAGTACAGCCTTCAGCTGCTTGACTCTTGTGCATAGACTGCCTGGAAATGAAATCAAGAAATTCCTTGCTAAATTTTGCTACCTTCCTCAACTTTGGTCACACTAATGGCAGACTACGGTTAACACTGCCTCTGTTGGGAGATTCTCCTTCTAAAAGAAAAAACTGGCACAATTCTTGTCAAAGAAAAAAGAAAAAGAAAAGAAAATGAACAAAGAAAGAAGAAAAGACCAGCTCTTCACCCTTCCTGTGCTAAAGCTGTTCAAGACAAACAAAAACAAAGGATTTGCCAGCAATTCCTTGTTCTACTGTTGTTCTTATAAAAACAGAACAACAAACTAACACTCCCACAACTCCACAACTAAAGGTCCAGACTTTCATGGCAAGCAACTCAGCATGAAATGACTGTTGAGAGAACAGAGAGCAAGGATTGAGGAAGCTTGTCCCAAATCCCACAACATTGAACCAGAACAGAGGCATTTGTGCAAGATGGAATGAAGTACAGCAGGGGAGCTGAAGGGAGGGGACTTCTATTGTAGAGTAAGAAAACTCAGGAGGAGGTCACCTTCCCAGCAGACTAGAGGCAGGCGAAGGACAATATCATCTGATGCTGCCCTTCCATGAGTGTAGGTGGCCCATGTTATATACCAGGGGTAGTCAACCTTGGCTCTTTTATGACTCGTGGACTTCAACTCCCAGAATTCCTGAGCCAGCACAGCACAGCTGGCTCAGGAATTCTGGGAGTTGAAGTCCATGAGTCATAAAAGAGCCAAGGTTGACTACCCCTGTTATATACAGTAATCTTTATTTGGCCAATGACCAGCGCAAAATAAACAAATACAAAGTACATCTCAAGCAGAAGGGAGTAATACATTCTAGGAATGGAGTTATGTGCAAGAATATAGTATTTTAGCATCAAAATTATAACCTATAAGACCAGAGTACTATAAAACTAAAACCAAAACAAGATACTTTCTATAATTAAAAAGATCTTATTTTAACAGTTTAGCTATAACCTGTAGCTCAATGGCACTGAAGAAAGTCAAACAAAATTAATCCTCTACCAGCTTTTGTCTTATTTCCATTCTAGCAACACAGTACACCGGTAGTTACAGAGAAAGTGATGGAAGGTTTCAGATTTTCTAAAGAAACTTCAGAAAGTGCTTGTATGATTTCCAGCATATATGATTTCCAGTAAAATAAGAATGGTCCAAAAGGTGCTGTAAAATTTACTGTGTGACAATTCATGGGTGATTGTTTCCATCTCATTAAAGCCACATGGGGAGGTGAGCTCTGTGAATGGAATTTTAACAGCCCTGCCTTACAGCAACACAGGGGAAAGGATGTTATGTCTAGCTTTATATATATATATTTCTCAGCTTGGGAAAATGGCTTATACTCATATCAGAACAAATAGGAAACATGGATCTATTTTTACAGAGATGGGACTGTATGAGATGCATAGCTTCAAATTATATTTTTAATAGTTAATAAATTCAGTCAAGAGGATTTTCAGGGCAGCTCCCATCTTCCCATCTTTTTTCCCCCAAAATCTTTCCAGGTTTATATGTCAGGCTGATAGTTCTGTAGTTTCCTGGATCCATTCCCCCCCCCCTTTTGAAGATGGGAACTACATCAGCCCTTTCTGCAGTCCTCTGGTACTTCCTTAGTGCTCCAAGATCTTTGAAAGATATGGTTCAGTGGTTCTGAGATCACGTCTGGCAGTTCCTTCAGAACCTTGGGGTATAATCCACCTGGTCCTGGTGATTTGAACTTATTGGGTGGACAGGTGCTCTCTTATCATTTTCTTGTTTATTTTGACTTGCATTCCTAATCTGCATTTTATTGTTTTTTGTTTTTTGATAGGATGGATTGTCCTAAAGGTGTTTTCTTTCAAAAGGCAATTGGACTTTCTTGAGACTGAAGAAAGTGCAGTTGCCTTTTGGAAGAAAGCACCTTTGGGACAACCTTGACCTGGATGACTGAGAATCTCCATAGATGATAGGGTGGACTGTTTTTCCTTTTGTGTAAAGACAGATGCAAAAAAAATGAATTAAGCAGTTCTGTTTTCTCCCTGCTGCTCCGTTACCTTCTTGCCATTTTTCCTTCATTAATGGACTAATTGTTTCCTTGATTGCTATAGCTTCCCTCCATTCTTCTGGCGGAATAGAGTTGTATTTATTTGCAAATGTTGTCGTTCCCTTCACATCTCTTTGTGGATTTATTCAGAATATTACATTCTGCTCATCAATTCCTCAATTACTCTAAGAATCCTCTTTAGAACTGAAGACTCCAATGCTGAACAAACTTGCCAGAGAGATTAAGCACAGTACTAAAATAGAATGAAAAGATCTGCTCATGTAAAATGTTTAACCATTGCCCCTTGACATAAATAAAATGAAATGCTCACAGCTGGCCTTTGATAGCACTTTTCAAAATCTGGCCCCCAATAAACTCTTTCTTTTCAGGCAGGGGCACAGGACAGGAGTCATCTCAGTGGCCAAGACTGCTTGAGCACAAATGGACAGCAGTGTGGAAATCAGTAATTATCTTCTGTGCAACTAGTTAAACTGCCCTGGAAGTGCCTGAACATGTGACTTGCAGGATTAGCACAAAAGAGAGTAAACAGAGAGAAAGAAGTATGTTTGAACAGTGTGGTTACAGAGAGAGTGAAAGAGGATCAAATCACAAAGGCAAATAAATGAAAGAAAAATAAATGGGCAAAGAGGAAAAAGAGGAGAAAGATGTGTTTGGATGGAGTTGATAAAATCCTAAAAAAAAAAAAAAAGATGAGTGAGAAGTTTAAAGTGTACTGTAAAAAGTGGTGGATAGATGTGGTGGAAACCTATCAAGTATGATTAAAAACTAATTTTAGCTGTGTTTCTTTTTCTTTTTATTCTCATGCCTTCAATTTCTTAGGCATTATTTCTTTCTGTTCTTCTGCATTCTGTGCAAGATGTATTGTCTCAAAAAAGCATAATATAATGTGTATAAATGCATTTGAAATAGCCAACACAACAGATTCATATTGTAAGTATGCTAAACATTCAACACAAAAAATAAATACGATAATCACAAAACATATTTTTAAAAAATATAAAATTATTTTGAACCATTCTTATAGTAATTCCTAGACCTCTTAGGAATTGGGTCACTTTGCTGAATGTACTTTCCTTTGCCTGTATCTTTTTTGTATGTGATACTTAGAATTCAGAACATTATTCCAGATATAGCTTGACCAACACAAACTATAAAATGACTTGCCTCATAGTGGTGGATTAAATTAGGGTATTGGTGGAACTCTTTGCAGTTGTTCTGATTCCATATGCACCAAGATGAGCAATATTCCAGCCAATGGAAAGTACAGAATATTAACATTACCAAATTAATTGTATCTATATTAATTTGGATATATTTTGAAATATCAGGAATCTCAAAACATTGTATCTACAGTTGAACTGTAATGTGCTAAGTATGTTGTAATATTCAGCATGTGAGAAAACTAATAAATGATTATCTTAGCACAGGAAGCTGCTAAAAATGAACTCACACCCCAACATGTCCAAGAATCAGCTCTCACATTTAATATTTCAATATACTTAATCTTCTTGTGAGATTCCTAGGATTCATTCCTTTTGCACATTGTTGTTTCCTCACTCACAGTTTTTGACATTAGTCCATGTGTCTTAAAAACCCAAATGCTGACACTAAATCAATCAAATTACAATATAATTTGTCTGATTACTACCTTTTCAATGACTCAAGATCTTTTCTCAAATGCATTTCTTAAATTTAACAAAATTGGGAGTGACATCACAAGAGGATTTATATGGAAGGTGTTTTCAAAGTGTTTGATACAACCATGAGCTCTGGCAAAATGAATAGTGAGTTTCTCTGCTGCATATCCAAATAGATAATATTTCTTTTCTTTCCATTGGAAGATTAACCAGTAACTCAATTAAGTGCCAGGTAAGATCTAAACCAGTGTAAGCTTTAAGCCCCTACATGCTTATCTTACATTTTAAATTTAATAGGGCTTTTCTAGTCAATGACCTAATAGTTAGAACCCTAATCCCATCAATATCAATAGATCAGGATCTAAGCCCAAGTTTTTTGGGGAAAGCAACCCACAAATTGGCTTGCAACATAATGACAAATTGCATTTATTTAATTTATTTCAATTGACTTCTAGTGTAAAATAAGACTTACCAAATGAAGACAGACTAAAGACATCACGCTGTTCTACTCCCCAACTCAAAGCAGGGCCTTTTTCATCTTCTGGGCAACTATATAGGAAATTTAGAAACCTCTTAGAGAAGACAGTATTCAAATTCAAAAGATAGCTGTAATTTCTGTATGATCACTCAGTTGCAGTCTACCCATGCAGTTGCAGCCTGATAGAAGGTAATCTCTTGAAGACTTCAAAATTAGTCAACTTTTCTCCTTTGGAAACTTGACTTCCACCGCAGCAACCTGTGTAAAAGGAGACCCCTTTTTCTTGCAATATAAAAAGAAAGTGGTATGCTGTTGTTCTTATTTAATGGCTAATCCAAATAGGATTATGATGGGCAGAAAAGCTACTTAGGTGACAAGTGCATCTGCACAGACCAATGAGGCACAACTGATGATGGGAGGGTCCTTATTGCTAAAGATAGAGCCCCAGCAGCTTCAGAAGAATTCTTTGTTATGGTCGTACAAGAGCAGGCCATGATCTAAACTGTTTTAAGCTTCCTTCCTTGATAAGGAAGATGTAAGCCTCATAGGTAAATCAAACTGCAATTACTCTTAAAAACAAGATTATAGGACTGCATCCTTTGGGGCATGTTACAGTTTTATCCACTCATCCTTGAGTCAGCAGAAAACTACACAGTGTGAACTCTGCTGTTTCCATTGCTGATCTTTCTCCTGCCTATATTCTCAGCAGTTTCTCTTGTCAGCCCTGCTAGATAGACCAGAGCTGGAAATCAACTTTACAGGAAGGCTAAAGGCTTTTAAAAATTGATATTGCCTATAATAATGGAATCTTGAAGACCTCAGTGTTGTATCTCCTCCCATTGTTATACTCCAGTGAATTGGAGAGGTGTCTGATGAATAATTTCTGAATGTTATGCCATAGTTCTGGGCTTTAAAAATGCTACAGCTGCTTCTAATGATCCCTACATATTTCCATAAATTTCATCTCCCTCACTCTCTACGCTACCTTTGAAGATATGGAGTGAAAAGTCCAACAGATTTTAGACACATTAAGGCTGCCATTGGAGGGTGTAAGGACAGGGGTAAAAACATTACATTGACCCTAGTACAGCTAAGGAAGATTAAGGCTTCCTGCCTCATGGTTTATAAACAAGATGAAGGCAACTTTGTGAAAAAATGGAGAAAAGGATGTCAGGACATGTTCTGTCCTATGGCTAGGAACAAGAGGGGTGCAACCATAATTGTACTCTTCTGCAATGGCTATTATTTGCAGCTATTCCTATTTTGCATTTGTAATTTCTGTAAATGGTTATGAAATAGAATGTTCCACCTTGAAATGTTATTCACAAGTTGAAATAACATTTCAAGGAACTTGCAGAAAGGTATAAAAAACTAGCCATGTTTCACTTTGACCATGCCTTCCTGAATTTTCTTTCTCTTACATGGTTCAGCCATACAGTTGGAAGGAGCTTGGAAGACATCTAATCCAATCCCTCACTTCCTGAGCTACTTAATTCAAATTCTTCATTTCAGAATGCCATTGCCAAGTTCCAGATCAATGATCTTCATGCCATTATTGACTAGCTTCCAATCTTCCATTCATTAGGAAGATAGTTGAGATGCTTGTGGCAGATCTACCTGACAGGAAGCCTGTAGATCCTTTTCAATCAGAGCCCAGGCTCTGATTTGGGGTGGAGCATCAGCTGTAATTCTGTCCGGGGCAGGAGGATCTGGCCACATTAATTCATGCTCTTATTGGCATCTTGTTGGTCTACTCTCTTAAAAACTACCTAAAAACTATGGCAAATCTAAAATGCAGTAGCCTGTGTGCTATCTGTTTCTAATTGTTGAGACCAGTTTTGTGGACCCTGCATTGGCTAGGCCAAAAATACTCAGCTGATGCAGAAATAAGAAGAGGGGTCAGACAGGGATGTATTCTATCTCCACTGTTGTTCAATATTTACTCTGAGTCAATCTTCAACGAGGCACTGGAGAACATCGATGCTGGCATCAAAATAAACGGTGTTTGGATCAACAACTTAAGATATGCTGACGATACAGTTCTGCTTGCCAGTAAGCATGAAGACCTTCAGCTCCTCATCAACAGAGTCATAGAAATATCTGAAAAATACGGCTTGAAGCTTAACACCTCAAAAACCAAGATCATGGTCATCAGCAAACAACCCGTTAGTTTACCACCAATAAATTCAGAAGGAATACCACTAGAAAAAGTTAAAAGGATCACACACTTCGGTTCCAATTTACATGAAAGCTGGGACATGACCGTTGAAGTAAAGACGAGGATAGAAAAAGCCCAAACAGCATTCTTCAGAATGAAAAAGGTCTTCTGCAGTCACGACATAAGCCTAAGACTGAAAATCAGGCTTGTCAGATGCTATATTTTTTCTATCCTGCTCTATGGAGTAGAGAGTTGGTCTCTGACAGAAGGTCACCTGAAGAGACTAGAAGCATTTGAAATGTGGATTTACAGGCGGCTGTTACGTATAAGCTGGGTTGACAAGATCAGAAATGAGGAGGTGATAAGCCGCCTGGGAAAGCCAAGGGAAATCATCAAAACAATTAAAAAACAAAAATTAGAATATTTCGGACATGTGATGCAACACCCAGAAAAATACGGCATACTCCATTTAATGCTCCAGGGAAAGATTGAAGGTCCAGGCAGAAGAAGAACATCGTGGCTTCAAAATCTAAGGGACTGGTTTGGACAAAATTCAGCAGCACTTTTTCGTACGGCTGCTGATAAAAACAGGATCGCCAACATGATCGCCAACGTCCGATAACGGATATGGCACAAGAAGAAGAAGAAGTTTTAATCTAAAAGTCCTTGATGGTTTGGCATTTGGAGATGTACAGAAAATCATAGTCCTACCAGTACTAACCCAATTAATTCAACTCAGCAGAGAGGCACAGCTATTGGTCCCACATATTTGGAAGGTCTAGGAGAGCTGGAATGAGGAAGATTTGCATTTCTATGGCAGCACTGATGCTGTGAGTTAGCCTCCTGGTTGACATCAGGCTAGCCCCTTCTTTGCTAACATTTTTAAAGCGTCTAAAGACTGAGTTGTTCTGCACAGTGTTCTGCACAGCGTCTAAAGACTGAGTTGTTCTGCACAGTGTTCTGCACAGTGTTCTGCACAGTGTTAAGCCATCTATATTTGTAATTTTATTTGGATGGGGTTGTGAGGGTTCTTTTATTTATAATGGTATTTCTATTTGGTGTTATAAAAGCCTGCAGCAGCCTCTGAATTGTGATAAGATCGTGGCAAATAAATAGATAAATAAATATTAATGTAACATTAACAAACCTGAAATACTAGTTTTTGCTGCTGAATACTTTATTGATTAGAATCTTTTTTTTGTTTAACTAAAATTTTCATTCACTGATTCTATTCCTGGCCCTTCATCAATAACAAATAAGTTTGTGTCATCTCCATTATCTTTCAGATATCTGAATACTGTAACTGAAAGAATGAATTCAGTAATGAATCTCTTAATCCCTCTTCCTGCTTAGCAGTTACATGATTTGATGGCTTTGGGCAAAGCGCCTGAAGGCAGGACAAGAAGCAACGAATGGAAACTAATCAAGGAGAGAAGCAACCAAGAACTAAGGAGAAACTTCCTGACAGAACAATTAACCAATGGAACAACCTGCCTCCAGAAGTTGTGAATGTTCCAACACTGGAAGTTTTTAAGAAGAGACTGGACAGCCATTTGTCTGAAATGGTATAGGGTTTCCTGCCTGAGCAGGGGGTTGGACTAGATGACCTCCAAGGTCCCTTCCAACTTTATTATTATTATTATTATTATTATTATTATTATTATTATTATTATTATTATTATTATTATTATTATTAGTAGTAGTAGTAGTAGTAGTAGTAGTAGTAGTAGTAGTAGTAGTAGTAGTTCTTTATTGTCTAGCAAATTAGCTGGCTAGAAAACAACCTTTCCAGGCTTGATACTCACTCTTAGAATGTCTTCTTAGGGAAATTTACTTGACACCAAGTATTTTTCCAGCACCAACTCATACATGTGTGTCTTTGTGCATTTCTTCAGTGTTGTAGTTTTATCTCTCTCCCTCTCTTTCTTGCAGTTGATCTGATCTGCAGACTATTTAATTAATATTGTATTTTAAAATTATAAGTTTTACTACTATTAATATTTAGTGCTAAAAAGGAGTAGAGACTTTTTATTTAATTGGTGTGGGCTTCCTTAAGTGATATTTCCCTTGTGTCTAAGATTTCCTTGGTTTCTGCTTGTATTTCACTTGTACAGATACACTAGGAGGAACGAAGGAGATATACCTGGCAGGAGGGAAAGGATAAGTCTTTCATAATCAGAGATATTTAGATTCCAGGAATAGCAAGAGGCAGCCAGTACTGCTGATTGGATTTTCAGCTTCAGCATTTTGCTCCCTTGAATGACATTAAATGCAATTGCAGAATATATTAACCCATGGTTCACTTAACGTCAGTTACTCAAGTTTTTGACTTTGACAAGGAAAGGTAATCCATGGAAGAAATACACAAATACACACACACACACACACACACACACACACACACACACCTGACACACACTGTCCTGGATATAACTCAATAATCAGGAGAATCACTTTTGAATTAAAATATAGAGTGGCAGCGTGATGCCCTTACCTAGAACTGAGTAGTCAAACAGAAAAGGGGAATTCAGACAATGTCCTTCTTTTGGAAGTATTGCAGGGGGTTGTATCCTTCTCAACCTAAGCCACATCAAAATTGAAATACAGTCCAGAAATTCTTTCCCATACCTGTGCTATCAAAGATTCTGTATCACCATGTCAACATAATGAAGTAAATAAGTATAGATAAATCTAGACTGGGAAATATTATTTGGTGGAACTTGTATGAAGACACTCCTTTAGGGCATGGGAAGATGGATAGACATACAGTATAGCTTATTTAGCATAAGTACCATAACTTATTGGAAAAAAAATCTTATAAAGCAGAATAAAGTTATGTCCAGCTGCCTATGATTGGTCATTGCTGTATATTTTAAAAAATGATAAAACTCTGACAATTGGATAGATTAAATAATTTAGAAAGCAAATAAAAATAAGAAAGAATGCAATGTGGTGGGAATCAGTATTTTGTAGTCACATCAAGTATTAATGCCAAGTTTGTTTTCCTGCAACTCTTACTGTATATGTCTATGGAGATTCTCAGTCATCCAGGTCATAGTTATCCGAAAGATGATTTTTTACGAGGCAACTGGACTTTCGCGAGGCAACTCTTATCCCTTCCCCTCTGTTCAAAATTGAACAGCCCTCTCTCAACAGAGGGGGAGAGATCCGACATCATCTATCTCCAGTCTACAACACAGTCCTTTCAACAGTTCCAAGAAGGCTCCACATCCATTTGCACTACTCAGGTGACCCTGAAGACACAGATAAGCCTCTAGGTAGCTTTAATAACTCACTAAAAGAATGCAAATGAACAGCTGTTGCAGGAGTATAAATCTTTCCATTCCCCACCATCCAGTCAGAGTTGAAGAAGCTTCTTGAATGAGAAGCAAAATGTCTTCAAAGGAAAAAAAACAAGAAAGTCCAGCTGCCTCGTGAAAAAGCATCTTTGGGACCTTGTATACAATAGAGTAGGATCTGGGTGATTATCATGGGGCAACTTTGGCTTCAGGGCTTTGGATTTGCCCATGAAGTCTAAGCTAGGAAATGCTGCTGGTCATATCTTTTATAGCTGTTTCAGCATTGCTCAAGATCCCAGTTTCTCCTGACTGAGGAAAATCAGCTTGCTTAATCTGAAAACCTGCTTAGCCGGGAGATTTTAGACCTGTCTGCTTAACAGAAAAAGCTGCAGTTTACAGGGCCAGAAGAAGATGCCTGTTGATGTTAGCATAGGAAAGTAGCAGTAGTAGTACTGCGGGTGGCAAAATAATGCTGATGATGTGTTGATGCCAAATGATATCAGCTCTGGTTCTAGAAAAAATAGTTATATAAGAAAAAGAAAGATATCTTTATCTGTATAATTAACTTTAGATGCATATAATAATATAAGGTGCTACTTCTGGAAATAATTTGTTAACCCCTGCCTATTAGGTCAGCATTGTATCTCATTATTGCAGACAAAGGTTTAGGCCAAGAGATGTTATAAGGCTGCCTTGAATTTCACAGTTAGGGTGAAGTTACTTTTTAAAGTGTTAATTCATAATTTGTGATTCTTGAAAGAGCATAAGGATTGGCAAAGAAAGCATGGATAAAAACATAAGTGTCAGATATAAGGCACAATGATGCTATATGTCAGGACACCTTCACATCATGTCGTTTGTGTGGCGATGTCACATCACATGTGACCTTATGTAACCTTTCCTGTGCCTGCTTTTCCTCCTTCCTCAGGTCATCACATTTTGCCTCCTCTGCTCAGTCTTCCCTAATATGGGGGGGGGGGGGAGAATGAGTAAAATAATAGGAAAGGAAATGTATACGCTAGGGAAAAGTTAAACAGCCTCTCCTGTTTGCTGGGTCTCCCTCACAGATGCCCCATTCCTGCCATCTTTTAGAATTACAAAGTAGTCACAAAAGATTTTCCAGTGCTGTGATTGGAATTACATGCCCAGAGCCCTAGGCTTGGAGTTAAAAAACAAAACAAAACCAAGTCTCCAAAGCTTTGCAGAAAGACAGCAGGATTGGGGCAAGTCTAAACTCTAGGGGAATGATATTCCAGAGTGTGAATGTCTCAGTAGAAATGGCTCTCCTTCTGGGTCCCACCAGATGATACTCCCTAATGGGCAGGACCCAGAGCATTCCTTTCCTCTTGGCTCAGGACAGGTAAATACAACCGAGGAGAGGCAGTGCTGCAAGTGACCTAGCTCCAGTGGTGGGATTCAGCTGGTTTGCACCATTTCGGCAGAACCAGTAGCTAATTTTTTGTTGCCCAGGCCCAGAATGGACTTCCAGAAGCGACATCCACACAGAGAACCGGTTGTTCATATATTTGAATCCCACCAGTGCCTAGCTCCAAAACATGAAGAGCTATAAAGGTGACAACCAGCACATTGAATTAAACCCAGAAACATAGTACCCACCAATCTGACCTGCAGAGCAGGGACATCACACACTCCGAATAGTAGGCACCATAGTTGCCCACATTGTTGCATTTTGGAATATTGTGGAATATTCCATTACATAAAACAAACATAAAATCTCTGGCCTCAAACCCTAGATTACGTCATTATTTTCTGATCTGATGTTGTGTTTTGCTTGTTATTTAGTGAGAGGATTTTTTTTAATGTATAAGAGCACTGAGGTGTCTTCATTTCTCTACATTCTCAGGTGCTACCGAACCAGATCAGCCATTCCAATAACAGGCATAAGACCTTCCCAGTCTTCCACTTGATGTCTCAGAATTTTCTGTTTAATTCAGTAGGAATGATGTCTAAATCCTGCAAAAACAGTTAACAAGAGCCATTGAATAGTGTTCTTACAATGCTCAATAGCTGCAATTAATCTTCAAAATAGAAATATTAGGGTTGAAGACAGAAGTGGCATTTATGTACAAGAGCCACAAAATCAACTTCTGTGCATGTTTCTCAAATCCTGTGCAATCTGGCCCAGGCATTCAAATCAGTTGTGACTGGTGGCATATGTATCACAGAGGGGCACATAAATCATGCCCATGGGACACTAGGTAAGTCACTAAAACTTTAAATCTCTCCCATATATTTGTATCTAAGTATTTCATAAATGTGTAACTGAAAAAGTAGGCTTTTTATCTCTACTGGATCCTTTGATGGGCAGATTAACATAAGATACAAAAGTTAAGACTGGGCTGCCATAAGGGCTGTGCTCTGGAAGGGAGTATGCAAGTGTGTCCTTGTAACAGAACCTTTTCTTCCAGGGTTTTGCATCGTAAGCCAGTGTCTCCTAGCAACCAATCCAGGAAGGATGGCCAATTTGACTGCGGAGGGTGTTAAAGCTGTTCTTCAGTTGCAGGTAAAAAATAAGAGGTAAAAGTTTAAGGTGATCATGGTAGAGGGGAGGGTAGAGCCCCAGAAAATCTTGGTGAAATATATCGTAGTTTGCCAAGTTCCATTCCCATGGAAACCAGGAGGACCTTTAAATAAGGCTTCAGACGCCTTCCTGCCTTCTTCCTGGAGAAATCTTGAAGGCTTTGTAAACTTTTCATTTTTCTTCACTGGTTTTTTTTTTTTACTTTATTCTGACCGAGAAAACATTGTTTTAAAAAAATGCTGTTGCACAGTGTCGTTTGATTTTAAAAGTACTAGGAGATGCGTTGATTAAGACGCCTCAGCCAGATTCTGACTGTGCAGTTGACTGTTACAACGTGCTCTGATACTGACATTTTAAATCCAGAGAGGGGCTTTTCACACTGGATTTTATGTGCTTATATATGAGAAAGGGAGTGGATGAACTTGATGGCAGATGTTTTTCTTTAAGTACAATGAAATTAATTACTGTATTCTTGGATTGTTTTGACATTTGATTTTCTAACCCAGTGATGACAAACCTTTTGGGCTTGGCATGTCAGAAATTCAGAAAATTTTTGACTCGGTTTCTCTCCCCCCCCCTCCATACACACACACTAACAAAAGTGAAACAATTCTCTAGCTTCCCCCCCCCCGCCGCCCTCTAGGCTATCCTGTGCAGTGATACTCAATGGCAGCACTGAGGATCGGCCTGAAGTAGAGAGCAAGGGCCTCAAGGCCCACTACTTCCTAGGCTCTGCCATGTAGCACTTACCTTCAGGTGGTTTCTTTCTGTTGAAAGGCCCCAAGGCTGCTCCAGGTTGTACAAGGCCTTCGTTCTTGAAGTGGTTTTGGAGAATGCTCTGTAGCCTCCAAAAACCACACAAAAGCACATCTCCATTCTTATGTGTCTTTTGGAGGCTCTAAAAGTCACATAAGAGCACGGCCCACTTGTGCACCTTCCAGGCGGTCTGGAGGCTGTGTGAGGGCACACCCCATTCTTGTGCAGCCTCAAACACTGCCCAAAAGCATGTTTGGGCAATGTTTGAGAATGTTTGGGCAAAAGCATGAGACAAAAAATGTGACTGACTTAAAGTAAGTTCACATATTCAGTGGCAAAGCGGAGATTTAAACCTGTGTTTTGTTTACTAAAGTTTCCATTTGTATTTTGCTTTGGTTTAGATTTTTTTTTTTCAAAAATCACAATGATAAAAAATATAATTATACTGCAACAACATCACTAGGAGGGAAATGACAAATTGCTTTTAAGCAGTTCCAGTTTGATTATGACTTTGATGGTGAATATTTTATATATATTTAAAAACTGATTATTATTGTCCATAATCTGTAGTGGTCCAATTTAAGCAGAATCAAACTAATGAATTAGGATTTTGGCAGTATTTTCAAATTTGATTATTTATTTATAACTTGCATTAATCCATAGTATTTTTGTTAAATACTGTGTTGTGTGATCCTAGCAATTGTGTTTTGCAAAGCAATATTTATGGTGGATTATAATGTGTGAGCAAGGTCGCTACTGTTGAATTTTATAGCTATGAAATTGTAATCTTAAAAGTTAATCTAGTTCACTCCTCCTGATTTATGCAGGATCTACAATTCAGAATGCACTTCCACATCTCTTAAATCTTTTTCAGGCTGAATTCTTCTACAAATCACTCAATTACGTCAAATTGAATATAAACCTATTCCTCTTCTTGAAGACCACAATGGCCTCCAGCCCTTAGACAAAGCCTTGACAGTGTCAATTGGTTGAAGTAGAATTGAGATATGCAACCGATGATACCTGACCCTATGTTGATGGATGATCTCATCTATTGGCTTTATATAGATATTAAATAGGAGGGATGAGATCATTGACCCTTTGGCACCTCACAAGTCATCGGCTTAGGCTTGACTTCCCTCCCCTGTCAGCACTGATAACCCAGCAGGCAGACCAGCATAAAGTCCAGCAAGTAGTCCAACAGATAGCCCTATAGGCAAACCTGGTAGCTGGCCAATAGATAATCTTCCAAAATAAACTGACCAGGTAGGACCTTGACTGTAAATGCAGAAGTCCAGTGCTCAAACTATAAGGGGCAAACACTCACTCTTCCACCAGACCTCATTTTCATTCCAGCACTACCATACGTCTTCTCTTGATGAAGCTTTGGTGCTTCACAGTCACCAGTTGTCCTGCTGCAATAACTGCAGCCATTTCACTCCAATCTTCAAAATGGGGACTTTCAAACAGACCTTTTCTCATGCTGTGCCAGAGTGAGTGCATCCATCATGGGATATTTTTCAAGTCAAAGATCTGTCTCTTTACTATAAGCTGACCTATAAGTCTCCTATTCTATGTCTTGTCACAGTACATTATCTTACATTGGCCCTGCATCAAACATCAGCTCCTGAACAGAATACGTTTCAATTTCAAAACCACCTTCAAGATTCCATACAGCTATTTTAATAAAACTCATCACCCACTTACTAAAGGAACCCAAGCATATATCACTACCATTCATGCCACCAATAACAAGCACTTCTCCAGGGTTTTTAAAAAAATAAAATTATTGTTTTTTAAAAAGCTCTGCAGAATCACAGGAAAGTTGAGTTTTAAGAATGCTTTTCCTAATACCATTTTGAAACCTGAAATTTATGTTCTTACATTTCAACGGCAACTCTAGTCCCTGAGCTAAGGTTATATGGGTTAGTTAGCAAACCATGATTGGTTTAATGCAATATCTGAACTCAACTAGATTTAAGCCTGCTTAGTTTTGTGCTGGATGAGGGACCTTATTACAATATTGTCTCTTCACAAACAAACCATAGCTGTAAAAAAATAAGTTAGAATAATGCAGCATCAGTAGCTATTACTCATGATAGCCATATAATGATTTTTCACATTTTATAACATCATTGGTTTGATGATATAAAAGCTGTTTTCATTGCTAATATATTGGACTGATTGAAATGGAAGATGCTGTAAGACAGTAATCAGAGTGGAAATAGCCACATAGGAGCTGTTGCATTTGTAAGCTTCTCAGAGCAAACTGGTTGGCTTCTTTTTGGGACAGAACGCTGGGCAAATTTGATCCTGCACATTGGTCTATGATTTTTTTAATTCTTCCATGATATGAAGCACTGCCACATACTAACAGCTTTTCTTGCTTGGTGCTTTTTTCAGCAGAAACCTGGTCGCCTGTATCTAAGAGATTTGCTGGGGTGGAATGAGTTTGATGAAATTCAGGAAGTACGTCAGAGTATCAAACTTGATGCCCATTACTATAGCCTGGTGTTTGCTGCTAACAAAGGTTTATGTTGGCAAGCTGTAGCTGAAGTGGGAAAATTGACAGGGGAGCTATTGGAGGAAACCCAAGGTAAGCCAAGATTGCATTTGTTACAAAAAAAGTACCACTGCAATAGTTCAGTTGTAAAAGAAACATTTGGTCTGACCTGAGTCACCTTTGCACCTCCTTTTATAGGCAAACAATGTGTAGTCTTTATAGGCTAAGGACTGTTTGTGGAATATATCAGTGTCTGATGTGGAAGTTCTTGCTAGCAGGCAAATAGTATTTCTTGCAGATGCTCCACTTCACCATTGTTTCTTTCAATTTACCATTATTTCTGCTTGTCATGCTGTTGTTTGTAGTCAGTTTGTGTGATCTTCTTGCAGCAGCTAAGTGGTCCACTGTTTCTTCAGCTTCTTTGCAGAAGCGGTATTTGCTGATTGTTGCTATCTTCTCAGTTCTGGCTTTGTACACACTTGTTCTTAGGGCTTGGTCTTGTGCAGCCAGAATTAGTCCCTGTCTTTTTTTTTCCCAGCTCTTAGTCATTGGCAGCCATTTGCATTGTTTGTTAGTTGTTGTTTTTTATTTGTCATGTAATACTTTGCCTTGCCATGTCTCTTTCCTATGCTTCATTTGGTCTTTCTTGTAGATCACTTTGTTCTGTCTGGTAATCAGTAAATCTTTATAGTGTACTAACTCCAATACCCTTTTTCCTTCTTCAACTGTCCAGTGTACTTGCAACATTCCATGCCCTCCTATGATCCTTGGCAAATAGAATTTGTCAACATCTCTGCATGGGTGAAATACATGATTCATTGTCATTATTTGTCTCATCTTCCGATCCAGGATTTTTAATTCTACTTGAGTCCAGTTCACTATTCCAGCTGTGTATTCAGTGACTAGAATTGCCTGGGTGTTAATGTCCTGATGGTATTTTCTCTACTGAGTTTGCACTTTGAGATCTTCACTGTCATGATGTATTCTTTTCTAACCTTCTTCTTGACTTCAGTGTACTTAATATGTTCAGCTTCAAGAATGCCCATGTATTTGTAGTGATCTTCATCCAGACTTGATGTAATTTCCATAGGGCATATTGATAGATTATACCTAGTCCATAGAAATGAGGCAGAGGCTTACTTCAAGTCAAACAAACTATCAAAGAAAATCATGCATTGACTGATTAAGTAAAAGACAGCTAAGACAAGCATTGCTGTAACTTAAAATATGAACTTACTGAATGTGCAGGAAACAAAATATGAATAACTGAAATAATGTAATAAAAACAAGAACAGAATGCTTGCAAGAAAACCCATTACAGTCAATTTCTACAAAAGATTGAGGGATTTGGTGTAGTGGTTAAAGTACTGGCCTAGAAATCAGGAGACTGTGTTCTAGTCTCACCTTAGTCATGAAAACCAGCCAAATTATTTTGGGCCAGTCGCTCTCTCCCAGCCCAACCATCTCACAGGGTGGTGGTTGTGGGAAAAATTGGAGGAGGAAGGAGTATTAGGTATGTTTGCCTTGGGTTATTTATAAAAATTATAAAGGAGATAGATAGGTAGATGGAGAGATAGAAAGAGAGAGAGACAGATGAGAGATAAAATCTGACAATGGCTTGAAACTGGAACATTAAATAAACAAACGGAAGGCTTGATTTTGGTTGCTCAAGAGCAAGCTATTCAAACTAATACAACCAAGAAACTACAGTAATTATGCACAACAATATAACATACTTGCCAAAATGATTCACTGGAACATCTATAAAAATTATCATGTGCCAGTACTGAAAAACTGATGGAAACAGAGAACTGAAAAAGTCATCAAAATGAGCAAGTTAAAATATCATGTGATTTCCAAATACTAATTGATAAAGTCTTGGATCATAACCCATCAGATTTAACTGTGGCTGAAAAGTGTGGATAATTGATATGGCAATACCAGAAGATAGTAGAAGACCAATAATTGAAAAAAATCACAAAGTATTGAGATCTGAAAATCAAAATGGAATGATTTAAAAAATGAAATATTTTTATTGGAGAAAAAAATGGCCACACTGCTTGGCTCTGAACATATACAAGCTGATACATTACAACACCCTAGGTTCTTGAGAAGAACTTGATGTGTATGAAGGCCAATACTAAAAACTGATGTTTCAAATTTTTGTGTATATAATAATAATTCTATAATAACTTCTTACTGGTCTTAATACCATTTTTGATTGTTACATGATTGATTGAACCGTATTTAGAAATTGATCATCTTTTGCCCCATATTGAGACTGTTGGCAGTATACATTAAAACAACAAAATAACAATCAATAAAGTTTGTTTCAATAGAAATAATCCCTAAATAGAATATGGCAGAAGTCCTACTATTTGTATTTTGAAAATTAACAACAGTTGAGGCTGGGACTGAAGAGAGCACAAAAGTTCTTAGAGCTGGCTGCATACAGCATTTGAGCTCCCAATTGCTCATCAGAGTGATTAAGGGCAATTTGAGTATTGTAAACAGGGAGGAGATCCAGATGACCTCACACTACTCACTGCTTGTGGATTCTATTTTGTTTGCTCATGATGCTTACTTAGTGTAAAGACAAAAAGGATTGCCACTTTGTTCTGCTTTTGAGCCATTGAGAACAGTTAACATGCAGAAAACTGATAATTATCCTATAGTTACTCATTTCTATTGCAATTGTGGTGAAACCTGAAGCAAGGCAATACCATAAATATTATATAAAATATATTAAGCAGAATTGATTGATTGATTGACTTACTGACTGACTGATTATGTACTGTCAGGTCAGTGTTAATAGTGATCACACAGATAGCCCTTCTCCAGAATTAATTTGTTCCCAGTTTGGTGCCACAAGTCCTTCAGTGTATACCTATTGCCATTAGTCCATCAACCTTGCTTCTGTTTCGGCTTCTGTTTCTAATTCTGCCTCTTTTCCTCTTCCTCTTCTCATTTTTTTCAGTTTCCCTCAAAAGTCCAACTGTCACTTCAGCAGAGTGTCACAGGAGAAACTACTGCCTGTATGATTCTAATGCTTATAGCTATAGAAATTACTCAGCATCTAAATATCGCTTCCAATAATTTCATGGCTATGCTACTAAGTGCTAGTCTGCAGTGTATTTTTTTTGCTAGTTCCTTTATTATTGATAGTAGAACCTAAAAAGCAAAAGCTACCTACCAATTCGATATTTCTGTTTTCAAGCATAAGGCTCATTGCTGTATCTGTTGTCATTAGCATTATTTTCTTTATATTTAATCTGGGTCCCATTTTTCATTATGTTCCTTGACTTTCATTACTTTATTTATTTTAATAATTTAATAATTAATTACATTATTTTCATTTACTTTATTTATGTGACTAGTTTTAAAATATATATATTTTTTAAAAAAAATTAAAAATACGATTTTTAAAAAAGATTTATCTGTCTCCCCAATGAAGGGTTGAAGCCTCTAGTCACATTATTTCTTTTAAAATCTCATTATCTTAATTATACTGGTGATTTTATTTATTCTATGCTGTTGCTGAGTGGCATTTTTTGTTATATTTGTTTTATGCTTGTCAGATTCTTTTTCGGAAATACTATGAAACTCTTTTCTTGTCTGCATCTAGATAAGTTACTGCCCCACAAATATTTAGAAAGCAGGTCTTGCTTGCTACTATTCTGCTGAATACTTTATAGAATCACTAGCAAGCTATTTTGATTTACAAGTAGTCCTTAACTTACGACAGTTCGTTTAGTGACTGTTCAAAGTTACAATGGCAACTTGTAACTTTGACTTGAAAAATGTGACTTATGACCATTTTTCACAGTTATGACATTTGCAGCATCCCCATAATCATGTAATAAAAATTCAGATGCTTGGCAACTGGTTCATATTTATGACTGTGTCCTAAGGTCATGTGATCACCTTTTGTGATCTTCTCTCAAGCAAAGTCAATGGGGAAGCCAGGTTCATTTAACAACTGGGTTACTAACTTATCAACTGCAGTGATTCACTTAACAACTGTGCCAAGAAAAGTCATAAAATGGGGCTAAACTCACTTAACAAATGTCTCACTTAACAACAGAAATGTTGGGCTCACTTGTGGTTTTAAGTTGAGGACTACCTGTATTTAAGTTGCTTTAAATTATTTGTTAGAATTCCTGCTTAATTATTAGGAAAGTTTAGATTTCATCCAATTATGAAACCGATCAATCTGTTTTATTTGCTGCTATCAGTGAAATTTGGTTAAACATTGATGATACTGCTTTTATTGTAGCTCTTTCCCAAGGTAAATTACTGTTAGAAGATACTCGTAGATACTCAGGATGAATGGTGGTCAGGCTTTATTATTTATCCAGACTTGCAAATTTCTGTCTATATTTTCTATAGCTATGAATAATTTCTTTGAATTATTATCTATTGAAATGAAATTCCCAGTACACGGCTTAATTCCAATTATATATTTTCCACTTTAATTTATTTGTTGAACAACTTTCCTCATATATTTTATGTTTGCTAGAGCTAGATATTCTATTATTTCTGCTTGGGGGTTTTATTATTAATGTATTTCACTTAACTTTAATAAGGATGTTCCTTCAGTGCAAATTTCTTTTGACCTAAGGTCATTAGGGACTCTTCTCATATGTTCTCATGACAACATTCTTAATTTGGGCTACACATTTATTAGTCCACATTTCATGATTCATTCAAAGAAACCAAACGTGACCACTTCATTGTACATTTTTCTTTTCAAGGTATGCCTTTTTGTTCTTTAACTTATCAATGTGTTTTGATTAGACCTATCTAGGTTGCTTAGTCATTTTCTGATGCTTGTGATACTGTATTGGCTGTCTTTTATTCTCACTGGCCTTCATTTGATTTAGAAACTCCTGACAATGGCCACTGCAGTTGGCTTTTTGACTCTAGTCTTTGCAAAGTTTTAAAAAGAATCCCCCATCAATGACTGTCTCCGGACATATGAAATGTTTAAACTGCTGACATTCAAACATTTGGACATTAGAATGGAAATATAAAAAGGACACAGGTAGTAAGGATTTTTTTTCATATAGCTCTTATCCATTTATTTTCAAGCCAAACGATGTTGTTAGCAAAATTTAAATTCTAGACAGCTTTTTGTTTCAGTCTATCTCTTTATTTCTCTTAATTCCCATTACTAGATCTTAGGACTTTGGAAGACATCTGGTGTCAAAAATTGAAATGCTCCAGGCATTTACTTCTATTCAGGACCTATATATTGCTTTTATTGCTAAATTGTTCTTCATTAAGCCTTCTCCAAGTATGAAATTAATGGTAACCAAGTAGCTTCAGAGGTTCCCTATATTACATGCCATTTACTTCTTTTTTGTTATTTCTTTTTTTCTGCTGTTCTTCACTAGACAAGTCAGTGGTTGTTGGGGTGGGTTTGTTTGCAGAATTTCTGAGATTCATGTAATTTCACTTTCTTTTTTTTAAATCTGTGTGTCTCAGTTTGTTCTAGTTTTTGTCCATTGTCTTTTCTTTTGTTTTTGTATAAAATTATTGAGCAAGGTTGATCCCTTTCATTTTTTTTTGTAATTTGCTAGTAAATAATCTCATTGGCCCATTTGAATCATTTTTTTAGTGAGTCATTCTACTGATTTGGCACTGTCTCAGGTTGGCCGTGATTTGCTGGTAATTAAGGCAAACCTATTAGTCACTGGTGCTGCTGGATTAGCCTCTAGCATTGTATTTCATCTTCATCATCTTTTTTTCTTGTCCCATTTCTTTTATTTCTTAAGAATGTCTGCTGCCAGTGTGAAATTTGGGGGTTTTTTATTAATGAGAGACACTGTAAAGCCATAAGAAATTTGCCATTTTTATCTACTGAGTATATAAAGAATTCAACCATTTCTTATCACTGACACAGTCAAGTAGTTAATTCCTGTCTCCTGTATCTTGTTTGGACTATTAGTTTGTTAGCAGTCCTTCCTGACTGTGCTCTCTGCCCTTTCTTTGAGATCCAGACTAGAGCAATTTGTGTGGCCCTTCACCTTTCCCAATTTATTTCTCTTTCTTCTGCCTGCCAATCTTTGCATTGGCTGGGTCTTTGGAAGTCTTGCCAAGACTTACCGTTTGCTGATGCCAACTTTCTGAATTGGGCATACAGAAAGATCACTTACTTGAACTGTACATTTGTAAATTATGTTCCTGTACGCTTAGTTCTATTCTGTAATCAGGATTTCTACATGTCAGAATGGTTGTCTCATGTTTTCAAAGTACATTTGGAATGCTCATTTCCCAAGATTTGGAAAGGTCTTTAAAATTCTTCTTCATTCACAATCTTTATGAAGTTAGAATGATTTTTGACATCAGTTTAAATTATAGTAATGCAGTTGTATACTATGTTGTGATTTTTACTGTTATTTATTTAGCGTATCTATTTTAAAAACATATAGGGTCTTTTTATTCAATTAGGGTAATATAGTGTACCCATTAAGCACTGTAATTCTGGATAGCTTAAAAACAGCAATAAGTAAGTAAGTAAATAAATAAATATTACCAGCAAAAAAAATATGTTAGTTTCCAAACTCTCAGTACTCTTCTCCCCAAAAGCAACAAACAGCTTTACTGGAGTCCAACCATGCCCTGACACAATGCTTATGGGGAGAGCCAGAAGCCAGTTTTTCAAGGCTTTGAGGATAGGAGAGAAGAGACATGCTGCCTAGGCCTAACTAGATAGCAACATAAAGGAAGGGATAGGGAGCATGCTCACCCTATCTGACCTGGTGGAACAGTATTAAGTATAAATACATACCAAATAAAAATACTATCTACCTTGGCACTATAAAGGCAGCAATCTTAAAGAAGAGACACAGGATCCCCCATTTACAAAGTAGGTTGAAGCCATGTAGTGATCTGGGTCATAGTTAGGCAATCCTGGCTCCACCCTATCCCATGATGATATCTCAATTGGCATGTGGGTCAATCTTACACAAGCCCAAACTTACTATCGGTCAAATTTGTAATTTGCATAGTATCTTGATTTCCAGTGACCTTATTTTGGGAGGCAGAGACATTGTGCTTGTCAATTTTTGAAATAAATAAATACCAAATTTGTCTATGTAGACATTTTTAGTGTGGCATTTTATATTGGGTGACCTAGCTTGTATATGTGAGTCATTTAGTTCAAGGTGTCTTTGTTGTCCCTTCAGTTTGTGCCAAATCCCTTTGTACCTTTCTCATTTGAGATGTTTCTTGTTTGGACTCCATCTGCAACCACAGAAGCTCACTTGATGACTTTCAGCCCAATCTATCTGACAGAGTTGTGGAAAAAAAAATAGGAAGATAGAGCAATATGTATGTGCCTTAAGTTCCTGGACAAAGATGGAATAAAGATACATTTATGTGTGTGTGCCAGAGAAGGGGCTCATAAAGCAATAAAAATATCCAGGCCTTTCTTCATGGACCTTAAAGATATTGCTTCTATTAATGGCTACTTAATGAGCCAATTTCTTGCTGCTGGATGAGGATAGAGTGAAGAATTATGAGACTGGCTGGGAAACTGTTATGACATGTCAAAAATGAAGATCATGTAACCACGACAGCAGTCTGAAACAGCCACAACTTTCCCAAATTTCAATTTCTCGAGAGTCATGGGTCCTGGATACATTAGCCCATTTGAGGTACCTTCATTCAAAAATTGCCACCCAGTTAAAGATCATGACAACAAGAGTTTTAATAGTACGCAGATAAGAACATAAGGATCTTTTTTTGTGTTGTCACAGTTTAGTATGGTTCATTCCATGCCTTTATAAAGAGTGAAAGAAGTAAAGACAAATTGAAACAATGAAAGCATGACAACTAAAGCCATTAAAATATTGCCACTGGTGTCTTTGGATGATTTGTTTTATGTGATCATATGTACTGGCTGATACATAGTACTGAACTGCGGGGTTTTTTCCAGCTTTAAAACCTGGCTCCTGTTTTTAAACATCTTCTGAGATTACTCCTGTTTTCTATGTATTTTGTATTGCATATATTGTACATTTGTAATAAAGGCAAAAAAATCATTGCAGTGCCCCCCGCCCTCTTTCCATGTCTAAGTGTGTTTGTATGTATGCGCATGACTAATTATTTGGATATTAACTTTTTAAATCAGCTTTGCATGGGTTTTAATAGAAAAATGAATAATAATAATGACATAATAACCAAGAAACTAGTACTTTAGAAGCCTAACCATTTATGATGTATCAGCTTTCAAGGATTTGCTTACAAAAGTTTATGCCATAATAAACTGCTTGTCTTTAAGGAGATGATTGATTAATATTACTGTAACTAATTAATCAAGTCATCTTTCTAGAAACAACAGTCTGATAACAATAATATGAAAAAAACTTGGCTGGTGCTTAGAAAATCTGTGCATTGATAAAATTTCCATCTGTCTATTGCAAAGGACACACTGCTTGGATCTGCACATACAATATACTGTACTATGCTGATACATTATGACATCCTAGGCTCTTAGGAAGAACTTGATGCCTATGAAGGGTAACACCAGCTAAAGAACTGGCAGCTGTGACTTCACATTGTTGTGTACAGATAATAATAACAATGTCTTCTAAGTTTGGCCAACTGCTTTGTTGATCTTTTCCTGCTTAATTTTCACAACAGCCTGGATTAGTAGCTAATTTGTGCATAAATCTGTGTCACAACTCCCTCTTGTGGCTGGGAAAGAGCAGGATTTTACTTTAAAAACTGAAAATAAAAAAAGTACTTTTTAAAATAATCAGTACTGATAGCTTATTCATTCCCCAGAAGGTGAAGGGATTTTGTGTACCAACTCACACAACTTTTTAAACACAGGTTTATAAAAAAAGATAGTTGCTGTGATCACTGCAATGTACAATGTACAATTGTAGTTTAAAGTGATATCCTGCTTATATAACAAACTGTGATAATAGCTGGGCTCCCACAACAGTTTTAAATTATAAACTACTAAAATGTAGCCAATGGACACGTTATGTACCAACTTGATCTGTATCTAGCCAGACCTATGATATCATAACTATGCATGAACATAGTGGACATAGACTCAAGGTTTGTTGACTTCTTCTCCTCTCCTCTCCTCTCCTCTCCCTTCCCCTTCCCCTCCCCTCCTCTTCCCTCCTCTCCTACTTATAGCAATTATATTCTATGACACACACACACACACACACACACACACACATAAACTATCCCACCCCAGCCAATCTGTGGACTTAGAGAAGACAGTTAATAAGGGAAATCAATTGGACAGTTTGAAGGTTGCATTGACTAAGTAGCTTGTAGGGGATCAGAATTGTCAGCAATGTACTCTGTTTATTAGTACAAGGTAGATTTATTAGTGACTTCTTGTCTGGGCCTTTTGTTTTGCGAAGAAGAGATATTAAATGAGGTGACTACCTATTGAACAGTTAAATCTGAATCTATATTATATGTTTGAAAAATAGGTCAGGTCTGTTTGTCTGAATTCTCCTTTATGCAAATACCCATAATGAGTATCTATACAGAAATTTAGCACGTATAGTAAACATACTCACCTGAAGCCCAGCTTTGCCTCAATATGCTTGCCTTCAATATACAGGGATTTGTGGTTTTTTGAACATCAGACTACTGAATTATAATCACGCCCACCTACAACCTATAATAGCACAGCCCTGACACAGGCTATGTCCCCACTTGTACTCACCCTTGTATAAACATTTCCAGGCAATATTTTTTTTCCCCTAGGTCACCAAGATCTTGCTTTCATTTTCTCCCCAACTTGAGATAGCTTATGTCATCCTTAGCAGTACTGATGCTAAAGTAACATTCTGACACTATCCAAGATAGCCTCAAAGTCTATAGAATCTGTTGAGCTTTGTTATCTCAGTGAGTTCACGTAACAAGAATCCAGTGATTAGTTGATATCAGCTACTTCAGAAGAGCACTAAATTCATGCTTGAGAGGAGCTGAACCAGAAGAAAAGAAGCCTGAACATCAGCTGACAGAAATATGAGGACTGGGCACTGTAGTGTGAAACAACAGAGGAGACATCTCTTCCACTTCACAGTGAAGCCCACCCTCTTGTCCCACTCCTTCCAGCATTATTATTTGGTTGCTTTTGGGGCTAATTCAAAGCCAAATCTCTGAGCCAGAAATTAATTCAGAGACCTGGCGACCATAGCAAGACAACCAAGTCTGAAAAAGAATTGGATTCTACTACTGCCCAAAGCAAAGTAACCCTCAAATCAGTGTCCAGGGGCCAAATTGGCAAAAGATATACAAGTCTATATTGGCCAGTAGGTACCAGGCTGTATGCAATACCAAGTGATCATCACTAATAGAATTCTTCAAGAAGTGTATTCATGGCGGAAACTAAGAAGAGATAAGGGGAAACAACACTACTTTAAAAACAGTACAGGTAATTCTTAACTTACAACCATTCATTTAGTGACCATTCAAAAAATGTGATTTATGAACATTTTTCACAAATGCAACCATTATAGCATCCCCATGGTCACATGATCAAAATTCTCACACTTTGGTTCATATTTATGACAGTTGTAGTATCCCAGGATCATGCGATCACCTTTTGCGACCTTCTGACAAGCAAAGTCAATGGGGAAGCTAGATTCAATTTACAACTGTGTTGTTAACTAAACAACTGCAGTGATTCTCTTAGCAAGGGAAGAAAGGTGGTCAAATGGGTCAAAATGCACTTAACAACTATCTCACTTAGCTATAGAAATTTTGGGATCAATTGTGGTCCTAAGTCGAGAATGCCTGTAGGAACGGCTCAAGGCTTCCCCAGGTATGGGTTGGAGATCAGATGAGCCAATGTCATGAGGGGGGAGCAGAAGCAAGAGGTTGTCAGGGGATGTTTGTGTTGTACTTAAGTGTAAGTTGAGGAAAGGGTCTCACTCCACTCTGGAGTACAAATTGTGTCACATCAGACACAATTACCATAATCATTTCTTTTAATCTGATTTTACTGTAACTGTATAGCCTGATGAAGGATTTAATAAATCTGAAAGCCTGCAAATATTAAAAAAAGATTGGCCTAAAAAAAAGTATTGACTCTTGGGAATTCTTTGACTCCTTTTCAATTTAACATTGTAAAGGATGAGTGGGGAGTATAAATGCAGTAAGGCATTTTTTCTTAACTGAGTGGTTCAAATCCAATTTTATGTCTATGGATCCCGTAATCAGTTTGTTGGAAGCAGCAGCATTCTTGGTGAAGGGAAATACTGACAGGCAGCAATGGGAAAATCTGTAAAATTCATTTTATTCAATTTCTCAGTTCAAAAAAATATGTAATCTATGCATTTTGTATAACTTCCTAATGCATGCATTTCCCCAATATTAATATGTATTTTTATTCACACTTTCTCTCCTCAGTGCGGTTCAAAGGTACTTTTTTATCTAATGCACATTTTTCAAATATTCTTTAAAGTTGGAAAGTAGGTTGTTAAATTTGGGAAAAAAGATTTTTGTTTCAAATCATTGGCTCCTGACTTTGCCAGCAAAATCCTTGGGTTGCTGAACCAATTCGGTTCTCAAATCATAGCACTTCACTTGAGCTCCATGTGACTTTGGGTAAGCAGATTTTTGATTGGCTATTCATTCCCAAAGCAACTGTGAGATGAAAAAAGAATGGGGATAAGCACATTGTATTGATTAGTGATAGGTCAGGAGAAGACACAGGTTATCTTAGCCTGAGTTCATAGAAAGGCAACATGGGAATCATTGCAAGGTTTTCTGAAATTGCTTCCGAGAATGAGAGAGAAGATGAAAATATCGTTGATGTAGAAGTCGTTCTTTGAACAAAAAATAAAAATAGAAAGGGAGTTGCCATGTCAACTAGTTAATGTAACATATTGTTTGAGTCAGTTCCTGGGGATATCAATAACATGCATATAAAAGAGAAGATCACCACATATCGCTCCCATGTAACGCCGCTGCTGCGCGAGCTGCACTGGCTGCCTGTGGCCTTCCGGGTGCGCTTCAAGGTGTTGATTATCATCTTCAAAGCGCACCATGGCATTGGACCTGGTTACCTCCGAGACCGCCTTCTGCCACAGATTGCCTCCCACCGGCCGATACGCTCCCACAGAGAGGGCCTCCTCAGGGTGCCGTNGCAGGACTGGCCTAGGGGTATTTTAAAGGGGTTTTAAATTAAATTTTTAGTAGAAGCGGCCAAATTTAAATAGTTATTTTTAATCTTTTTAAATTTTGTATTGTATCATTGTTTTAAACTGGCTGTAAGCCGCCCTGAGTCCTCCGGGAGAAGGGCGGGGTATAAATTTAATAAAATCTAAAATCTAAATCTAAATCTGGCCAGTAACGGTCTAAAAAATAAATGTGACTGGTGCTCTGTGGAAGACTCTCTTTCTCCATTGTTTGATTTATAGTAAGTCAGTGGTTCTCAACCTATACAACTTTATTTATTTATAAAATGTATTAGCCGCCCATCTTACTTTGTTGTATTTGGTAACAACTTTATGATGTGTGGACCAACTCCCAGAATTCTTCTGGCTGGGGAATTCTGGAAATTGAAGTCCACACATTAGTTAAAATTGCTAAGAGTGAGTAACACTGATTAATATCCCAAAGGTGCTTTTTTTTAAAAAAAACAACAACCAACCCATGACCTTGATAACTGAGAAACTCCATAGATAAACACTGATTAAGTAAAACTGAATATAATTTAAAGGTATTGGAAACAGTTTCCAATCAGAATCTAAATTAAGACCCCCCCCCTAAAACAACCAGGTTAGGGTTTTGAAGAAGTTATCTTCCTAGTTGCTCTACTATTTGTTTCACATATCTCCCTCAGCTTTTATCATTGGTGAGGGATGCCAGAGGAAAGTTAGTTCAGCTAAATCTGTTCTTTCCCACTATTTTTTCAGACTAGTTCCTACAAGATATTTGAATTGCTAACCCCTATCCCATTTCTGGTTCAGTTTTGATATCTATTTATTCAGTCCCATTAATAGCTTGGCATTTAACATGCAGATGCATGCATTTTTTTCCAAGTTGCCTTAGGCTGTGTACTGTACCTTCTGATAAACATACAAATTTTCCCTAACCTCCAAATCCTAAGAGGATTTTGTATTGCTTGTATCTTCTCCCCCCTCCTCACTTCCATTGGTTTTGCCCATGTTGCTGCCAAGAAGCAAATTACAGCTAATCAAGCCACCCTTGTTTGCTTATGAGATAATACCTTCTTCAGTTCGCACCATCAAGGTGTGGCATATGTTTACTCAGCCCAGGTTTTAAGAAGTGATGGACTTCAGAGGCTTCTCAGCTGTGTCTTGTGGTGAATCATATCACTGAAGACTGTCATCTCCGATTTTTGGACCTTGATGTCCAAAGTACAACTGAACTCCTGTTTGGGGGAAATTTCTATCAGCCTCCTTCAAATTGATGTCTTGCAAGTGTGTTGACACTGTTATACGCCTAGCCATACTAGCTACTGGTAGGAGGATGGCGGGAGTCTGGGGAAGGCCACCGTGTGAGATTCTTCTTGTGTTCCAATTCATTTAAACTCCAAATAACGTGATAAGAATCCACCCACACAGGAATCTGATGAAACAGATTAGCCTGCTATCAATGATAGGTTATCCCTATATTACTGTGATGGTGTCTAGGTGGAGAAGTTAGAGCCTGCCATTGCCACATTGCATTTCACAGTGTTCCTCTCTTATCTGCCCCACCTCTCTGCATACACGCATGCACACACCTACACACAAGCAGGCCCAATACTTTGATATTTGCACCATTAAATAATTCTGGGCAATTGCTAGAGTGACAGCTTTATAGATGCAAATTGGTACAGCTACAGTGTTCCCATGAGAAGCTAGTTTTTTTTAATTGTTTGGGCAATGGAGGGGAAGGAGGCTCCAAGACCCCTTGCTGCGACCAGAAATTAATTGATGGACAGTGTGCTGAACTCAATCCACTTTATTTATTTGTTTATTTTATTTTATTATTATTTTATTATTTTATTTTATTTTATTTTATTTTATTATTTTATTTTATTTTATTTTATTTTATTTTATTTTATTTTATTTTATTTTATTTTATTTTATTTTATATTTTATTTTATTTTATTTTATTTTATTAAATTTCTCTGCCACCCATCTCCCCTATAAGGTGACTCTGGAGGGCTTATGAGCCACAAGCCATTTAATCAATTTTTGAGAGATCAAAATATAGACTGTCTAATACAGATTTTAGATATTCTGAACACATTTTGATTTTGTGGATTTAAACAAATTCATTCCTTCATATGAAGAAAACTTAAATATGAAGTCTAGCTGGGTTAAAGCAAGGACTCAACTAATCCAGCAATCTGTATTCTATAGCTCTTAGACAGGTCTTGCATTCCTCAACCAAGCTGTTGTTGTGACTCTAGAAAAATTTGGAGAAGTTGAAATGTCTTTGTTTGTTAAAAAATAATTTCATTTAGAAAAAATCGTGCACATTGGCTCCATGGTATAGAATAGAGGATTGGTGAAGATGTTGAACTGAATGTTTGTCCAGACTGAAAAATAAATAAGCCAATTCACTGCACCTAGAAACAAGCATGACTCTGAGAAGGCCAGGCTCCTTTATTGTTTAGCCATTAAGTTATAGCTGACAAAATCAGTGCAGGTTAAGGGATGGGGTTGTCTGATGTAAAAAAAAATTCATTTGCCACATAATGCTCATCTCAGAAATATTGAATATGTATTTTTGTAAGTTATTTATTTAAGATATTTAAATTAATTAATACTGCAACCTATTTTGAAACCAGTAAAGTACTGTGGCCCTTTATATGCCAATATTTGACTCTTTTTCTTGTGTTCCAATCTGTGTGTAGTAAGAAAATGCATATTTTGAATTTTACTGAAGAGAAATTGTTTTAGATTATCTGCTATGGTCCAGTCTCATTCTCCTTACTCCCTCATTTATCAGGGAAAGCACACTCCTGCTGCTTCCACACATTCAGCAAATAGTTGAGAGAGACAGGATCATACCAATTATTTGTACCTTGTGATATTGGCATGCTTTTTTTTTGTAAACCTCAATAGCTGCTTATTACTGAGGCAGTACAGGTGTGAGTATGTTTTTCCATACAAGCAGGACTCCTGATGGCCCAAGTACAAAGCTGTATATGAGTATATGTGATACATTTGTTGATATAGTGCTGCATCCCCCTGGGGATTGGTGTTTTGTCTCCTGATGCAAAATAGGTAAAGCCTCATCTAGTCTTAATGCACCTATTTGGCATCTTTTCCTCTTATAAAATGAACCCCCCTCATCCCTTACTGCTTTGTTCTGAGAGTATAAAATGGGGTTGGGAGGCTATGAGCGGTCCATGTATTAACTACCTACTCTCTTATCTATTTTATGATGATCTTATTTATCTGGTCACAAGGCAAGCTGAAGCAGTAGGAAAAAAAGTAATTCTTTCTTAACATTGCCAAAACATTGGTCTTTTGTTTTTCTGCCTGCTTTTACAATTTACAATGGATGAGAAGACTGAAGAGGCAGAATGCGCCAGCAGTTAATCTCCAGAAATAGAACTTGGCAAGGGAAAAAAACAAACAAAAATCCATTTTGGCTTAAGCATGAAAACTTTACAAATGTAAGACAACATTTTGCAGGGATTAAAAAACACGTTGATGGGGGTTTTGATGCACAGCTGTGTAGTGATCCACCACCCAAAGACAGGCTTAATTGGCTTAGGGCCAAATAAGATGTTACACACAGTTGTGTGTAGTAGTCCGCAGCAGCCTTTCCTTTCAAATCAAAACTAGTTTGGAAAGATATGATTGGAACATGAGGAATGGGAGCTTACTCCAGGAGGCATAGTGCTGGCACTCCTAAGCTTTGGTGCCCTAGGCTAGTACCTATTCAGCCTTAGCTTAAAGCCAACTCTACCTGCACCCATTAACCAGAACATTCATGAAAATACCATGTTTCATTATTTTTTTTCATCTTAGGTTTAATGGTCCTATTTCAAGATAGGGCGATGCCTAAGGAGCAGGAATAATAAGAGCTATTTTCTTAATTTTAAGCTCCAGCCAAACACCCATTAGTAGAATCTTGTCTCTAAGATGGGAAATGTGACGGCTTGTTTGTTTGCATTGATCTGCAGAGTCTCAGAACTACACTTGCAAATAAATGTGTACAAGGGAGAGGTGAAATAAGGGGCATCATCCTGCCACAGAGTGTGTTGCAAAATCACACTTGGGTGTCCTTCAAGTGCTGCAAGTAGTACCTTCTACTGATGCACTGCCCTTACTTGCCTTTTGCCCTACTGAAAGCTGAGGATCTATATCTACACAAGGAGAGAATGAGGTGATAGAATCCTGAAGTGGCAAAAAAGGCAGTAATCATTTTGAGCTACAATGGTGCCATCCTTTTTTTGCTTCAGTGATAACTTACAATTTGAAAGATAAGCAGAGAGCAGTGTAGGTTAAAATATTTTTTCTCTTTTACCTCTGTCCTCCGGATGTTTTGGACTCCCAACAACCCAAGTCCTAAACATCTGGTAAGTATTAATTTGAGGAAAATTGTGAACGGGCTGATCAGAAAGGAAAATTATATGTAAAATAGAAATCCAGCACACAGGAGTCAGTTCTGTCAGTCAATTCCTTTGTCCCTGTGAGAGAATTCCTCATAGGCTACATAAAAAAAGCCTTGTTCTATTGAAGCCAAGGCAAGCAGGAAGAAGGGTACCTTGAAGAAGTGCTGAGTTGAAATGCTTTCTGCTCATCATTGAGTCAGGAGAAAGCTCTGCCTTTTGAAATTTGCCAGTCCCCTGTCCTGCATCCATTGCCTGTTTTAGGTCACTCTAGTCATCTGATTTCATCCAAAGTAATAGGTAACAAAGTTTAACAAATTTTCCACACCTTTTGAAGTTAACCTTGGACAATATAAGAATAATAGAAACAAATTACCTTAATACTGGTACTTGGACTTCAAAGAAAGTGTAGGAAGAATATTGACACCTTTAAACATTGGTGTTGGAAATGACTTCTGAGAATACCATGGACAGTCAAGAAAACGAACCCATGGATCATTGAACAACTCAGAGGTACAAATGTCTCGGCTCAAATTATTCTACTTCAGACACATTATGTGAAGGCACAACTTTTGGAAAAAGACTCTAGTGCTAGAAAAGGTGAAAGGAAAGAGGAGGATAGCTAGCAACAAAGTGGATGGACTCAGTTACAGTGATGGTAAGTGCTCCGTTGGGAGACTTGAAAGAACTAATTAGGGATAGATTGCCAGGGAGAAAATCTATTATAGCTAGCCTATGTTTAAAAGATTATATGGAAGAAGAACAAGTTTTACTGGTCAAGACTAAGCCTGATTTGGTTTTAAAAGTGTCAGACCACAAGAATGATATGGAAAAAGATAATGCACAGGATATATAAATGAAACAATTGATGTCTTAATAATTAAGATGGACATATAAATAACAAACCAAACGGGTGACCATACTGGCAGCTGTTTGGTTAGGGGACCTATTGGTCAGTTGAGCTGTTGCAATGCAGGCCCTTTGCATTGGGGTCCAAGGTATTGTCATCTAACCCCATACTTTTTTCCCCCCTGGGCAGAAAAGAGCCCAGCAAAGCTACCAGCTGCTGTGGCATGGACAGCTCCCTGAAGCTGTAAGCAACCAATCTAGAATCAGGGAAAGGCAAGGTAAATAGAAAAGAGTGCTCTCCCATTTAAATAGGCACTGTTGCAGTGCCCAAAACTTGTCTGATGGTTTGTATCTTGAATGCAGGCCTTGTGCATTGATCTTGTAGCTCAAAAGAACTGACTTTATTCCAGAGAGATGTGACATGTGCCTGTTAATAGATGAGAATGAATGGAATAAGAAACAGAATGTACAAATGTACACTCTAGATAAAGGAGTTCAAAATGTTGAATTCTTCCCAATTTAAATTTTCTCTGTAAATAGGAAAGCAGCACATAAGTATTAGAACCTTTCTCCTTCATTTTCTAGCTTATAGTTTGCAATATATTTTCTTTGAAACATTCAAGGCAATACCTTATACATGCAGATGAAGTGGTGCTTCATTATATCACTTTATTTTTCTCTGTACACTAATCTGATTATATCTGACTCAGGGGCTCCTTTCCAGGTTTGGCCTACATTTCCTGTCACAAGCAATGCTGAAGTGCATCTCAGGATACCACAATGTATTGTGTAGAAAGCTTGTGTCCATAACTTTACATGCAAAAAGTTCAATCAGGTGCACCTGCAACTCAAAATTGTTTCAGGAGATTTGAATGAGAGAAAAAATCTTTGTCTAATATAGGAGTGGTTAATCTGTGGCCTTTACTTAATTTTTAAGCATAGCATTCAGCACCTGGCGATGGTGTGCGGGGGAGGATGTTTGAGTGTGGAGTAAGAAGTTGGCAGATATCCCAAGCTTATGGGTGCAGAATACTATGAAAACACTCTCAGATTGCTTATGTGTATGTGTGTGCACCAGCTGTATCCCACCTGTTAATGGGCTCAGTGCAGTTGGGATGGGGCTCTTTGACTGTGGAGAGGAAGGCATAGTCCAGGGCGAGGGAGTAAAGGGCAAGCAGGGCTATCCAATGCTTTCAATGCATTCTACTCAGTCTAGCAGGATGGGAATCCTCCAGGTACTTACCTCTCTGAAATGATGACATTATGCATGTTCTAGGAGACACGTCTTTTCTGTAATAATGTCTGCCCTTTGGAACAGCCTTGCCCTTTGAATAGCCCTGACCCTACTAGCCGTCTAGAAGGCTATGAAAATCTGGCTCTTTTCTCAGGTGTTAGGGCCTGGACATTTGTGGAATCTGATTTACCTGTTAGTATCTAAATTGCTTTGAGGCATCTTGAGTTTTAGTTTGATGATTATTTGTAATTCTATTTTGCACAGTTTAAAATTAATTTCTTATAACAGTGATGGCGAACCTTTTAGAGACCGAGTGCCCAAAGTGCAACCCAAAACCCACTTACGCATTGTCGGGTGCCGGGTGGGTGTGCCCATTGGGTGGGTGTGGCCCATTGGGTGGGCATGGTTGCGGTGGTAACAGCAGACTGGGTGGGACTAAAAAGTTCAATCAATCAATTCCAACTTTGCAAGATCTTTTTTTTTTCCCGCGAGAAGTTGAAATTGACTGATTGATTGAACCTTTTTTTTTTGTACACGGTGGTGGAGGTCTAAAGTGAAAAGGTTTTATAAAACCCAGCTGAAGGCGTAGGACTGGGGCGACGGCACGCGTGCCCACAGAGAGGGCTCTGAGTGCCACCTCTGGCACCCGTGCCATAGGTTTGCCACCACTGTATTATAACATGTTTTATATACAGTATTTATTGCCCAATTGGCCAGTTGCTTGTTCAAGATGGGTAGCCATATAGATTGTCTATAAACAAACAAACACAAATAAATCAATCCTACCACATAGATACTAGAAGTAATCAAATCAAAATTCTGGTCCATTCCTCTGTCAAATCCAAACAAGAACATTTCCCACAGTTAGAATATTTCCCTGGTGTCTCTCTTGTCTGGAATGGGTCTCCTGCTTGAACAGGGGGTTGGACTAGAAGACTTGCAAGGTCCCTTCCAATTCTAGTATTCTGTAAAACCCGTTGCAAGGAAAAATGTATTCTTTTTTCCAATTAATTGAATCCATTAGCAAAATTATCTTATAAATATCGCGAGATTCTTCTCTCAGTTTAACCAAAATCTTTTTCCTATAAAGCAAGGTTTCTAACTTGTTTTGGATTAAAATCTGGTTTTCTGATTCATCAGTTATTGTCAAGGATGTCTATTTTTTCATGCAGAATTCAATCTGTTTTGTTAAATTTTGGAATATTGCTTTAGATGAAATGGAACACCAATTTGTTATTATATGCTAGTAATACTTCATGTTGTATTGATAAGGGTCAGTGTTCTATTTTTTGGATGTAATACAATAATTTGGTAAGTTGTCGGGTTATTCAGATATACAAACTACATGAATTTAAATCAATTTTTAAATAGAGCCCGTCATTACGTTTTATTATTTTAAAGGGCTCTGGATTCATTGGTTAATCAAATATCTTTCCATATAGTGAATAGAATGGGACCAAATTTTAGGAGTGCAGGAGAAGCTGGCAAAAGAAAGATTGGGCCTGAGCAGTAGAGAAAATTGT
>NW_015386549.1:258617-338507 GCF_001527695.2 Protobothrops mucrosquamatus
ATGTCCCCAACATACCCCTATGGGTGAGGCAGCTGGGCAATGGTTGTCTTCCTTGTTGGATGTGCCCTTCCTCCTTTTTGCATCTCCCCTCTGCTATTGTTTCCCTTCCCCTTTTTTGAGAGAGAGAGAGAGAGAGAGAGAGAGAGAGAGAGAGAGAGAGAGAGAGAGAGAGAGAGAGAGAGAGAGAGAGAGAGAGACCCAAATAAAGCTGTTGCAGTGATGAAAAACAGGACTAGGGCTTCTATCCTAGGATCTCTATTCCTACCTTCCCCTCTTTTTATTTTTAGCAGCTCCTGATAGTTTACTTGGGACCAAAAGACTTAAATTTTCCTGGAAAACAAATGAATAAGATAGAGTTAAGGATAGCCATTCACATGGACTGTCTTTTCGGCATTTGTAAATTCTTATCTCTTCCTCTGTAGGTTGAGTAAACAGCAGGGAGATATCCCAGAAGTTGTTGTGTTTATTTTTTTATTCGTATTTGTCAAATGTATATGCATCATTGCTCTTTTTCCCCCCTTCCTTTCAGGTTTTCCCCTGTTGCAAGCCATTAAAATCCTTCAAGAGAAACTGACTGGCTTTCCGGTTCACCTCTCCTCTTTCCAGAAGTCTGCTGTGTATGATTACTTTTTAAACACATTTCTTAAGCATTATTGGCTGTACCAGTTTGTGATGACTCGGGAGAGAGACCGCAATCAGACATTTGCCATTCTTGAGGTCTGTGCTCCCCCCAATCCCCCTCCTTTGAATGAAGGCATAGATATTGAAATGTGGAACTACCAACAACAATTAGCTGTTCTCTGTGCAGCTGAAGAAGAAAAACAGGCCAGTATAATGCATATCCGAGAAAATTTGCATGCAGAGCGGGAAAGTCTGCTCCGGGACGTGTACCAAAGGGTCAGAAGACAAACACAGACCCTTAACACAGAGGTAAATGAAGAATGTAGTATCCTCTAAAGAAGTGGGGAACGATGGCCCTTTTATGACTTGTGGACTTCAACTCCCAGAATTTCTGAGCCAGCATGGGTGGCTCAGGAATTCTGGGAGTTGAAGTCCATAAGTCATAAAAGGGCCATTTCCCCCCACCTCTCTCTAGGATATTGTTAATTTAACACTGTGTATTGTTAAATTATTATTGTTACATATAAGTAATAGGTAGTTGACCACCACTGGATTTCATTTAATCTCTTCTAAGGAACTTTGATTAGGCCTAGCCGTTAAGGTTTCTCAAATTTTAACCAGCAGTTACATTTCAAATGTTGAAAACATGCCATGGGCACTCAGGCTGCCATGAAATGGGGGTCAGGAATTGCCCATTCACAAAGGGAACTCTGGCATGGAGATTATAGATTCTCAAAATAGAAAGGATATCCAGAGGCTCCTTAGTGGGTATCATAGCTGAAAATTCTTTATCTTGGATAATCTAGACTTCTTCTAAGCTATAAAAAATAGAGTGCCTCAGAGTAGAAATGTTCACTAACTCCATTAATGAAATTAGCTAGTGATAACAGGATTGTAAATCAATTATTGCTGTTGAGAAATACAAGGGGAGTTTGAGCATGCTGGGCAAGACCCCAAAACAAGAAAGAAAGAAAGAAAGAAAGAAAGAAAGAAAGAAAGAAAGAAAGAAAGAAAGAAAGAAAGAAAGAAAGAAAGAAAGAAAGAAGAGTCCAAGGTGTATCAGATGCTCAATCATAGTCACAAAATGCTAAGTATTTATTTGCTGAGGATGAATGGGGCATCCTATAAAGGAGCATGCATGAGGTCCCATTTACAGTTTCAAAAACTAAACAAGTCATGCTTAAAGAGCAGATCCTGTGTTTGGTTTTTAGACTGACCCCAAAGAACACGTCAAATGCTTGCCACAAAATAGAAGCCTTTGTTTCTTTGCTCTTGGCATCTCTTCTAGTACCAAAGATGAAGTCAGCCTAGCCCAGGGGTAGGCAACCTTGGCTCTTTTATGACTCGTGGACTTCAACTCATAGCTGATTCAGGAATTCTGGGAGTTGATGTCCATTAGTTATAAAAGAGCCGAGGTTGCCTACCCCTTGCCTAGCCATACTATACCATACCCACAGGTACCCCAATGCACTAAAAGGACAATGCTTCTGAATCAGGGTTGGTTCTTCCAAATTTACCTACCTAACTTTAAAGTTCTGGGATGAGTTTTAAATCACAAATTCTTGGGGTGAGGATTTTAAAGGATTGCTTGAATCCACGTGATTTGGGAGCGGAGGGCCTTAAATGGCTAGTAATAGGTATTTTCATCCTGAATTATCAGGTTTAATCAGAATTAAGCCCTTTTCAGTATTGAACCTGTCTTGGTGTGGGCATTCCTATCAATCTTTTTTTTTTAATCTTTACTGTATTAGCTATAATACTAGATTTTTTAAAAAGTTCTATTTTCAAACATATTATTGAATATGTTTTATGCTGTTGATCTATTATGTTCCTTGTGACACATTTTAAATATGTTTGTGACATGCTCTAAAAGAACTCTAAGCAGCAGCATATAAAAACATTAGAACAAACCAAAATAAATAAATGGATAATTAATATCAGGGAGGCTGAGGGACATCATTCCCATAAGGAAAAGTGCAAATATTTTGGGGACACTTGGTCTTGGGAAACAAATGATACAATAGAGGTTTATAATATGTTTGATTTATACAATGTAATTTTACCCCTTGCAATGAGAACATAGATCAAAGAACACACTTTTTAGCAGAGCTTTTGATTCATCTCTAGATTTATTTCTGCTAGATATGGCAATGGCCAATGGATGCTCTTAAAAGAGAACTATACAAATTTAAAGAATGTGATAAATAGAACATTCAGTGTCAATACCCTTTTGCTGTTGAATACTGTATGGACAGAAGGAAAAAACTGAGAGCTACTATATCTGAATTGTAAAAATCCTAACAGTATAGCAGATAGCAGTAAACAGATATTTCTGTATCTCTTCAATGCCCCACTTACTTTCTTGTTTTGCTTATGATCTTTAAGGAATCTGTCAGGTTTATAAAGTTTAGGACCCTGGATTTGGTGGAGAGCCTTCTATTCTTATGTAACACAAAATTTAATAACAAAAATAGAAACTTTAGGCCTGACTCTTATTTCTAAATTCTTATTCTTGCCCTCAAAATGTTTTCAAAAGCTTTGTCACTCCCTCATTCTCTGTTTCGTCATCTGCTACTCTGCTAATTATACATTGGCAATGTTCCTGCGACATGCTTAACAACCAATAATAGTGTGGCTGCATTCACTTGTTTTTTACTGGCTTAGCATGTCGTGCAAACCCAGTTTGTTTGGCTAGTTAATGCTTCAATATATTGTGCAAAGACAGAACATTAAGCAAGCAACCAGATAAAGCACATGTTGTATGAATCCAATTATTTTATTCATCTGAACAACCAACTAACCCACAAGACCACTTCTCAAGTCAAGAAGAGCTGATTAGCTACCCATAGGAGGACATCATATCATTCCTATGGTCTAGAAAGTGCTGAAGTGGTTGAAGGAAATAATGCAAGTTGAAATCCAACACGCCTGTATGTGTTGAGGGAGAGCAATATGGTTATTTCACTATGGCTCTTAAACTTGCTGTTTGCTTATTGATTACAGTTTGCATTGTTTATTTTGCCCTGAAGATTTCAGAACGTGAAGTTCACACTGTAAATTGACAGCACATCAAGGTTATGACTTAGGTTGCCTCCTCCAAAACATTGTTTCTTCTCTCTCTATCTTTGATTTGCATAATCTATCTCTGACGATTTTATCACGTTCCAGATTAAAAATTCCCACCTGCCTGGGCTTGCTTTTCTGGTTCTTCTCTGCCCTGTAGCGTATTGTTTAGGGAAGTCAGAGGCAATTTTTTTCACTTGTCAGCCCATCTGTGGAGTGAAATGAATGGGCCATTAATGTTATGCATTTGTATTTCATTGAGCTGCCAGCAAAGGCAAGTACATTCAAATGAACGGAGAGAATATCACCTTTTGAACTCAAGTAATGATTGCTGGGATATAATTCCCTAATCATTTTTTTGTTCAATACCATTCTGTATATAGAGAAAAAAAATCCAAATTTTGCTATTCCCAGTTCCTAAATTCAGCCTATCATCACTGAGGTCTTCAAGGTCTGATGGATGTCCTCCAAACTCAACAACTTTTGGAAATTGACTAAAAGAATTCTTTTGACCAGTATCATTCATACATTTTGCCAGCTGCCACCTAGACCTAGATGATATCCTAGGTCCCCACGCTGTTTTGTTGGCTCCTTCCCAGCTTTATAATCAGATTAAAATTATGTTCCCAAGCCCCACCCTTCAGCAGGGGTGTGTGTGTGTGTGTGTGTGTGTATGCATGTGCACATCTATCTAGTCACTGAGGATGTGACTAGATTTCAGCTGGCATATGGACTTCTTCTCATTCCATTGCAATGTATATCGTTGCAATCAATGATTATAGCAACCTGCTGTTATTGAATACCTCTCCTGCTACTCTGCCATGTGGAAACCGAGAAACCCATCTCTTAGTCCTCCTTGGATCTCATGTTTGTGTATGTTCCATTGTAAAACATGCATTTACCACTTCTCTGTTTACCTGTCCATATTACTATTCCTGTTGCTTTAGCATACTTTAATATTTTCCCAGGAAGAAGAATTTTTAAAGAAAATTCACAGCTTCCTATTATTCTTGTTGTGTAATTATAGAAGGATTAAGTGGGGCCCAGACTCATTCTTACAAATAAAGATAACATGGGAGGTTGGTCATTTGATTTTCAGCTGGCATTAACAAAGTATTAACAAAGTTAATGAACAAATAAAATAAAGTTAGGTAGACAGGAAACTTATTCATGTTTTTTCACTAGTAAGTTATAGTATTCTTCAGTCATTGGTGTGCCAATATATGAAAAGAAGCATATGCTGTGTAAACCTCAAAGATAATTAAGCAATGTTATAAAAATATTATATACTCATTAATGAGGAAATGGTCTAGGTCATTTTTACTTTCACCTCACTAAAAGGCTATAAACCAGGGGTGTCAAACTCGCAACGTCACGTGACGTGTCGCAATGTATCGTGACTTTTTTTCCATTGCTGGCAATGGAGTGGGCTACACCCCTGCTATAAGCAATGGATTTAAGAATGTCAGACAACATCCAGCAAAAGGAATTGCTGTCAATATACAATAGTATGACTGCTTCTTTGGCCATATTTTTTTGTTATCTTTTCACAGGGCTTCAGAGAATCCTGTAACTATTTACTAGTTGATGAATTATTAGGGTATGCAAGTAACTGGTATAGAAGTCCATTCTTCTATGCAATGAGGAGATTTCTTTTTCATCTAATCAAAGGTCCAATAAGATTCTAATGATTTAACAAGGCATTATAAATTGCAAGTATTCTCAAATGTTTTCATATTCAAGTCTCTTCAAAAATGCCTTATATGGTATAGTACCAGCTTTTATTGGACAATATTTTGCCATAATTGAATTTGCCTGACCAGTCTGACCATCCAAAGAGAATCTGTTGAGAGTTCCCATTCCTCATAATGGGCACTACACATAGAGTGTGGAATAAATGTTAGGCATTCTGGGGTAGTCTATACTCCCTGTACTGCTCTCCTCATGGAGATCAATATTGGTTTAAGTGTTTTTGTTTTCTGCAATCAAATAAAATTAATACAATTGAAAGAAGCTGTGCTTGACAGGGTAGCATGGAGAACATTTGCCTATAAATTCACCAAGGGTCAGACACGACCAAATGGTTAAAAATACCATTCCAATTTGCCCCAATGGACTATAAATTTCCTCAGAGATAATACTGATTGTATTAGTGGTTTTTGTTTTTACATTATTTTTATACTATTTTTGCACTGTATTTTTCTATGTGTTATTCACCACTCAGTAGAGACCCTCAAGTGATTCTTTAGATGATCACCCAGGATCAGGTAAATTCAACACATTCACATCTATTCAGATTGAAGCAAATTATAATCTTGTTAACCAATCAATCAATAGCCAACCATATTAATTGTTTAATATATCAGAAACTTCAGATATATTAATGTTGTCTTCCAGACACTGATATCTTTAGTCAATGAAGCAATTAAAACTCAGATCCAGAACCTGCATCATATTATTCAACATGAGATCCAGACTACCTTTGAAATCTTGGAATTAAAGCTTGAGAAAAAGGCCTTGATGCTCAGTTCACCTGTTCCATACCCACCTCCATTCTGCCCTGACTTGCGAGGAAAAAAATCAAGCAAATTTCAAAAGAAGACACAGGACAACCCTTTAGAAAATGAAGACAAAATGGAGAAGGACCAAAAGAAGAAAAAGAAATGAAGATTGCTTTGGGGTTCTCTTATTGTGCACCCTTCAATGAGGAAGCAATCCATGCATCTCCTTATAATTGTACTTTTTTATTCCAGGCATTCTAAGTACTTTGCCTCTGATTCTCCAGAGTGATACTACTTCAGACTGGAGGTACGGTTCAGATGTTTGCATTTTAAAAGAAAGGATTCTTTCATTCTGACATATTCAATTTGCTATGCAAGGTACTGTGAATAGATTGAGACACATCATATATCCATTATGTGAAACTTCTACATCGCTTAGTTTAAATAACATAATTTTAAAATAGATTGCCATCTTAGGAGAACAAAACTTGAGTATTTTTACGTACAGAGGATAGAATTAAACAAATAAACTCTAATATTCATATTAGAATCTGAGAATCGGCAAGCATTCCTTAGCAAAGGAATCCAGTAATCTGCTCTGTGCTTCTGTGGTTTTTCTTTCAGCTTTTGCATGAATAGTGCTGCACGTTGGCTGGGGAAATTTATTGAAGTTATGCCATATGCCAAAGTTCTTAAAGCCACATTCTTATAGCCAGCAGCATATACATGCATGTTTAATTGCCTACATTAGGTCAATGGGTTTTGTACACATTGTAATCCTGAATATTCAAGCATCATTTTAAAGTTCAGATAAATATACAATTGGTGGGAGAGGGATAATTTTTATTTATTTTTAAATTTGGATATTTTAAGTCAAAGCAACGGCTATCAAGATACCATTTGCCCCGTTCTCCTGCCAGATACTTCCTCTTTGGGGATCTCTTGGTTTTGATCTTTCATCAACAAATTAAACAGGAATGCAGTTCAGTTTCTGGGTTCCACCCTCCAATAGCTTTTAGGTTTCTCAGTTGCCTTTAGTTTAGGCTAATGCACAGATACTCTAGGAACTTAAGGGAAGATCAACTATTATTTGGGGTCATACACATCACCTAAGCAGATAATGGAATTTCCTTCCTGAAAGAGGCTATAATAACAGGACTAATGTCCTCATTGCTTCAGTGCTCTCCACAACTTGTTGCAGCAATGATAAGCGTCTAAAAATTACTGTAAATTAAAGGAAAAAGCATGGGTGGGAAGAGGACAAAATGTGAAGATATCTGAGATGAAAGACATCCTAGTCTTATGAAACCACATGAAAACAAAATGGCTTTGTCAAAACTACTCTATGCTTGTGCTGCCAATTAATAGTACCCTCTCTGATTTAGAGACTGTTGTCATAGACATGGGACATATTCAGAAGGAAGCATTTTCCTCTAGGAAATTAACTGCTTATTCTACAAGAGGACAGTTATTTACAATGGCATGCTTCATTCAGTCTTCCCTAGCTTATTTCCATTCTAATTTCTATATTCTAGATATACAAAGTGAGACTGCAGAGGTGGAATCTCTTAGCACCTTCTGTAAAGAAATCCTTAGGGCAGTGCCTAACATGGTCTTTCAAAAGTGGAAGGCTATAATGCCACCGTAGAAGGCATATATGGGCCTCCAGAATGTTCTAAAACTTGTCACCAAACTGTAATCCTCAATGTAATAGATGTTATTCAGCCTGTAAAGAGCAATCTTATTAACAGCTTAATTAATATAATTAGCATACTTTTAATTGGATTTAAACTGAATTAGATTTTATCTACTTATATTTTATCACTTAATAGAAGTATAAATATTGTTATTTGCATATAACTTTGAAGTAAAAATAAATTGAATATAATATAGTGAAGAGTATTGTTCTGCTCCCGAAACTGAAGTAAGGTTCAACCACCTGTCCAGTCAGCATGTGTTTGTGAAATAAAGAGAACTGTGGTTTTGTCCATCTCAAGCAGCAAAATGCCTTTTGCCATGTTTGAGAGCTCTATTTTCAGTCTCGGTAAATTACCTTTAAGGAATATGCACCTGAAAGTTGCCTTTATATACTAGTGGTGGTAATAATGATGTATTTCTTACAAGCTGATTTTTATAGTCTTGCTTTATATATATTGTCATTGCCTTCAGCTTATTTTCTGATAAAAGGCAGGTTTATACAGTAAGACGTTGTCTATACAAATACAATTTGATCTGATAGAAAGTTATTTCAGGGATGACTTCTGTCTTAGATACCCTTCCATCGAGTGAAGAAGCAAGCAAAAGGAAATGAGGCATGGGTGTCTGCATTTTTTTTAAAGGCTGCAATCTATGTTGAGTATTCTAGACCCCCACCACTCAAATATGAGGTCTACTATGGGATATGGGACATTGTATTTTCGTCATGTTATTCTTTCAGGGAGCCATCTATATGCTCTCACAGAGAGCAAGAAAGAGACGTTATTTTTCTTGAAGTATAAACAAGTCGTGATTTTCTTAAATATAAAGGTAGCCCCAGGACGCATAACATCCGGTTGGAGGGGCCGGCTACTGTTATCAGTCAGGAAACAGAGCTGGACACATCCTCTCCTAATTCTCAGCAGCCTAAAGCCACCTCCAGTGGCATGATTTGGCAGGAAAAGACAGAGCTGCGTGTCTTACTCCTTCTCCTTTGCACACAGCAGGAGCCTCCCTTTACAGCTCTGGGAAAATGAATCCTTTTCCTCCTCTAACAGATCAGAGTGGGAGAACATTTTTTTCTGCCTGAGAAAGCAGCAGAATTTGTAATATTGGAATGTAAGGTGATACAGGACAGCCTTCCACCACTGGGTACTAAGAAAAAAAAAGTCTCTGAATGGCTCAATACAAAACCCACCTTCCTCCTCCTCCTCCTCCTCCTCATCATCATCATCATCATCATCATCATCATCATCATCATCATCAATTTCCACTCAGGATTTCCAAACATTTATCATTTAAGACAAGCCCATTGAAGGCAGTAACTATTTTTGTTTTAGCAGCTGCCAAAGTTAAATTGAGTGGGAAGAGTCAGACAAAGCAAAGGGAGTTTAGAATTTCCTAGAGTGTAATAGAGTTTAAAAGCAGCCATTAGTGGACTGTGTCATGGAGTGTGTTATGTGTGACTCTTTTTCCTAATGTTGTTTTCCAAGTTAAAATAATGTTTTCACTTTCTCTGAAGGAAGAGACAAATTAAAGGATAAAGTATTTTATTTACGAAAAAGAAGGTTTTATCTTAGTCCAATATTATGATCCCGATCCTAAAGTATTTCTTGATCCCTGCCTTGAATTTCGGGAACAACAGGAGAAGGAACCTAATCATCTATTTTCTGCTATCGCAGCAAAGAAATGGGTAACCCCACTCAGAGAGACCTCTTGGTCTGTCGAGAGCTGCATTTCATATTCCTTCAGAATTAATTGGTTGAGAAATACATTCTAGCACCCCTTTCTCTCTCCTTCTCTGCCATACCAAGCTTTCCCCCAAGGTTAGGTGATGATGCCTAATTTATGTTATGCCTGATGTAGGCGTGGGTGCATATATAAAAAAATACATATTTTCAGACATTTACTGAAATAGTATTTGTTACCATGCTGCCCTGCTTCCTTCATGATATCGCAAGGCATGTTTATAAAATGTGACAAATAATTTTTCCTTCTCTTTTCTAATTGTGACTGTGAAAGGTGTGTGCGTTCACACATACAGATCTCCTTTCACCATAAACAGCAATATCAAGTTAAATAGAAACATGGTCATGGTTTCCGATTGGACTGCAAATTTAGCCTTTTTTTATTGTGCTATCTGTTTTCAAATTTCTCAAGCTCAGTACTATCTAGCTCATCCACTACATCTAGACCAGTGTTCCTCAATTTTGGCAATTTTGGCAACCCAACTCAAGAGTTGAAGTCCACACATTTAAAGTTGCCAAAGTTGAGAAACACTGGTCTAGAAGATTCTTAAGCCTAAGAACCAACCAAATATGGGAAATTGGTAATGAATTCTCCCATCATTAGTTTTGACTTACAAGTGGCTATATCACTGTCACACATCAGTAATATTTTATTAATGTTTCACCAAAGATTGATTTTTTGTCATTTTCAATCAGTTATGCTAATGTTAACCCCCAAAATGATTAAAAACCTGTCTTTTATGTTGAATGACTATGCTGCATGCATTTCATAATTGCTGTAATGTCTTCCCAGATTAATTTCCAGTTTTCTTCATCAGGCTGGTCACTTATCTCTGGACAGGATTCATTTTCTCATTTTGTTTTTAAATGTGGTACTGAAAACAGATTCCAATTTTCAGGAGGGTTATTCATTTCCTAAGTTTAATCGGCTTTATAATTTTTATTAAAGTTAATAAATACTTTTACAGTATTTATTTACTGGCTGATCTCAAAAAGGCTATGCGAAATGAAAACTGGTTATTACTTAGGTAAGAGGCCATCAGTAGATCCTAAAGCTGCTATTTAGTGGGGGTGGGGCTCATTGATAGACACTTGGCTTTGTTTAAGTGAAAGTTAAGTTCTTTCAGACTCTAGGGTTCTATGGAACAGTTTGAAAAGTTCTGTTCTTATTCATCCTATTGTATTAAAACACCATACAAATCCAAGCTGCATTAGCTTTCCCATTTTACTTACCCATGGATTACACGAGACATCATATGGACAGAACTGATACCAAGTATATCAACTGTAGCCCTTTCTTCGGGAATTGCAAAATGTGGGGCTAGGAGCTCCATGTTTTCCATTTTATATGGCCACATCAAGTGTCTTTCCATTGTGCAAAAAGGAAACTAATACTCACTGTTCAATATTGTCCACAAAATGGTAGCATGCCTGCTCCTTGGAGTTTGTACTTTTTTAGAAAAGAAACTTAGGGTAGTTTCCTATCAGGAAGGCTGTAATAATACTGCAGAGAGGAGTAGCCTTTTTCATTATAGGAACTTCAATTCATTCTTCTGATCAGCTGGGAGGCTGTGGGAGATCATCTAAGGATGCAGATACTTCAGTTGAAGAAAGGAGACCAAACCTGTCCAATATCTTTGAGGAACTTGCAGAGAGGGAACTTTAAAGGGGAAAAATGGAAGAATTTCTTCTCACCAAGGTCTTGCATTCCCATTTCCATTCTTATTTTCTTTTCTTTTACCTGAAAACCATACTGCTAAAATCAGTGGTACAATTTTGTACCATCTATCAGACTGGGAGATCAAAAAGTCAAGATGCAAGGCTCCACCTCTTTGTTATGGCCATTGCATGTATATGATAAAAAGAGATACAACTTACTACTTGATAAGATAGAAAAATGTGGGTTAGACAGCATCACCACCAGATGGATTCGTAACTGGCTGACCAACTGCACTCAACATGTGGTCCTCAATAGAACTGCATTTACATGGAGGGAAGTATGCAGTGGGGCACCCCAAGGCTCTGTTTTAGGCCCATTACTCTTCAACATCTTCATCAATGATTTGCATGAGGGGAACTCATCAAATTTGCAGATGACACTAAGCTGGCAGGAATAGCCAACACTCCAGAAGATAGGCTTAAGATACAGAAGGATCTTGACAGACTTGAATATTGAGCGCTATCTAACAAAATAAAATTCAATGGTGAAAAAAGTAAGGTTCTACAATTATTCAAAAACACCCAAATGCACAGGTACAGTATAGCTCAATAGTAGTAACTGTGAGAGGGATCTCGGAGTCCTAGTGGACAATCACTTAAATATGAGCCAGCAGTGTGCTGCAGCTGCCAAAAAAGCCAACACAGTGCTAGGCTGCATTAACAGAGGGATAGAATCAAGATCATGTGAAGTGTTAATACTTTATAATCCCTTGGTAAGGTCACACTTGGAATACTGCATCCAGTTTTGGTCACCATGATATAAAAATGATGTTGAGACTCTAGAAAGAGTGCAGAGAAGAGCAACAAAGATGATTAGGGGACTGGAGGCTATAACTTATAAGGTTGCTGGAATTGGGTATGTCTAGTTTAATGAAAAGAAAGACTAGGGGTGACATGATAGCAGTGTTCCAATATCTCAGGGGCTGCCACAAAGAAGAGGGAGTCACACCATTCTCCAAAGCAACTTACAGCAGGACAAGAAGCAGTGGATGGAAACTAACCAAGGAGAGAAGCAACCTAGAACTAAGGAGAAATTTCCTGACAGTTAGAACAATTAATCAGCAGAACAACCTGCCTTCACAAGTTTTTAAGAAAAGATTGGAGAACCATTTGTCTGAAATTGAATAGGATTTCCTGCTTGAGCAGGGGGTTGGACTAGAAGACCTCCAAGCTCCCTTCCAACAATGTTATTCTATTAAGTACTATCATCTTTGTTCTTCTTCAGAATCTTAGTAATGGATGGAAACTAATCAAGGAGAGAAGCACCCTAGAACGAAGAAGAAATTTCCTGACACTTAGAACAATTAATCAGTGGAACAACTTGCCTCCAGAAGTTGTGAATGCTCCAACACTGGAAGTCTTTAAGAAGAGATACCATTTGTCTGAAATGATATATAGGTTTTCCTGCCTGAGCAAGGGGCTGGACTAGAAGACCTCCAAGGTCCCTTCCAACTCTGTTATTTCTATTTCTATTATTTCTATTCTAAACTTCAAGCACACAGCCATGGCCTTTGCTTTTTTTAACCTTCTCTCTCTGAGCAACCTCAGGATGCTTCAAAGGCTGAACATGTGCTCTGGGGGATATTTTCAAACTCCACCATTCCAAAAAAGGAGAATAGTTTTTTTCCAGTATTAGAATTCTAGAATTCTGGCAAGATGCTGTAGAAGGCAAAGAGAATGGTCTTGAAAGACAGTGGGAAAATCTGTTACCAAGGCAATGATCAGACAAGTAAGGCTTGATCCCATTGCAAGAAACGTAAGAAAACCCCTGAGACAATTGCTAATCCACATAAAGTAATAGAGGAGGGAAACACAAGATTCTATTAATATAGCTGTTCTAATAAAAGTAGTGTTAGACCCACATGGTGCTGGTTTCTTAGTCTGAGCCTTCTTATAGGGCTGACAGTAACTCTCTTTTTTTCTAGCATTTGGGTGAGAACTTGGAGACATTGAATTCTCTGAAGCATTCATTCTTTAAATGAAGAGCTGCCTCTAGTCTTAAGATTGAAATGCTGAATTTAGGGGAAAACATCCCTGATGTCTAGGGAGCTCATATTATGTGGGAAATACAAGGAGCTTTCCAATACATCTCCCAATATGAATCTACAAGGAGCTCAGCCTTTCAAATAAACAAAAATAAGCAATCACAAGGATTCACTTAAATGAATTGAGGGTTGAAGAACAATTCAAAGTCAGGTCTATTTAGGATCACTTAAAGAGTATGACCAAACTAACCCCCAACCCCCAAGCAGCCGTTTTCCAACTCTATCCCTTTATGGAAAAAAAATATGTCTTGTTCTATGCATCATGCTTTCAGGTATACTGAAATTCCAGGTGTTATATATCTTATACCTGGCACCAGCTTCATTTGAATTGTAGTTTGTAAAGTTTACATCAATTGCAGATTATAAATCCAGTGAGCTAGATATAAAGTTATCAGAGAAATTAACTTTAATAAAAGATATTGAAATCTGGGTGAAAATAGTAGATAAATTATCATAGATGGAGTTCCTCCCTTATACTATTGGCTCCGTGTATCTAAACAGATTGACCATCTTTACGTAAAATATTTAAATACAATTCAGCTGAAATTATCAAGCACACAGAGTAACACACAAAATAATTATCTTAACAATTCATGTTTAATTCATTTATTCTTTAATATATATAAAAACATTATTTGTAGATTAAACCACACATTTGAGGAACAAAATTAGAAATGCAGAATGATATAAACTAGCTAATTAATTATTACATTACCATTAAACTGTTAAATAACTGATTAACAAAGAAACAGTTGATTTCCATCAATATAAGGAAGTTCTACCAATAAAAATGAATGGTGAGGAAGGGAATAATCTGTAAAACATACATATATACAGTGCCATTCCAGGCAAAATAAGACACAGAAATGTTTACTTTTAAACACAAAGGTATATTTTTTCAAGGATGTTTTGATAAAAATGGAGCATTACTAATACAAATTCTTTTCTACAAAACTCACCCCAATCTTTTGCCAGCAGTATAGATGAAGCTGGCTGACAGACTTTTAAACTCAAAAGTAGCTTCTGGGAGGGGATGAAGTAGATGTAGGCAGGGTCATTAAGAAAGGAGTTTTTAATAATTATCTTAATCTAAGTTACCCATCTCTTTGACATTCTTTGTTGACAGTTTAAATCATAGGGAGTCTAAAGCACAATTACAAATATGTTAAGACTATTAGACCTCATATGTAACCAGCTTGGGTGATGATAGCTGTCAGCTACTTGTTATGGAAGATGCTTCCATCTTGAAAACAACTTGTTATGGAAGATGCTGGACTCCTATTTTTCCCCACTCCAAATTCCATGATCTATTTAGATTAGAATTAAAAATATATAAAACAAGTGAACCATCCTCACCCTGAAATGTTCAGTTCTGATCTTGAAATGATTTGCATACCTCTTGCTAAAATTGTTATTAAGATAAACTTCACTTATTTTGACACTTGAAATGCATTCTCGAATGCTCATATTTGCACCTGATGCTTCTATCTTGGTTGTGCCCAAACATACAACACTGTACCAATCTCTTCCACAGACAAGGAGAAAAGAGAAGATCCTGAAAGAAGCAAAGGGCAACAGCCGAATTGTGGCTGCTACAATGAGACTTAGCAAACTGTTGTTCAAAGCTACGTGCAATTCTTCTGACCTATATTTTGTGATGAGATTACATAGCCACATTTACCACTGATTATGATGAAATCCCACCTTGTTTTGACCCATTTTGCCTTACTGCTATAGACAATCCTCAGTTTATCAAAATGTGCGAAACTGAAAAGAGATGATAGGTGGTTTGCAGCATGAGGCCCTTGTAGAATTTGGAAGCTGTAAGAGCTATATATTCATTTGATTATTTAGACATAGTTTACTAATTTTAAGATAAAAATTTGTTTGGCCAAAGATAATAGGAAGATAAGTGGCCCAATCACCCAGGATAATGATGCTTTTATGGTAGCACTTTTGACATTGTTACATATTCTGTCTCAGCTTTGGCAGGGGAAAAAAATCCTATGCAAGCCCATGGGAACAAATGAGAATTGTGCAAAGAGCAAAAACACTTGAGAAGCCGTTAAACATCCGAATCTGCTTAGCAGTGGTTTCTCTAGGAAATGCATTCAAGGGCATCTTTGGTTGAAAGACTCCATAAGTGTTCATGTATACTTCCTGATGTCATTCCTCTGGAAGTAGACCAGATTTGAAATTATTATTATGCTATACCAGCTGGGCCCCTCAGCTTGATGAAAGAACAAGGATTCTTTAATCTAAGTCAACATATTAAGGTGCCTTGATGCATCACTGAAGATGTATCCTTTTAATTGGGATACAAAGACACTTCTGAAGACAGATGCTCAATAGTTAGACTGGGTACAAAGAATGTTGGCAAACTGGAGTAATTATATAAAAAGAGAACCCCAAAGTTATTTCAATTCAGAGTGGGAAACCCTGAGAAATGGAAACCCTCTGTCCAGCAAACTGGTCCATAGCACAAATCTCACTTCTCTGACCTAAGAAATGCTGTAATTGTTGTAATAAGTAGCTGTTGCATCTGCAAGGACAGAAATTAGGCTGGTTTCTGAGGAATGTGAGCTGCTTGCTGTCTGAGAGACCTGGACATGTCCATTGATGGTGAGCCCACTAGGCTCTGGATGTCCAGGGGCATTGAGATACTGGTCAAACTCATTGCGGTCCATCTCCTCTAGAAGGTCGGCTTGGCTCAATTGATCCAGGCTATCAAAGTTCTGATGCTCCGGGGGAGGTGAGAGCTGGCCAAGATGGTTGTGGAGGCTGGGGACTTGGAGATTAGGAGGGAAAGCTGGGGAATAATAATTTCCTGTGGGAGGTGCTGGGCAACTGGAAGAAGCAGAGTGCATAGAGGAGGCTGACTGAGAGACTGGCATATGACCCAGAGAGTGATTGCACTGGAGAGGGCTGGTGGCATATTCTAGAGAGTAGGTGTCTCCAGACATATGGGGATGGCGTGGGTCTTCAGGACAAGGGGAGGAGAAGAAACTCTGCTCAGGATCTATCACATCCAAGGGTGACATCTCAGGAGGAGTAGGCAGCCCATATGGATAAGTGTCCATCGGAGTACCTGTGTTAGTGCTCTGGACCTCCTGGTATCTTCTAATGTTTGGCATTACTGAGGCAGCTGAGTATTCATCTTTCTCACACACTGCTCGGCTGCACACTCTTTTCTCAGGCATGTGGTCCTGGTCCCTGGAGAGGCTACCCAGCAGGAAGCCTGGCTCCACCCGCTTGCAGATCCGCTTGACCTGCTTCTTTCTTCTTGGCCGATATTTGTAGTTGGGGTAGTCTTGCATGTGTTGAACCCTCAGCCTTTCTGCCTCTTCAACATAAGGCCTTTTCTGAGATGGGGTTAAAGACTTCCAGGACTTGCCTGTAAGGAAAAAGAGATATTTCCCTTTTTATATTATGAAGGATGAATTAAGGCCCTTCCCATCCGTTGGTGAATTAAACTGACATCTATTTGCTGCTCTCCATTCCACCTCTTCATAGTATTTCAATTCAGGCACAGGGACATGTATTCAATAACAAAAACAACATCTTCTGTTGTTCTGCAAAGTGCCATACATATAGCAAATCCTAATATTTTGACTCTTGGGGAATGGTGGAAGAATTGTTCCCTGTGCAGATTCATGCAGGCTCCTTTGGAGTTGGGTGGCTAATAGATTTAATTTAAAAAAAAACCAGGAAATAAGGATTGCATAAAAGTACTCTCCACCGGATCATATCAAATTGAGGCTTGCTCTTATTTCCTCATGTATTTTATACAGGCCCACCTTCTTCCCCCTTGAGATGGCAAAAGTGATGCATATGACTTTGCATTCGACATTTATCTTGCAAAACCCATGGAAAGTGTTGGGTCAAGTGAGAAACTCTTCCAATGTTTGTTGGTGAGACAGCCATTTTTTCCCATAAGCAGAATGGTAGGTATAGTCTTCCTTGATTTAAGACTCCACATTCATTTTATATAAGATTGCCCAAAGAATAAAATCATTGCCAGAGGTCTCACCAACAAACATTGGAAGAGTTTCTCACTTGACCCAACAGTTTCCATGGGTTTTGCAAGATAAATGTCGAATGCAAAGTCATATGCATATTTTTCCTCTCCAAAATAAATGAGCAGTTTACAGAGAGGGGCCTTCTGAACAGCAGCTCTTAAATGAGAAATGTTCAAGACAAGGAATGCACTTAGCACGAGACACAGTTACCTTGTCTGGCACTGGCTTGTTCTTTAAATCCTAGACTTTTAAATTTTACAAACATTACTTGTTGGATTTATTCATTTTTAGTTACTCTGCTCAATTTTTACTATCCTGATTGATTTTTGTATCCAATTCATACTTTTAGACACTATAGCATAGGTAAGTTATTTGTGGACCGCAAGAGTGAGTAAATCTGCTCACTTTAAAAAAAAACCTCCTCCAAATAATTTTACAACCATGAAAAACTTATTTTAGGTATGATAGTTTTACTCTGTTTTCTAGCTCAAGTGTGGGGAAGTAAAGTGCACTTTGTTTTCTGAAGTTATGATCAGAAAGCACTGTATGGGACCCAGCAAGTTACAGATTGTCACTTCTTATTTAAAAAATCAAGTTTTCATGACCAAGTTTTATTTCCTGTAGAAACCTAATTTCATAGGACTGTTGCAGAAATAAAGCAAAAACTGTACATTCTGCATATGGAATTTGTGTCATAAATAATAAAAATACCAGCTCATAGGATTCTGAAACGATATGAAAACCTTATTGGACTGCAAAATCATTTCAGCAGACTTACATTCCGCACAGGCTAATCAGAACACAAAATAAAAAGTCACTGTGCAGGATATCCTCACCACTCAGAATATGCACATGTCTTGCTTCTAAACATGGATGCTCTATTTGGCTATTAACAGCAACAGCCCTAAAAACATCTATCCCACCATAACTATCCCTTTTTAAAAAAGCTACCTAAACTACTGGCCATCACCAAATTTAAGGCTAAGGAATTTCTTTAGTCAATGACACTCTAGATGTCTTTTCTCTTCTATGCATGGAAGCTACCTGTCCGTCGACTATATTGGGCCAGCTTTCCCAAATCTAGACATCTTCCCTGATGTGTGAACTTCAGCACAAAGAATTATCCAGCCTCCACTGCCTTAACTAAGAATTATGGGGAGTCCCCACACATCCGGAGGGCCTCAAGCTTTGGAAAAAGAGGATGAGACATTCCTTGCAAACTTCGAAAAATAAAGTAAGACAATACAATTTTTTGATAAAAATTTAAATCTTTTATGAGAGAAGTAGCATGTTTCTAATATAATTCTTTATCTTCACTTGAGGACAGAATAATCGTATGAAAAGTAAAATATAGAAAATAAACACTGGTGTCCTACTGGCATGTAATACTCCTCATGAAATATAAGGAAATTTTTGTTTCCAGAGTGTTAAAAAGTACCACCAAATCCCAATATATATTTTGGACATTTTCATATGTTTTTGTTTACTAAAACAAAATTTAACTTTGAAAGTATAGTTCACATTTAATGCCAGATATTCCTAGCAACCAAAGTGTTTAGCGCATTGAGCAAAGACCTTCAAAGCAAAGGAATTATGAGCAAAATATAGGCAATGAAACTTTAAAATGAAAAATTTGTAGTATTATATAAAAGTTGTATCAAAAAACTGTGGTTACAAAGTATATACATTATCAAAAATTAATTGGGAGTTTCATTTCCAAGGCTTCCCTACGATACTTTTGTGAAACTGAAGGTTAAAATAGTAATATAAATACTTTGCAATAACAAAAATGTAAAGGAGTTGTCAATCAGTCTGAATCTGAATTGTTCCCTGTCCCCACAAGTCAACATGGAACACCAACAAAATACATGTTAATTTGCCAATAAAAGCCAATTTAATTTGCAAGGGGAAAAAAGTGCACCCTGCTTTGGAAACTAAAGCTATTTTGCTTCTAGTATGTTAGACTGAAGTTTAACTAATGCTCATTTGGGAAAATGCCCAGCTGAATAAAACAGGGTTTGCTTCTGAATGGGAATGTATAACATTGTAAAGTACTTGTGGCATGTAAAACCACAAGGAGACTTTTTCCTCTCTTAACACTGAATGATAGTTTGTGTTGCTTATGTCATCCATATTCTCAAATGCTTCCTTCAAGATAGAGGCGGTCTACACTTTCAACTTGGAAAAATTAAAGTAAATTTATATGTGAGATTGCCAACATCTCATGAGATTATATTTCAAATACCAGTTTGGAGAGCACTCATTGCAAAATTAAGTTTCATATTTTGTTGACCAATTCAAAATATAATAGTCCTAGGCATTCATGTGACAAAAGCAACTATTCACAATTGCTCCGGTCCTGGGGACAGGAAAAAAAAAATCAGGAAAAAAAGTAAAAACCCAGTAAAAACCCAGCACTTTTATCTCTTCTTTGCTGTTACATATTAACACATTTAACTCATCTTGAATCTGCTGCTCAAGGATGCAAATTAGGTAATTTATGAAGATAAGACTGGTATGTATCAATTATCCTCAGCGCAGTATCTCTGCCTATAACTTATTTATTTTAGCTGAGAAAAAACTCAGCATTCTCTGATATTCTTATTGAAGTTATTTCCGTTAGATGTAGACTTTGTTATATACTACTACGTATGAACTTCATCATATGTGGAACACGAATTTACAATCCATGTCCACTTTTTTTAGGAGGATAGGACCCGCAGCAAATTTCAAGAACTCCAGTAGGAAATAGGCGGAATGTGGAAATACGATTCAATGGTATTAATTATAAAATGTTGCATATCAAATCAGAGCTTCATAATGCTGTATTGTAGAATAATACAAATGGAATAGTCAATGATTACAAAGAAAAATATTGGGGTCACTTTGGAGAATTATATGAATGTTTATGATATTCAGCAGCTGTGGGGAATAAAACAAAAATTTTACTTTGGGAAATATTAGGAATTTATTATTTATTTAATTTATTTGCTGCCCGTCTCACCACGAGGAGACTCTGGGCGGCTTTCAGAATGGCACTGAAATCTCCAATACAGAGTGATCCTTTTTGTATATGTCTAGTGTGACCACTTTTGCAACGCTGTGCTGTTTATATCTCCAGGTGCCTTGCCTTGAAAAAAATATGTCAACAAGAAAAGGCAAAACTACACAACTAAAGTTGTACAGGAACCGAATGCCTGTCTCTCCAGAGGAAAGACTTTTTCACATAGAGAGAAAAATGACATACAAGATAGACATGTGATTAAAATCAACCTTCCTAACACTGGGGATAATATGTGTCTCACTTAACACGGAAAAATAACCTTTACAATATTTTGCAATAAAAAAATATTTTAAAATTTAGAAGTCCCCCAAGCACTCCGCACCGCCACCATATCACACTATACATACTCATACTAACTTGAAAAGAAATCCCGTCAGTATTAATTAGGTTTCTTTCCAAGTGAAGATGGTTAAGTTCAGGTAGCACAAACATAAGATAGTGGATTGGAAATTGCTGTAAAATCTCCATTTAAAAGGATGAAAGGATTTTGAATGAACCTAGTCCAGCTTTTAGAAATGCCAGGAGATGCAGCACTCTATTTCTACGTTCCTATTGCAGAGAAAGTCTTAGTGAATTCACTGAGGTATTCCTACGATATGTAGCATCCCAGAGAATGCCATCACTGAAAGTCTGATCAGAAAGATGACTTACTGAATTTAGTGAGGTTTATTCCTTGGCAAATGGGCATGACATTATAGTTTAGAAAGCATTATAAATGGGTGTTGAAATAAAAGTATTCATGTAATGATAAAAATCCCTGCTCCCTAAGTTTAAATCAGTTCCATGATGTTACTGAATTGCTTCGTGGTTAACAAATTATATTTGGTAACTTTGTGTTGGTTTTGAAAAATAATGATTTTTTTTTTACCAAAATATTTTTGCACTTTCAATTTTGATGCCTTTGACGCTGCTTGCAAGATTAAAAATTAAAAAGTGCTGCCTAACTCCATAACAAATATTTTGACATGCACTCCACAAAGATTTAAAAGAATATAAAGATTCACATTATTTATTTTCATTATTTTTTTCCAGATTAGTAGAGTGTTATTAGTGTAGCAAATAAGGCATCCAAATCAAAAGGTTAAAATATAATTTGATTTGATAATATAATTTGATTTAAAAAATACATATACATCAAATTATACCTTAAAACTTCTGGGAAAAAATAGCTGCAATGTAGGATTTAAAAATAGGTAAAAGAAAATACATTTCTCTGTATTTGCCTGAAAAACTTATATTATCCTTACTTTCTTTACTACCATGTTAGAAAACTTTTCAAAATTCTTAGAACTATCTTGAACACACAGAAGAAATATTTTTTAAATTTGCACTTCTGTAATTCATCAGATTTGCAATACATTTTCGAATTGATTTGCTTTCCCTAAAGAATGAGTTCTGTGGTAATTCAAATAATACCAACGGCAGCAATAATATGAAACTTGACATTATTTTAGAAAAGTTAGCATCTTTTAAATTTAGATACCCAAATACATCCTCAAGAAGCAATTAATAGAAAAACCTAATTTTCAAAGGCACTTTTTTAAAAAGTCACTGCTTCAGAATTTTTTCGGCTACAAATAATTATGTAAAAGAATTTCAGCTAAGGGTGCTTTAAGTTTAAATATCCTAGATCCAATTCTCCGAGAAGAGAACTGACGGGGGGGAAAAACCCCTGTTGCGTTGCAACCCAACTAGAGACGAATAATTCTAAGGTTACGCTTTCTGAAGACATGACATTTCTTCCCTCTTAAATCTCTTCCAACACTAGAGCGAAATGCAGAAGATTTCACCCAGTAACTGCAGGGGAAGAATTGTAGGCGCCGCACCGCTCCCCAAATTCACGGAGGAGGTAGAAGGGTTCGGCTCTACCCGTAATTTTGTTTTTCACTGGCCAACCGCAAACCGAAACATCCCGGTCCGAGGTCATTCGGTGCTCGGCACAGCGAGCGACTTCGAAAGCAGGAGGGGCGCAAAAGGCGCCGAAGTCCCGCTCCGCTCCCTCCGGCGGGCTCAGCTCACCCAGCATCTTGCTCAGCTCGGCGTTGTGCAGGTCCGGGTTCTGGACGGCCAGGCGCTTCCTCTCGTCCTTGGCCCACACCATGAAAGCGTTCATGGGGCGTCGGATGCGGCTCTCGGGGTTGCCCTTCTCGGTCCGGGGCACCGCGGAGGCTGAGGTGCCGCTGCCCCCGTCGGGCAACTCCAGAGCGGAGCAGTCCAGCCTCTCCGCCCACGCGAAGGAACCCAGCAGCGAAGCCATGCCGTCGAGGCGCGCGGGACTCGAGCCGGCGCCCCCCTCGCCGACCACGCACCGCCCGCCGCGCGGACCCGCAGCCTCGCCCCGCCGCCCCAGCAAGCGCCTTTCCCGCGGCCTCGCTCTATTTATGAGCTTCGATGAGCTTCCTCCGGGGCCGTCTGGGAAGCGGCCGGCCCCGCCTTGAGCGCGCCCTCCGTCCCTCCCTCGCCTCTTGCCGGAGGGTGAGGCGCAGGTCGCGGGGAAGGCGAACGAGAGGCGCGGGCAGAGCAAGCGGGCCGCCTTCCCTTCGCTCCGAGTACAGGTGTAAGCGGAAAACAGGGCCTCTGAGCAAGCGCCGAGTGCTGCCTGCCTTCAAAGGCAAGGCTCGTCTTACGATCCGTGATAGACGCCGGGCGACACCGTCCCCGGGCAGTTGCCACGCACGGTAGCAGCCTTCCTTCCCACTCCCCACCTTGCAGCTTGGCGCCCTCCGGATATAAAGAGCGAGGGACAGTTTGGCCTCTCTTTTAATAGAAGTGAATCCCAGGGGGCTGTTACCGGTTCCCAGGTACTCACACCTACAGCATCCCTTCATTAGAAAGAACCACACATGCTCTTGTTTTAAGATGTTGATAATGGTGATATAACCACCCACGAAAGATGGGCAGAAGGAACTACAGAACGCAACCCCTGAAGAAAATACTGCAAAATCCCGGTGTTTCCTCTATTTCCACCTACACCAGAATCACTAAATTTCTCTGATTCAGCAACATGTCTCAACTCCCAGACCTGAGAAAGGCATATATACAAAAAAAAATTCCATCACTTTCTCTTAGCTTATTCATTCTTATTCCAGGTGAGCTTGCCCATGCCACTGTGCACCTACTCATTTTCTGGGTTTACAGAATACATTGACAAATAAAATAGGGCTGGGTTAGGGTTCAAAAACTTTCTTTGCTGTCATCCTGTTGTTATCCAGATTTCTGCAGCTCAGAGCTGGTAAGCTGTTCCTTAAATTAACCAGAGTTGGATTTACACAACATGCAAGCCACAAAAAATAGAACGAAGTCCAACATCAACCAAATATAGCATACTGTATGGAAAAAAGCATTAGGTAGTTATCTAGTTATGCATGTTGCAAAAATGTTGAATTTGAGTTTATGAAAACAAAATAGAAGTAGGAGATGGGAAATACAGTCCTTACCTTCCTCCCTGTTATTTCTTTGGATTGTATATTCCTGTGAATAGAATATGTTTGGTCACATTGATATAAGTATATCCATCTACAAGGCTCTCCCCTTAGGAATACATGAAGCTAAATACAGGTGGTCCTGAAGTCACAACCACAATTGAGCCAAAATTCATGTTGCTAAGTAAAACATTTGTTAACTGTCCCATGTTACGACTTTTCCTGCCATAGTTGTTAAGTGAATCATTGCATTTGTTAAGTTAGAAACACGGTTGTTAAGTGAATCTGGGTTCCCTATTGACTTTGCTTGTCAGAAGGTCGCAAAAGGTGATCACATGACCCCGGGACACTGGAACCGTCATAAATATGAATCATTTGCCAATCATTGAATTTTGATCAGGTGACCATGGGGATGCTGCAACAGTCGTATGTGTGAAAAAAGGTCATAAGTCAGTTTTTTCAGTGCCGTTGTAACTTTGAACGGTCACTAAATGAACTGTTGCAAGTCGAGGACTACCTGTAACTTGCTCACTTCAAGCCATTGATATGTATAGCTCAGTATATATATAGCTTGGCTATAGCACCATAGAAATCTTTTGAAGTCCTTCCAGACAATCGCAAGGAACGACCCTGAGACATGATTCTTTCCCAAATACAGTTTAAGCATCAAGTTTAAACATAAAACTCTGTATGGTTTACATGTCAAATATTCTTTCCAAACTGAAGCAAATTATTGTAATAATACAATATAATTCAAGATGCACACATTAATTCCTTGTTGGTGTGGGCTATTGCTATTAGTGAGTTAAGATCTATCTTAAAATGATTTGGCTTTATTGGACAAATTGCCACAAGTTCCCGGTTTGTGTGTCTTCTGGGCACACAGAATTAATACTATCATGATGTTGTAAATATGCAGGTCTTGGAGGTAGTTCCATACTTCTTGCAAACCCTCAAAATGGATAAATTTTATAATAGGTTAAATATACAGTATATTGTGTGAATACAGCTCATATTATTTGTTCAGTCCTTTCTAGTTCTGGTGTCGTTGACAGATAACAGGCAAAGAATGTAGAATGTAGGATGGTTTCTGTTGACTGCTACTGTCTTGGCAAAAGCTTTTCCTATCGTTCTCATTTAACTTTTAACATGTAGGATCAAAATTGTCATAGGTTATGATGATAGGTACAGTATTTGATTCACAAATGTTCTCTTTCGAATCAGAAAGTTCGGTCAACCTTCCCTCTCCATTCCCCCCTTCTAAATTTAGATTTCTTTGTGAGAGAAGCTGGCACAGGGCAGGAGAATGTCCTGCTCTTCACTGGAAGTTGGTTGCCAACCACAGAGGTCCAGTGTAGCTCTTGGATATTTAAATTTTCCCCCAAACTGGACATTTAAGTTTGCCATTCAATGTGGGCTGCAATCTCCAACTGGTTGATAGGGCATGCTGAGATTGAGGAGGGCATTAACTGTTTACTTTGGCAACTTCAAGCCTCTGTTATAACCAAGAAATTCAAATCTAGAAAACAACTATTTCCTTTAATTAGAAATAACTTTTGGATGATTTAGTCACATAAACAGCTCCCTCAACTTCTTTGAAGACCATTAAAGGATGAGAGCTTGATACTAAAATTAGTGTTTTTTTTCCATCAATTAAAACTCCTTTGACCAGTGGCCAGCTCTGATTTTTAGCCTAAAAGGCTTAATTATGCTAAACGTAAATGTAAGGCCAGGTGCTTCCCCCTTCTTCCTTGTTGATGACTCTGCTGTGACCAATAAGTACAAAAGCTGCAATGTTTACAGGTCTTATATTTCCTTACTCGGACATTACATTGAATGGGGGTGGGGGTAGTAGTTCATAGGATTTTATATTGTTTACTAGGAGTGTACTATATAGACACACAGACAGGAATGGGGGAGAGAGAGTTTCAACCATGAAGTTCAAGAAATGAAGTGCAGTAATTTATTTTTTAAAAAATAAATAATTGGAAAGAAAAGTAAAATAGTTACCCTGGATTTCAGCTTGAGTGCCACTGACTTACACATAAACATCTGCCTATGTCTTGGAATATTATACAAGTGGTTGTTGACCCTCCCTGGTCTAGCCCATAGCACTAATATTTCAAAGGAATGTCCCATCCAAGAACCATCCAGACCTTCTCAACCTTGGAAACTGTATGGAAGATATATGGACTTCATTCCTCATGCTGGCTGGATAATTCTGGGAGTTCAATCCATGTATTTTTAAATCAGGGGTAGTCAACATTGGCTCTTTTATGACTCGTGGACCTCAACTCCCAGTATTCCTGAGCCAGCCATATTGGCTCAGGAATTCTGGGAGTTGAAGTCCACACGTCATAAAAGAGCCAAGGTTCCCCACCCCTGCACTAAAAGAACCAAGTTTAGCCAGATTTTGCCACCTGCTGAGGCAAATGAATAACAGAATACCAGACTTGGAAGAGACTTTAAAGGTCTTCTAGTTCAATCTCCCTGTTCAAGCAGGAAACCCTATATCAGTGGTGGCGAACCTATGGCATGGGTGCCAAAGGCGGCACTCGGAGTCCTCTCTGTGGGCACACGTGCCATTGCCCCAGCCTTGCCTCCCCCCATGACACCCTCACCAGAGCCTTCCTGGAGAAGGGTTGCCCCCGAGCATAGCCCATGCGGAGCAGTGCAGTCAAGGACATAGCAGCCAGGCAGCGTAGACAAGACTCTGCCCTCACGCCCCATCGCGCACAGTTGACGCTGTGGGGCATGGGCAGAGGGTGTGGCTGCCATGGCGCTGCTGGGCGATCTGCAGCAGGCCCTGGAGGCGGTGAGTGGCCCTGCGGGCAGGCAGGGTGGAGATGGAGCAGGGGTGGAGCAAGGGGTGGAGCGGGGCCGGGGCCAGTTTTTGGGCACTCGGTTTCTAAAAGGTTCGTCATCACTGCCCTATATCATTTCAAACTGTTGTCCAATCTCTTCTTTAAAACCTCCAGTGTTGGAGCATCCACAACTTCTGGAGGCATGTTGTTCCACTGATTCCACTTCTAACTGTCAGGAAGGCCTCAGGAACGAGTTCTGTTCAAAGATTGTGCCAGTAGAGCAGGGGTCTTCAAACTTGGCCCTTTTATGACTTGTGGACTTCAACTCCCAAAATTCCTCAGCCAGCAGTAGAGTATGAGGTACATTAGATGAAGAGAATTTCTTAGACTCTATAGATTTTTCTCAGCTGCCTATTAAATAGATTAAGATTTATTCACTAAGAGCTACAGAACTCTGCTTACTCATATTAATCGCCTTTCAGAGAAATAAACTATGTTAGTTTGGATACAGAAATAATTGTAATGAAGTATAAAAAAGCTTCTGGCACCTGGCCACATAGTAAGGTACAAAAAAGCAGAAAATGTAGTCTAAGCCAGTTTTAGGTTACCTCATTGAAAAAGGCCCAATCTGCTAATCTTTTAGGAAGCATAGCATAGCTCTTGATTTATATTAGGTTGTTATTACTATATGGCCTTTGCTCATAATCTAAGCTGATGTAGCAGTCAAAGAGAGGGAGAATCTAAAAGAAGCAAAATAAGAAACCAAGGTATGTACTTCCGTAAACTCTTTGGGTCCGGGAGCTTGAACTTTATTGGCTGCTATGTAAGTTCTCCCCTTGTAAAAGTTGTTTTGTTCTAAGAAATATGGAAGATCCTCTGTTATGCAAGACTGGATATCTAATTTACATTTTTGAAAGAAAGCTACATCAAATAAGCTTGGGACTAAATTGGGGGAAAGAAAAGATCTGAAGCATTCATAGATCAGAGCAGAATAAAGCATACTGTACCGGACATACAAAAGATGATCTCCCTATCTTTTCCAAAAGAAGCATCAAGTTTATAACCCTCCTATTCATACTGAATTTATTTTGTTGGCCTGGTACTTTATTTTCTATTTAGGATTGGACCTCTCTTTGTTAAAATTATTATACTTTGCATTTGTTTATGTTGGTGATCCAAAAAGAGACCAACTGAAGTAGAAAAAGAGCAGGAAAAAATAGTGTATCTACATTTGTCTATACTCATCCATTTCATTTAATAACACTTTTTATCCCTAGTTTTATTTTTTCCTTTGGAATACCATAAAGGAAAAAGAAATCCACAGGCAATAAAATAGCCAACAATGAGTTAGTAATTCAGGTCAAAAAGGATTAACAGGCAATGATCCACTATTTCTTCTGGAAAAATTCATAAATGCTTATCATATATTGCTGATTTAATTTTCCTTTATACACCACCCAGAGTTACACCGAGTTGAGAAACCATATAAATTATTTAAATAAACTATACCATGTTCTTTTGAAGTGCGTCAAGAAAACATAAGGTATATGGATATTGCATGAATTAACCACTACATCTTCTCCATTCCCCCCAAAAATCTCTGCCATAGGATTTGTGGACATGCATCCATAGAAGTACAACTAGAGCAGATCATGAGAAGATTCAGGATTTCCTGAAAGAATTTCCAACCAACCAACACCCCTCAATGAATTGCAATGAATCTTCCAAAAGGTGAAAATATTATGAGGGGAGGGGGAACAAAGACAACAAATATTCATATGGTCCCCCCTCTGATTGTTGAAAATTGGGCTTTTTCACCACTTCTTGGTTAAGGTGGGTGGCAAGTCTTTTATCGGGTAGGTTTTTTAAATTAATTTGAATATTTCCTCTTCTTGACACACATAATTTTTCTATTACCTTTACTGTTTTTTTTAAATGTTGTATGCTTATGGAGTTGCAAGTTGTATGCTTATGGAGTTGAAATAAGTAAACAAATAAGGACGATGTCTGATTTATAAAATATTGTATATTTATTTGGGTAAATGTGGAAATCTAAGTATATTTCACTGAAGTTAAACATGCAGATTTATATTAGCTGGAATATTTCTTCTTCAGCTTTATTCATTCAACATCTTCAGTTACATCCCAGTCTACTATTTTTTGCTCTTTTTCCTTCTCTTTGATTTTTGCTCTCCTAAATCATTATCATCCTTAGATATGTCAAAGGAACATTGTCCTGCCTTTTGAGAACCACTTTGAGATTCATTATAAATAAGACCACTGCTAGTTTCCCGATGCTTAGATTTCTTTTTCTTTTTCTTCTTTTGGGTGTCCATTTCATCTTTGCTTGAACCTAGTATCCCAGTGCAGATAATTTTTGGTTCTCCAGCCTCATCCTGTGCATGTTTGTGTCTTTTTTTCTTCTTTGTCTGGGATTCCAAACACTCCAACTTCTCAGCCATCACTAGAGGAGAATTAGCTGACTCTAGTGTGATGTGATGTTGAGTTTTCTTCAGTTTTGTCATGCACATGGCAAAATATTCCTGCACGGTAAGAGTGCTGGTTACAGTATTGCTCTTATCTACTTGGTCAGATGGCACAATTGCTTCTTTTGAATCTTCCACTGGAGAGCCTGTGCCAGCAGCAGCAACCTGAGAATGAAAGAAGAGGGGGTAGAAATCAGGGGAGTAAACTGAGTAAAGTGCTTTAAAAAAAAGTATAAACTCTCTGATACTGGATTAGACAGGGTTTTCAAAAGATCCAATACAACTTCATCCTATATTTTAAGATGGAATGCATGTATCTCAGCCCAAACCTGCTTTATTTCCTGAAACAAGACAGTCCTGCTTAGCTAAGCTCAGCACATGTCAAATCAGATGAAACCCAAAATCCATGCATGATGTACAGAAAGGACTTGTCAAATGTTCTACTTTTGCTGCTTATTTGGGAAGGCAAAATCTAAGGGGTTTGTTGAAGACCCAGTTGGCAGACGAATGTCTTTTTAAGCAACAAGTAATACACCCAATAAGAATGGGATTGCCTTTTATTTCACAGAGCAAACTCAGTAAAAATAAACATAGTAATCCTGTAAAGACAGACCAACTCAAGAGCTGAAATACTCAACACTGCAAATCACTTAAAAAAATTCTTAAGGAGAATTTACTCAGAGATTTTTAAGTACCCCAAGAATCACTAATGGAATTTGAAGAGCAACATTATTTTTGTTCCAGTGGACTTGGTCCTTGGAGTGCATATTCATCAGGAAGTTGCCTTTTCATGCAACTCCTGATCAGGCAGATGTCCACAGTCTCCCTTAACTGAATCACAATTAAATACACTTGAAAGGCGCCAGTGGTGTACCTGAAGGGCAGATTATAGTGTGCCATAAGATGTGAATTTTAAATAATTCAACATTTTAATGAACTTCAGAATGCAATAGTATAAATCACATCCAACAGAGGAAGTAATTGATTTCATATACACTATATGGAATTCCCAGTATGACATGGGCTTGAAAACATTTTACTTCAAATAGTTGGATATCCTGTATTATTGTCTCATATTACCCCGAAGAGAGTGATAGGTAAGTATGTGTGAATGAGGATGTGCCTCTTCAGCCATTATCCAAAATGAAGGGTATCTCTCTCACATCTTTCACAATATGAGAGATCATTCTGGGTATACTGCAGGAAGACATGTTTTCTCTGCATTTGGTATCATGTGTTCTCATTTCACTGGAAAATGGAATCACAGTTTCCCCTAACATCCTACAATTGCCCTGATATATCAATCCATACTAGAATTACATATCCTAATTTACAACAATAATTGAGAAAATGCAACTGGAGACTGATTACTGTGGTAATATGAATATTCTTGGTATATAGATCAAAGATCTCATCTTATGATGCCTTGTTCAGTCTTAAGTTCCAGCTGGTTTTAGGTTGGGATGCTGTGAATTCCTATTGCACTGTCATAAACACTATACATCACCTTTTCCCTAAAAATCAAATCAAAACAATATATACATATGTGTGAAGAGACAATTGTCTTTTTCTACATCTCTTTTCTATGGCAGGCCTAACTATGCCAAAATGAAGATTATTTGGAACTTAAAGCTCATTTTTGCCACTTTCTACATCCCCATTCACTATGGAACAGAAAGAAGAGATCTCAATCTTCTCAAAGAAGACATTGGCTACTAACAGAGCAAGGTTGTCCTACTGTGGCTCCTTCAGAAAAGAACTTGTGCCTTACAAAGTTTTGTCTAGCCTCTTCCTCATTCTTTGTGACAAACAAAAACTTTTTTAAAAGAAAAAAACAAAAAAACATCTTCCAATACTTTGTTTTGCTGTAGTTTTCATCTTGTGAACTTAAACAACGTGCCATTTAAAAGTTGTCAACCATGCATGACACAACCAAAATTAAGTACTACCTAGTTTCAGTAGGAAAGAATTATTTGTTTGGGTTGTTCTTGAAATAAAAAAAATAACTTTTTAATAAAAGCATGAGTGATATCTGTGGGAGTAAGCCTCCTTGATTTCTATCTTTCTCTAATATATTTATGCAAAGAAGAAACATCAATTTGGAGTGTATCTATTGGATAAAACATAGGTGTGCAGGCAGGTGCAAAAATATTTAATTCTTCCTTTCTTTTTTCATTATATTCTGACTACAGAAAAAATTCATCAATGGCTGTCACCAAAGTTTGCTTCACCTGAGTAAAAGAACCTTTAGTATTTCATATATTAAAATGTTTTTTTTCTCAAAAAATAGCATTGTGAGTTCCATCATAATTGAGCATAAGGTGAAAGGTACAAAGACAAAAATATTAAGCTAGAAGCACAAAATATTAAATCAGTTCTAAGTCAGCAACCAGGCACACGTACTGTTGCCTAAAATGGAGAAGTTCAGAGAAACCCATGATGCCTAAAGACAAGAACGCAGGCTAAACCACTCCTGTACTGACAGGAATTTTAATAACCACGGGCCACTGAACACAAAGTTAGCAGGGCATGGAGACAGGTAAAGGCAGTGTCAGCCCCAAAGCAAACTCACACACCGCATTTCGGGGACACTGATGGAGAACCGTTAATCATTTGGAAAAGGTAGGTGCCAGGAACACTCCCAACTGCTTCGCATGACCAACTTTCTCTTTGGAACCCTGGAAACCAGGGAAAAACAATGATGGTGATCTGAACAGTGCTGTCAGATTAAATCAGCTGCTATTTACATCAGGAAAAATGTACTAATTGGAGTCTGCCACCAAGAGGTGAGCGAAAAGGAGGAGTGGCCCCTTATCCATTGAGATGTTCCTTCTCTATCCTCAAATCTTGCTATGGCTTCTGTGTTCATTCTTGACACCAGATCATTAAAATCTGGGGCCTTTTTTGCCTGGTTGCTACCCAGAGGCAGCAGCTCAGAAATGTTATCTCCAATCCAGTTTTTTGGGTGCCCAAATGGCAAGAAGAAATCCTATGTGCTTTCTTAAGACATACACTATGGTAGATTCTGAAGAGCAGGCAGCTACAAGAAGCAGGGAACATCTGTTGAATCTGAAATGACCAAGTGGGTTCATAAAAGTTATAGCTGATAATGAAATGATAGATTTGCATGGAGGTATGGAGAACTGTTTCAGAGAAGATGTGAAAGGATGAGGAGACTCAAGTTCCTGATGAAAAATAGTAAGCCCTTTTTAGATAAGCAACAGCTTCCTTTTATGTGGATGCTAAAGAACGTCCTTGTAAGTTTTTAGCATCAGCTTTGTAGAAAGACACAAAAAGTCTATAAAGCCTACTACTGGGTGCATAACTTCATTAACTTGTAAAGCTATTCCTTGATATTATCAAATAATTTAGTTTGAAATATAAAATGTGCAATTAGTTGGAATGCTTTTAAATAGTAATTCAATTAGCCATTATATAAAAAACAGAGTTCCTTTCCTATGTTAATGACTCAGTATGATAAACTATGGTATTAAAACTGAATAGAACTTCATGCTTTTATATACTGGTTTCCCTTTCATTTAAGTAATAGGAAAATGGACTCACTATGATTGTTGAACTGATATTATAATATTTTTGGAAATGATTGCATGTTTTTTTCAGTTTCAAATATTTCTCTGAATATATACTGTATGCACCATAAAAACTAAACATTCCTCAATACAAATAGCAGACTATAATGAACACAATCCTATGAAAATGAAGCATTTATTCGGCCCCTATATTAGATGAAAATTTGAACTGTACATCCCCTATAAAGGTAGTCCTTGATTTACGACCGCAATTGAGCCCAACATTTCTGATGCTAAGCAAGACAGTTGTTAAGTGATTTTTTCCCCATTTTATGACATTTCTTGCCACAGTTGTTAAGTGAATCACTGCAGTTGTTAAATTAGTAACATGGTTGTTAAGTGAATCTGGCTTCCCCATTGACTTTGCTTGTCAGAAGGTCGCAAAAGGGGATCACATGACCCTGGGACACTACAACTATCATAAATATAAGTCAGTTGCCAAGTGTCTGAATTTTGATCACGTGACCATGGGGATGTTGCAACTGTCATAAGTGTGAAAAACGGTCATAAGTCGCTTCTTTCAGTGACTTGTTATAACTTCAAACAGTCACTAAATGAACTGTTGTAAGTCGAGGATTACCTACATTAAGAGGAATTAAAGATGACTAAAACATCTTTAAACAATCATTAATAATATGTGGATACTTCAGCTATTCCATGTGATGGAGTAGGTGGCAGAACAGATTTCAAAACTTAAGATTTTTTTTAAATTCATATCCAGCTATAAGTGCGATATCCCACAATGTAAATTTATAAAATATTCAGGTTTTTTGGGAACTGTATTTAAAAGAGGTCCAACCAGAAAAAGTAAAAGTAAAAGCAAGATGTTATGCTTTACAGTAGAAATAGGAACTTGTTACCTATAATCTAGAAATCAGATTCCAATTCCCCATGATCAGAAGTGGTAGAAACTGCAATGCAACAATAGCTAAATTGCCCCAGATGCCTCCACTCATCCTTTGCAAAAGGATGTCAGCTGACAGAAGCAAATAAGAAATGCATCTGATAGGACTTGACTTCAAAATAAGCAAGATATGGTACTTCCCAAAGCTCTGTAGCTAAGACTAATTCAATTAAAAAATGTTTGTGAAAATAATAGATGGGGAAAAGAACAAAACCCTATTAAAATAAGGTGAAGAGAATAAAATTAGGGGGGAAATGCCCTAATAATCCATGTTAAGATAGCCATGGCTTGTGGGATGAGAGTAGAGTACAAAAGTAGATTGTCAAGATAAAATGGCTTGGAAAAAATGATGTCAGTATGAGCTTGGAAAAACCCTGAAGACGGAAAAGGATTCCAGCAGAGATTATAGGAGGAAGCTGTGTCAACAAGCAAAAGGGCTGGGCTTCTCAGAGATGAGGAAACGATGCTGCTTTTGAAATTGGGAATAATTGGCACTTACAGGAATTTTCATTTGTTATGTTCAAGAGTTGGAATAGGGAAATAATAATATAATTTAGTGATGGGGGAATAATCCTTTTTTTTCAACTTGTATGTCGAATAAGCTTTTTTTTAAAAAAATGTTCATTGCAGAATTAACATCACATTTTGTAGGTGGGAAAGGGTGTAATTAATGTCACATAGTCCAATCAATCTGACTCCAGGTTAGCAACAGAAACTGGTAGTTCCTGCTTTGCAGACAATGAAGGAAAAGAGGCCAAGCTTATGAGAAATCTCAGGTAACCAATAGCTTACCTATAAATGCAGAAACAGTCCCAATTTGTTCAAGAGTTAAGTCGGGAACTACAAGCCAGTCCCAAATAGCTAAAATGAAAGTCAATGCACCCAGATCTGCAATTTTTCTCCCTAGTCATTGAAGAGAAAAAATGTGGAGCTACAATTTATGGTAATAACTGCACCTCACTGGAAATTCTGGAAAAGCTTATTTTGCCTCCTTATAAAAACACCCATCTAGTCCAACCCTGCTTTCCAATGTGGCTGACCAACTGATAAAAGGCAGTGCAAAAGCAGGATGGGAAGGTAAAGAGTTCTTTCCTGCAATAATGGTCTCTCAACCTAGAAATCACATCCATTCATCAGACTAATGGATAGGAATAGCCTTTATCTCCACCATGTTTTTCTTCCTAAGCCCCTTTGCTTCCAATTGAAAAGCATCCTGCATCAACAATTGTCTTAAATTACATACAGTATGTACTGTGTGAAGATATCCCTTCTTTTTGTCTGTCCTGAATCTCCTGCCAACAGATTCAATGGACAACTTCAGATTCTAACATTAAAGGCAAAAGAAGAAGAAAAAAAATCTCCACATATTTTATAGATCTCTCCTTTATATTCATTCCCTTGACCGCCTATCCTGAGATCTGACATCATAATTACGTGATTTGTTACTCTGTTTCCCTTCTGGCAACCAATCATGGCAACCAAGACAATTCAATGAAGCACAGCGTAATGGAAAAAGTTAAGCTCCCTGTTTCAAAGGAGACCTCAACATGAACATTTTGTTTCGATTGCAGAAGGTTTAGAGAGCACCATCACACACATCTTTTTAGCGAATCTAAAATACAGAGGCAACATGGCCAACAAGTTAAGTCCAAAATAAGCAGAAGACCTGTCCAACAGACTGCCAGGAGTTGAAGGTGATTAACAAATCAATTATTTGGCATAAAAAATAATAAATAAAATAATTAACAAAGCCCAGAGTAACGGGAAATACAAGATGCTAAATTGCATGAAATGCATGTGTACGTAAATATGCTCATTTATTTTTCTGATTTATTGCATAGTCAGCCAGATGTTCAGACTGGATTTGGCTTATTACTATTACTATTATTGTTATTATTAAAAATTGTATATCACCCACCTCCCCACAAGGTGACTCTAGACGGCTTATAAGTTATAAAAACAAGTGAAAAATAATTAAAATATTAACAGATTAAAATGACAGACATTAAAATATTACAGGTAGTCCTTGACATGACCACAATTAAGCCGAAAATTTCTGTTGCTAAGCAAGACAGTTGCTAAGTGAGTTTTGTCTCATTTTATGACCTTTCTTGCCACAGTTGTTAAGTGAATTAGTGCAGTCGTTATTAAGTGAATCTGGCTTCCCCATTGACTTTGCTTGTCAGAAAGTTGCAAAAGGTGATCACTTGACCCTGGGATACTGCAACCGTCATAAATATGACCAGTTGTCAACCAGCTGAATTTTAATCACTTGACCGTGGATGCTGTAACAGATATAAGAGTGAAAATCGGTCATAAGCCACTCTTTACAGTGCTGTTGTAACTCTGAATGGTCACTAAATGAACTGTTGTAAATTGAGGACTACCTATATTAAAAACTGTACTAAAAGAATCAAGAGTTGGATGGGATGGGGATGAGGTCTTCTTACCCTGTCAGCCATCCTCTCAGGGTCCCAGCCAAACTGGCGAAGCCAGGATTTAATACTCTTCCGGAATGCCGAAAGGGAGAGAGTAGTTCTCACCTCTGTGGTAGACTATTACACAAGGATGGGGCCATGATAGAAAAAGCTCTTCTCCTTGATCCCACCTGCTTCAATTCCTTAGCAGATGGGATCCGTAGCAGGCCTGTTCTGCTAGCATGAGTGGGGTGGGCTTGTCCCATTAGAGAGAGATGGCTCCTCAGATACCCTGAACCCATGCCATGTACAGTACTGGCCAAAATTGTGGAAATCTTTTGGGAAAAGTGTACATTTGAGGTTTGATGGCTAATAACACCATTTGTTTTGGAGTAGTACCATAAAATTATATATCAATGGAAAGATAATTTAATCAAGAATGTAATGCTATAACTTTTATGAATGATTTGCTATTAGAATAGCAGTTATAAAGAAGAAAAGTGAAACACGTAGAAAAAACAAGATATACAACAATTATCACCGTAAAAAATGAGATATACAAAAATTATCACCATGTCAGTTAATACTTAGTTGGGTAACCTTTAGCATGAATTATGGCCTTACAAGTCTTCCCATGGAGTGAACCAAGTCCTTTAGTTCTGCAGCTGTTATAATGTGAAACCAAGATTGAATGACTGCTTCTGTTAACTGGGTTTTATTGCTGGGTCGCTTCTGACTAACAAGTTTCTTTAGTTGGCTCCATAGATTTTCAATTGGGTTAAGGTCTGGGCTATTCCCAGGCCATTCCAGCAGTGGAATATGATTATCTTGAAACCACTTTTTGCAGACAGCAGCAACATGACATGGAGCTGAATCCTGTTGAAATATAAATGCTTCATTGTCTTGGAAAAGATCATGTGCGGAAGGCTTTAGTTTGGGCTCAAGTATTTCATTAATGTATTTTTGGCCATTTATATTCCCATTAATCACGCAAATTCTGCCCACCCCTTTTGATGTCATACAATCCCAAATCATAACACTGACTGGGTGTTTCACGGTACATGTAATGCACTCAGGATGCAAATCTTCTTCTTATGTATTTTATGGCATCACTACCAAACAGGGAGATCTTGATCTCATCACTCCAAATAACACTGTCCCATTGTTCCTCTGTCCAGGTAACATGGGTTTTAGCCCAGTTTAGTCTTTTCAACCTTTGTTTGAGAGATAAAAGTGGCTTTTTTTGTGGAATTCTAGATTTTAGGCCAAATTCCTGCAATCTGCGCCGAACAGTCCTTGCACTCAACTTCACATTGCATTGCGCCATTTCATCTTGTATACACCCAGATGATTTTCTTCTGTCACATAGGCACAGTCTCTTAATTCTTCTATCATCACTTCCTGTTGTGCACCTTTTCCTGCCTTTACCAGTGTGGTTTTGTAGTGACTGAGTCTCCTTATACCTCTTCAAAAACCTAGAAATGCCACCTTTGGTTAGGTTTCCACCAATTTTTCTTTTAATTTCTTTATAACTATAGCCTTGTTCACTTAATAATACTATTTTACATTGCTTTCTGGGCGACCAGTCAACTCTTTGCACCATTACTTTAATTTTATTACGTTTTACAAGCTCACTAAATGAAAGAACACAAAAAAACCCAACCAACTTGATAGCGACCACATAACACACTGACAAATGTCCTCCTCTTAGCTTCAATACATGACATCAATAACTGAATCCAATGTGATCTGATTGGTTCATTGCCAAAACAAGATGACACCTGATTGGTTCTCTAAACACTCATGCTCATTGGCTACAATCAGATGGAGGAAAGCTACCTGATATCAACCTAAGCAAGTTGTGCTTCCTTTTTCTGGTTATTTGGCTTTAACCTTTCATAGAATACAGATAATTGAACAAACTTTGTTGCACTGCATTCTTGATTAAATTATCTTTCCATTGATATATAATTTTATAGTACTACTCAAAAAGATGTGGTGTTATTAGCCATCAAACCTCAAATGTACACTTTTCCCAAAAGGTTTCCACAATTTTGGCCACTGCTGTAGGGCTTTAAAGTTAACAACCAACTCCTTGAATTGGCTAACTGAAACTGGCAACCAATGCAGCTTGTGCAGTAACAGTGTTATATGTGCAGTCTTAGGGGCTCCCAGGATTCTGTATCAGCTGCAGCTTCTGAATACTTTTCAAGGGTAGCTCTATGTAGAACATGTTGCAGTAATCCAGTCGAGATAGGAGTAGGGCATGAGTGACCATGCACTGGGCCTCAGGATCCAGATAATGGCACAACTGGTGCACAACACGAAGTTGTGGAAAGATCCTCTTAGCCACAACTCCTACTCTTTGAGCAGGAGTTGTGCATTCACACGTATGATTTAAAACAAGAAGTCTTAAAAACAACTCATGGTGCTCAAATATAAGTAGACAACTTACGGCTCCCTCATTTCCACTGACGTCTATAATACATCCAATAAGCTTCTTATAAAGTTTTCAGATTGTTCCATGTATGAACTGTTCCTACAAAAGAAAAACTAGGATGCAAAAAAGGCTTGATGTACTTTGTGTATAGAAAAGGCCCAAGGTTTGCATCTCCTCTGAATCTCCAATCAATTTTGCTACATAAGCTAGAGCAAGGATCGGCAACCTAAAATGGTGAAAGAGCCACTTGGACCCATTTCCCTCACAAAAAAAAAACCTGGGAGCTGCAAAATGTGCGCATGCGCACGCGCATGCGCACACACGCACACACACGTAACGGGGCTTGATTGAAGAGTGGAGCCTAAGGCGACACATCCAGCTCTGGTATGGACGGCTCTGCCGTCCTGGCTTCACCTCCCCTCGGAAAAGACTGCTCTCCCCCCTTTGCTGAAGCGGCGAGTGGGGGGGGCTTGCCTTGGGCACGGCATGGCTGCTGGAGGCTGAGGCCCCCAAAGGTGCGGGCCAGGCTATCTTCCATAGCAGCGGGAAGGCGACCGCGGGAGCAACCGCCTGCTCATCTCCCCCGGCGGTAACTGCGGAGCCATCTGGTGGTGTTTATACGGCCCTCCACGTGACTGAGATAGGCAGCGCTGCCCCACTCCGCCCAGCCCTCATTTCCCCGGAGCAGAATTGGGGCCGCGCCAAAGGAGCCGGCTGAAAGTGGTGCCTTGAACTACCCCTCCGAGGACGGCGCTTTGGAGGAAGGCCGGAGCGCGTCACCCTTGCCAGAGAACTAGTCAGCCCCACTAACTAACATGTGAACACCACGCTAAGAACGGCCCTGCCTTAACTAAGTTCAATCGGACAGGAAAGTTCCAATCCGATGGAGGCTCCTGCAAAGTCAACTCGGTCATTGGGATCACGCAGTTCAGTGGGCTTCACGCTCCCCCCCAAGCTATTAATTCAGAACCAGGCAGCGCTTGGCTTGCAATCGGTTGCACAAAACAGGTGGATAGGATTGCAGCCAACGATAGTAGGACGTTAGAGCCGCCAACTCTGATCTCCACCCGGGCGGGCAGGCGAGCAAAACCCCAAAACCTTTTGATTTCCTTTCCAAAGAGAAGACGCCGGTGGTGCATGGTCGGGGGGGGGGAAGACAGCTCCGGAGGGAGGCAGCCACACAGCCAGAAGCCAGCGGTCCCAGCAGAGCGGCACGGAAGACCTACTGGTTGGTGTGGGAGGCTCCAGCATTGCTGGTGAGCAAGGCCTGGCGTCCGCAGCCCAGTTCCGCGCCCCGACGACCAGCTGGACCGGCTTTCACTGTTTCTTTGCAAACAAACGCAAAAGGTTTCAGGGTTTTGCTTGCCGCTTAATTTGTGCTACCCAGCGTCTGCCTGCCTGCCTGCTTGCAGACCTCCCTGCTCCTTCCCCGAAGCATGCAATTGCTCAGAGCCCGTCCCAAAAGGTGCTGCTTCCCTGGCAGGAGCCGAGTTTGCAAGCCTCGTTGGCAAGCCGGGAAAACCAAAGGTCCGGAGGGTTCCCTCCTGCTGCGGAGCTGCAGTGCCTGGCCGTGGGCTGAGGGGGAAGGGGGTGGGCGGTATCCGGGGCCTAAAAAGTCCTCCAGGACAGGCTCGGGCCCGGCCCTCTTTCCTCGGCCGCAGGAGAAGGGGAGGCGCAGGCTCTCCACCCGGGCGGGCAGGTGTCCACAGGCCAGTTCTGCACCCCGACGACCAGCTGGACCGGCTTCATTGCTTCTTTGCAAACAAACGCAAAAGGTTTCAGGGTTTTGCTCGCCTGCCCGCCCAGGTGGAGAGCCTGCGCCTCCCCTTCTCCTGCACCCGGGGAAAGAGGGCCGGCCCCGAGCCTGTCCTGGAGGACTTTTTAGGCCCAGGATACCCCCCACCCCTCCCCCCTCAGCCCGCAGCCAGGCACTGCAGCTCCGCAGCAGGAGGGAACCCTCCGGACCTTCGGTTTTCCCGGCTTGCCAACGAGGCTTGCAAACTCGGCTCCTGCCAGGGAAACAGCACCTTTTGGGACGGGCTCTGAGCAATTGCATGCTTCGGGGAAGGAGCACGGAGGCCTGCAAGCAGGCAGGCAGACGCTGGGCAGCACGAACTAAGCGGCGAGCAAAACCCCGAAACCTTTTGCATTCGTTTGCAAAGAAGCAGTGAAAGCTGGTCCAGCTGGTCATCGGGGTGCGGAACTGGGCTGCGGACACCAGGCCTTGCTCACCGGCAATGCTGGAGCCTCCCACACCAACCGGTAGGTCTTCCGTGCCGCTCCGCTGGGACCGCCAGCTTCTGGCTGCGTGGCTGCCTCCCCCCGGAACTGTCCTTCCCTCCCCCGGGCCATGCGCCACCGGCATCTTCTCTTTGCAAAGGAACACAAAAGCTTTCGGGGTTTCGCTCACCTGCCCGCCCGGGTGGAGACCAGAGTTGGCGGCTCTAACGTCCTACTATCGTTGGCTGCAATCCTATCCACCTGTTTTCTCCAACCGATTGCAAGACGCTGGGCAGCACGAACTAAGCAGCGGCAGGAGGGATGCGGGGCCTTGGCTTGTTGCTTATCAAGACCGTGCTCAGTTCGTGCTGCCCAGCATCTTGTTCCGCCGCCGCTCAGGCCCCTTTTTCGCCACTGGAAACATGCCGCATTAGCTGGCACCGCAGGGGGGTGGTCCCATGGCAACGCAGACAGTCCGGGTCATGCGCCACCGGTGTCTCCGGTCCCGAGCCGCGAGCCGCAGGAAATATCCGGGCCCAAGTTGTCTGCTGCAAGGACACCCCGCCCACGGCAGCGCCGCCAAACCGCTTTCTATGCTGCTGGCATCCCCGGGCTGGAGCCGTGAAAGCCAATCCAGCTGGTCGTCGGGGTGCAGAACTGGGCCGCGGAGGCCAAGCCTTGCTCACCGGCAACACTGGAGCTTCCCACGCTGACCGGTAGGTCTTCCATGCCGCTCCGCTCGGACCGCCGGCTTCTTGCTACAGGGCTGTCTCCCTCCTGAGCTGTCTTCCCCCCCCTCCCGTCTATGTTGAGCCCATGGCGAACAGCGTCCTACAAACCAAAGAAGTTGAACCAATCAATTCAAACTTCTTTCGTGGAAGTTTGAATTGATTGGTTCAACTTTTTGAGTCCTACTTTTTTTGGGGGGGCACTGCACGTGGCTGGGAGCCGCAGGAGACGGCTGAAAGAGCCGCACGCGGCTCCGGAGCCACGGGTTGCCGACCCGTGAGCTAGAGACATATGCATGCTACAACTTTAAGCGACAACATTCTGCTCACAAATGATAGCTCCAAAGAGAGGGAAGCCCTCCTGTTTGCTCCATCATAAAATATTACAGGCATCCCTTGCCAAAAGGAAATTGCATCTTCTGGTAGTACTTGCCCAAAGGCATGGCTTGGGAATGGAGTCAGATGTAAACCCAAGTCAAGCAGACTCTGTTTGTTCAATGCAGAGAGTATCCTGGGACATGCAATTCCTTTGGGATATTCATCTCTGGAAGGCCAGTGTCATTTCCATAAAAGTTTAGGACTCTGTCCTGCAAGATTAACTTGAATCAACAGGTGACACAAAGATAAATAAGGAGAGAAAAACACCACAAATTTTACTAATTTGTGGATAGAAACAGGGAAAGACTATGCCTTCTTCTTGCTATACTGGGAGAGCTATCCCATATTTTACTAATTGGCTCTTTTGGTCTGATCAGCTTATTAGAGAAATTTGAATGGGAGAGACATAATTGCAGATTTGACAGCCATGTAGGCAGTGTAAGGTTCAATCCTGAGAATCTCCCGTTTATAAGATGGTGACTCTGGAGTGCCATTGCAAATCAAAGTATACTGGGTTTAATGCATAAATAATCTGACAATTTGTTAAGTAAATTATACAAATTTTAGAAAAATTAACTGAACTGTTTCATTTGGGCATCTTCCACATGTGTGAATTTCAATTATTGAAATTCCTGAGAAATGTGATGATGGGGCCATACATCTGGAAGGCAATCAGGTGTGGGGTGGCTGAATAATAAGACAGCACATAGTAACAGTGGATTACTTCAGAACCTGCTCTAGTAGTTCGTTTTGTAGGATGAAGGATTATGAGGTACGATGCAATCGTCCCAATCAAGTAGGGATCACTGGAAGAGGCTTACTTAGAAAACAGGTTAAAATTTGCTCAATGGAAGAGGATGTTCCATCACAAGATGGAAGAGAAGGGCGGCTCGTTGTATTAAACTGTAGGTGACACAAAGCAACTACTGGCAAATTTGGATAAGCTTCCAAATGCCATAATATCACATCAGCCCGTCCCACTCATTCAGGCAGGGAAGGCATGCTATAGACTCTGCCAGTCAGACAATTCTGACTAGCGGGGTCAAGGAAGAGGGCCTTTTCTGCTGCTGCCCCTGCTTTGAGGAACATCTTGCCCCCAGAGGTAAGGAAAGCCCCCAATCTCTTGGCCTTTTGCAAAGGGGTAAAAACCTGGTTGTATAGTCTAGCGTGGAGGACATAGGGGCCCACACAGCCATGGGGATGGCTGGCCTCATGAGAACCCCCACCACCTGGATTAGCAACTCTTAGGCTCCTCATCTTTCAATTTTATAATGCTGTTTTACATTTTTAAATTTTTAATTTTAATTATTCTAAAATGTTTTATTGTATTGATTAAATTGTACACCATTAGAGCCCCTCTGTAAGAGAGATAGCAGTTAATGAGTTTGATAAATAGATAAATAAATAAATAAATAAATAACCAACCTAAACAATCCTGTTTTATAGTATGTGAACATCTAGCTGACTTGTCACTCTCAGATTATAGGATTGTTTATTAGATTTTTGTGTTTTTTTTTAAATCCCATCTTTATTACTTTATAAGTAGCACAAAAAGGGAAACATACTTAATACTCCTTCCTCCTATTTTCCACATAACAGCCCTGTGAGATGGGTTGGACTAAGAAAGATGGACCCAAAGTCATCCAGCCATCTTTCATGCCTCAGATGGGACTAGAACTCACAGTCTCCTGGTTTCTAGGCCAGCATCTTAATGACTATACCAAACAGGAGCTCTGGACTGGCTGCAAAAAGAGAGCAACTAAGAATTCAGCAGCAATTTGCAACCCTAAGTACTAATCTCTGTTCATACAATAAGAGACCAGCAACACTGAACAAAATATAAGTTTCTCCTTCCATTACAACATTGCAATGTTGGCAAAGGTGGAAAAAGGTGGGCTGTCTAAAGATGCCTGAAAACAAACTTTCGCAGTTCTCTATCTATATCATATAACTAGAGTCTTTTCCCAACTCTGAAACCATTCAGCTTCTAAGCGAGTATTGGTTTGAAAACTGCTGTCTTTTCTATGCTTTTCCACCCTCCCAAAGTAATGGAATAGCAGAAATAATCAAATATTCTGAAAGATGAGCTAAATCCAAGAGCTACAAATCATTCTAAAGCAGTTTCACCTGATCTGGCACTTCTAGGTATATTAGGGCAGTGACTCCCAGAATTCTCAGCGGAACTAAAATGAAAATCTACCTCTTCCTATGACCTTGGAGAGCACCTGCTATGGATGTAAACAATACTGCCTCACCATAACATGGCTTCAGATGTTTTGCTGTCACAAAATCAGCTGGGTAATCTTGGGCCAGCCACTATCTCTCAGCCTGAGGAAGAAGGCAAGGGCAAACATTTCTGAAAAACCTTGCCAAGAAAACTGCAGGGACTTGTCCAAGCAGTTGCCAGGAGTCAACACTGACTCAAGGCACATACACACACACACAAAAACAAATTAAAACAAAACTCCAAAACTCAGCACTCCGGTAACAGTTTTTTTCCCATTTTACCAATTCACACTGAGCGTGAACAAAGAAATGACTGTCCAGTTGGGTCCCAAAGGTGCTTTTTCAAAAAGCAATTGGACGTTGTTTTTCCTTGAAGACGTTTCACTTCTTATCCAAGAAGCTTCTTCAGTTCTGTCATAAATATGAACCAGTTGGCAAGCATCTAAATCTTGATCACATGAACATGGGGATGCTACAAAGGTCATAACTGTGAAAAACAGTCGTAAGTTACTTTTTCATTGCCGTTGTAACTTTGAATGATCACTAAATGAACTGTTGTAAGTCGAGAACTACCTGTACTGTAGAGAGAGGGAGGGAGAGTGAGAAGAGTGTGCCTTTCCCTGCTTAACTAAGAAATTGGCACGCTGAAATTATACTGGTTTAAAATAAAATATAACTACAGGTTTTTAGCTGCCCTCCCCAGTTGTTATCAGAAATTTTCATGCACAAAATCCAAAACAAAATCCAAAACATTCCCCCCCCATTTCCTGAATAAGGAGTGCCCCACTTTCACCTCCCCTGCCTCTGAAGTTGTGTAGGAGAAGGCTTTTGCCCTGTAGACGGTATGGCCCCCTGTTTGAAGTCCTAGCTGTTGGGAGATGGTCAGTTTACGTCTCCTGATACTAGCACAGGAAAAGGATGCACTCTCAGCAGCCCATGTGCTCCACCGAGATAAGCACAGAGCTTTCTGTCCCGGAGCCTTATCGGCTTTTCCGGCTACTCTGCAACACAGACATCACACCAAAACTGGCAAACCAAGTTTTTCCTCATATACACTGAGGAGGGAAAGAGGTGCAAAGAAATCTCACCAATCAAAAGCTAGCATATATGGATGCGTGTACATATGAAAGTGAGCACACGCTCATACTTTGTCTGCATTTGAGTTGCTGCAGAGTAATGTGGAGGACATAGCCAGTGTTAACTAGTCTTTGATGATTCATCTGGCTATGTTTCTCATGCGTAGCTACAGTCAACAAGTACCTGGTATGTTTATGAGCAAGCAGCAAGTCCTTCTTGAAACTTCAATTCTCCACAGTCAAGCTGTTGTCTTATTTAACCCAACCAGCCATGTCACTTTCTTCCTGATCCGTTATCATTTGCATCATCCAAGAAACAGAACAGAATGTGTATTTGGCAAGGTATTTTGTCTTTGTATGTGTGCATTCACATGTATGGCTGCCAATATACCACCTGACGATGTATGTGCCTCTTTAGATCAGATAATTTATCTCTTCATGGTCCAAACCTGCTGTTAATAACATAAGGAAGTTCTAATAAAAATCTATTTATTGATCATTATTCATGACTGCAATTATCTTTTGCTAGCGCCCCTTGATTTAGGTCTCTAATTCCTGGAATGATTTATTTCTGTAATGCTTCCTCCCAAATTCAAATGCTCAAAACAATACACACAGCACCAAAGCAAAGGGCAAATATTTGGCCTCACAACAGCAATTCTGCATTAACATGCAAAGGAGAAAAAAGAAAACTTGTCTAAAATTAACACACAGACACACCCAGCTGTCCCCCACATCTATCAGCATATATTTTTAGATACAAGCCACACACTAACCTTTGGGATGATCTTTTTGAATGGATGCATTGCAAATGAGCTTTCTTTTCCTCTCTGCCTTTCTCATCAACAGCTTAAAACTCCCTACCCTCTTCCTTTGGGCTGTGTGTGAATCGTCTCCTTTCCTGATCTTTGCTACCTAAGCAGCTTCTCAACTACATTATTTTGTACGTAAGGCCTGACAATCAGCAAACCTTGCCTGCACCTTTTTTTTCTGAACCAAAACAACTTTCTGCATCCATCTGTACTAGTTTTCATTTTACTTTTAAAAATGACAGGGAAAGGGAACCAAATTTTATTGGCTGGGATGTCAAATAATCAGGCTAAAAACTAATATATATATAACACATCCAATTACATGTATCTTTAATTGTAAAAAAAAAGAATGGGAGGGAGGGAGAGACTGTACAACAGCGGCCCCCAACCTTTTGGGAGCCAGGGACTGGTATTGTGGAGGGCGGTTTTTCTGTGGACTGGGGGGGGGGGCATGGTTTCATGTGCTAGCTGGATCCTGCACATGCGCAGAGGAGGCTTTACTTGCTTCTGTGACCTTGTTCCCAGTGGGCCACAGACCAGTGCCAATCCACGGCCTGAGGACCCCTGTTGTACAAGACATATTGCAATAGGTAATATTGGACTAGACAGAACCATTGTTTTATTGAACCTAAGAGCAACTTTGTGGTTACAAATTGCTTGATCCCTGAATATGGAATATCCATGGACATATTATGATATCCCAGCATTAAAACAATGGCTAGAAAAACCCATACACAAAAGGCCACGAGCTGACCTATAAATCATTTAATATGGCCAATTTTCTATTTTTGTTTGTCCATTCATGATCTGCACTGTTGTGTGATCACCGAATATCCATCAATTACATATGTAATGCGTGAAATTTAACTACCTGTTCCTATACAATATACTGATTTAGAAATAAGGTCCTCTGGAGTTAACAGGAATCATGCCTAACTTAAGATATGAATAATTTATTTGCACCCCATACAGCCATTACTTCACAGGAACAAAGAGGCATGTCACAATTTAAAAGAAATGAGAAAAATATATTTTCTCTGCCTATGAAGAGAAATAAAGAATGCATGACTGTGATTTTTTCCCCCTGCAATGAATCCAATATGTTTACTTCTAGATATTAAGAGACCAGGACAGGAAACGTTTGGAACATCAGCCAAGAAAGAGTTCCAAAAAGAAGCCAGCCAATTTTTAAAGACATTCTTTGTAAGCAATAGCACCAGGAGTTAGCAAAGCATTTGTCTCTGGGGAACTATAAAATAAACACAAGAGGGTGCAATTAGCCTGTGGCAGCCAAACAAGTGTCTATGTGCATATGTGGGAAAGTGAACATACATATGTCATAGTTACTGCCTTAATTGATGAAGAATATTTTTGACATTAGGCCCTATCAAAAAATGAGAGAAAGGGGGGAAAAAGTTACCCCATCCCTAGCTCATTTATTGGGAATTACCATATTTTTCCGTGTATAAGACGCACCCTTGTATAAGACGCTCTGGCATACGAGTTCCAAGCTTACAGCAAATAGACACCTCCTGGCCAGCCCCACCCCCACCCACCTAACCAGCATCCGGCACGATGAGCATGCATAGTCAGTTCACAGCAGCAGCCCTCCAACCCTGGTAAACAAACTGGCATGAGCACTGACATGACAGCAAGGCAAGGGAAGTGAAGGCAGGTTTTAAACTCCCCACCGTTTCTCTGCGCCGGTGGAATGCCGAACAGCTGAGCCGGCAAATCTGGAAGTTTGGCCAGCCGCTATTATCGAGGACGGCCTCGTACCTGCGTTCCACAGGGTCCCCGGCCAGCATACAGGTACGAAGAAGGGAAAAGGCTGTCACTGCCATCCATGTTGCTGGTCCCATCCGCTGCCTCTGGATGCTGCCATCCGACGATCTTGCCCCCTCCTCCCTCCCGTTAGTGGCAAGCCCACAGGGGCTTGACACCTGCACCAGGCGGCACGGCAGCGGCATGTAAAGAACTCACACAGGCATGCCCTGGGCTGCGGAGGTTACCATTATTTGTTCGTGTATAAGATGCTGCACTTGTATAAGATGCACTTGATTTTTGAACAGGGTGTTTGCAGGAAAAAATAGCGTCTTATACACGGAAAAATACGGTAGGGAAAAAAATAGGCTTTGGGGTACTGGCTAAAGATGAAATCAAGCTCTGAATGAGCTTCATAATGGGACTGTGCAAAATGTTGATCTATTTTTAAAACGGAGGCCACAAAGAAAAAACGCCCTCTTCCTTGTCCCCCACAAACATCCTTCAGTGAGCAGATGTGTGTTGGATATACTACTCTCTAGGCAAAAAGCCTCAGGCTTAACCTTCAGGGTTTTTGATTTGACTCTGAGATTTTGGAAAGGGGCAGAAAATACCGAATCAGATGGGCCCATTTGTCTAAAGATCTTCTTTTGTAAGAGGAAAAACTGCTACCAAATTCTCAACTATCAAGATCCAGTCAATGGGGCTCAAGGCAACAAGAGAATACAGTTGGGGAATGAAAAATGTACCTGCTTATTAAATAAGCAGGTACATTTTCCTATATACTGAATATAGTCACTGCCATTGTTAAAAGATATTTGGCTTTCCAATTTGCTCCTTTCTACCCCAGATGGATTTATAAATGCTATGGTAAAGGAGGACAGCAAATGCTACTCTACCACTTTCAGAGCAGTTTTACCTTAATCTGTTTATTATAATTAAGTCAGAAGTAAACTTTCTCTTTTTTCTTGGTCACTATTGAAAACATGTTATTGTACTACAGGGACCATTACACTGATCTAGTCATGTAATTCTTTAACAAAACATAGATTGACATGCTGTCTGATGAAAAATACTATTATCATCCTCATTATGATGTGACAAAGAAACAAGTGAACAATGGATAAAATATCATAAGATCTAAGGTCTTGCATAAGGCCTCATAAGATTTTGACCATTTTAACCAAGTTTAGCTTTTTGATTTGTTTTAAACTTCTTTTTGTCCATGGCATATGAAATCAGCTATGGTGTCTACTGGATAAAAAAAAAATGCTGACCCCCCCCCCCAATGTAGTTTTCCTCCTACGTGAAATTAGGAAAACAAAGTTTAGAGGAGGGACTTTATTTTTGCTCAAGTCCAATTCTTCTCTTAACTTCAACTGCAAGCTGTCTCCAGCACTGACCTTTTTGACTTCAGCACAACGGCCTTCAAGTAAAGGTTCGACTTTTATTTCTGCCACAGTGGCCAGCCTGTTTTCATTCTTCATATCTTTTCTTTTCTAAGTTTCAGCCTTTTGCATACCCAAAAGTTTTTTTTAAAAACCCCAAACTAACAGCTACAAACATCAAAGTCCTCCCTATTATTATCTCCCCCTTTTGAAATATGACAATATAAATCTCAGGCTGACAACCTAGGGTGATTTTTTTTGAAAAAGAAATGCCTAGCGTCATACCAATTCCTGTGCCTGTTAGCTAATCTGGAAGAAAGGTGTCCAAAACATCTCCTGAAGGAACAGAAACCCAATTTATCCAAAGCAAGTTTTCTTCTTCATGCCCATTTGGGGGGGGGGGAGTGGGGGTTGCAAGGAGTGGTGGGGAAGAGGAGGCAAGGAGAGAGCTATGCCAAGAAATAATTGACAAAGAAAAGTGTTGGAAGGTGGTTTTTTTCCTCCCACCACCAATGATTAATGTGAATTTTGTTTTCCCAACTACTTAGTCAAAAGACAGAGTAATGTGGCTTCCTTAAAAAAAAACCCTAACTTCTGGGCAATGCAAGGATAGCAAAAAAGAGGAAAAAAGAATGCTTGACCAGGCCCATAAATTATAAAGCATTAACACCCTACTGCCACCCGGATCTCTTGACGCATGAAAAGTGACAATCCACCTGGCACTTCCAAGATTTGCGTAACTCACTTGGCATAAGTTGAATTTTACTTTTGACATTTAATAGTTTGGTTCTTTCATTATCCTTGGTCTTCTGGTATGGCCAAAACCAATATTGACCAAGCCAAGTTTAACCACATACATTGATGTGTTGTAGAAACCCTCTGCATAAAGTAGTGTGAAGTGAAGTGAAGTAGTTAATAAATAAATACAGTTGCTACATTTTCAAGGTATTTCGAAGACTACCATCAGCTGCTCCTGCTCTGGAAGTTAGATGGCTTGTATTGGGCCTTTCTTCTCCAAGTTGCTTAGTATGCTGATGCAGCACACATCTCACCAAATGCTACCAACCAACTTTGACCGTTGAACAAATATTTCAATCCAGGCCCTTTCTGGTCCAGATATTCACTATTCCACAACACTGCTTTTCTATATATCAGACATGTCAAACTCGTGACGGCAACGTATCGGGATGGTTTTGCCATTGCCGGCAATGGGGTGGGGGCGGCTCTACATCATAGAGCTTTTTACTACAATCTTCCCCCGGTACCATTTAGATATGCTGAATAAGACCTCTAAAATTTTCAGATAATGTGGTCATGTATGCTGAGAATTAAAAATTCAGCACATAAGTCTACTGTACATTTCTTGATTTAGATTTAGGCTTGAACAAAGAAAATACCAGAGTATTTCATTGGGAGATGCCAATTATTTTTACACCTGAATTTAAGTTACCTACGCATAGTACTTTTTTTTTTTCTTAACTCCTCCTTTCATCATACTATGAAAAAAGGAGGGGAAGGGAAAATTACTTTGCTGCCTGCAAGGGTTGATTAGAGGAGCCTGAGCTGCAATGAATACATGTCATAGAGTCAACAGCTCAAATGATGCATTAAGTACAAATTGTCAGAACTGGAGCTGCTACTTCACTTTACAAGCAGCAACTGATTTGCACAGGCAAATTCCACTCCTTCACCTGCTCTCTGACCTCAGCTTCCTGAGACACAAAAATCCACTTTGAAATTCTTCTCACACTCTGACATATCCAGCTTACACTCTTCAAATAGAACAAGCTTCCCCCAACAATGATTTTCTAAAATAATTGTGTCTTTCTTGTCCCTTGCACTTCTGACTTTTAGGGGGAGTCCCACATCCATTTTTCTCTGAAGGGAACATGTAGTATCTATCGGTGAAGTGCTTCATGTTACAGAAAATTCTGAGACATTAATTTGTGGGGCCTCCTCCCTATATCACAAGAATTGGGAAGGTGACCTCCAAAGCAGATGATCAGGAACTAATGGCAGATCTTCTGGGTGAGTTATGAGGCTTCAAAATAATCTGATTCTCAAGGTTTTGAAATAACAAGGTATTTTTTAAAAGAACTTTATAGGCATTGTGCAAACTTGGGATTGAGCAGTTCTTTTCAGTTTGATCTGCTGGTAGGTTATAGGAATCCCTCCCAGATATGGTAGCATTAGAGGAGGAGAGAGAATCATAAAGACAGTTTTTGAGAATTCCAAAGCTTTTTAAAAGTGATCAGGAATGTGTTTGTCTCAGAGACACTTTATGCACTAATTTCCAGCTCTAGTTTGAAATTATTCACATAAAAATTATGCAGCGAACAATCAGCAGGTTTGCCACTGGTTTTGTGGTACATTGTCTGTTTATTTCTGACAGGCAAACCAGAGAGGTGAACCACTCATGAATTCACCACTTAATTCATATTAACTCAATCTATTTGGCACAAGAGAACAATGGAAATGGGCAGGGGGAATCAAACTCAGCCAGTCTGGTAAAAGTAGCCCTGCCCCCTTTGTACATGCACTGTGATGTGGCATGCACAACCAAAAGGAGTGGAGCTTGTGGCATGGCACAGCTTTTATTAGTTTGATCAAAGCCATGAAAACTGTGGACAACCAAAGAGATGGAGGGAGATCGATAGGTGGAAAGAGAGATCGTTTTATTTTGTGGTATATTGTCTGTACCACAAAATTTCCTGGCTTACTATTCAGTTTTAGCACACAATCTCTGGGGGCTTTGGGATCCATAGATGAGGAGAGAAAGGGCTATATGCAGGCTGTGGAGATAATTGCTTCTCTCTTTGCCAAAATAGTAATAAATAGTAATTCTAATTGGCTACCTTTGACCTGGTCTTTTTGTATGCATTGACTTGGGCTGATTATTTAATTTATTTCCAAAGTCATAATTCCAGCTCATCAGATTGGGGAAGATGACCTCAGTTTACTGCCAGCCTTTCCAGCTTAGATATAATGCAACTTTGTTTAAACCACAGCATGAAATGGAGATCAATTCTTTGTTGAAAGGGATCAAATCTATTGTACTGCAGCATTAGCTGGATAAAATCTTTTAGCAGTAGGCGGTAGTTGACTGCAGCTTTCCTAACGAACTCATTAAGGGTGCACCGAATATGCTTATGCCCTCTCTTGCCTCATCTGCAATTTTGCTTCACCTGCATTCAAGGTGGAAGGGGGAATAAACTCCCATAGATGCCTCTCAGTTACTTAACACAGTTATTAAGATGCCTCCCTTGTAGTTGGGATGCTACAATTCATGATAGAGGAACAGCTTTATTAAAAAAGAATGAAACAGCTTTTCCCTCTTCTTGCCTTACTTTTTATTTGTGTTTGTTTTTTGATACGTAAACTGCCATTAGAAACAAGAGGTAGAAAATTATATAATGGAACTCTAAGATCAGCATGCCTTTTCTTATGTTAGGAGTATATGCAGATATTAATCAAACTTTGTCCTGAGACACCTCAAAAGCACCTAAGCCCCTTCCATTAACAGAAGCTTATCTCTGCACAATTTTCACAAGAAATAGAATAAGATGGCTATGTCTTCTAATGGTCAGAGTTTGACAGGAACCGATTTTAAAGCTTTATTTTTTATTGTCTTACTGGTGATTCTTTTACATTCCATGTTTCCCTGAAAATAAGACCCAGTCTTATACTTTTTTTGTCTCCAAGAGACATTAGTTCTTATTTTTGGGGGGTGTCTTATTTTTTCCAGCAGCTGCCCCACATGCCCTGTACCCACTTACCGTGCCACAGGGCTCCTGCTGCCGTCGCCACCGCGAGGCCTGTCATGCTGCACCCGCCACTGTGAGGCACGTCCTGCTATTGCCGTTGCTGCAAGGCCTGTTGTGTTGTAGCCATTGCTGCCGCGAGGCACATCCTGCTGTTGTTACCGTCATGAGGCACGTCCCGCGAGATGTCTCATGGAGGTGGCAGCAATGGCATGACATGCTTCACGGCACAGAGGGATGCACCTCGTGGCGGCAACAACACAATGCACCTTGCTGCGGTGGCAACAGGACACACCTCGTGGCGGCGGCAATAGCAGTGAGACACGCCTCATGGCGGCGGGAACAACAACAGCGATGCGGTACGCCTTGTGGTAGTAGCAGCAGGAGCCCTGCAGCAAGGTAAGCAGGTGTGGGGCGCATGGGGCATGTGGAGCAACTCCCTCTCCCCCCACCTCAAGTCTTAGCAAATAAGTAGGGCTTATTTTTGGGATAGGTCTTATTTTCAGGGAAACATGGTAGTGAAGTGTTTCTCCCTCATAAACAAAGGGATTGGAAAAGCTAAAATACAGAGAGACTCATAGTTAGCCACTGGTATTCAGTAACACAGGCCTCTATAGTTTGGCTCCACCATCCATAAATTTAAAACTTCCAAAACCAACAAAGTTACTTCTTATTTAGGTTTGCTTATTCTCATTGCTTAGCAAGCTGCTTAGGAGTGAGGCAACACTTTGGGAAAGTTTCCCTTGTGCCAAGCTGGGCTCTGATATGGCAAGCAGCCCTGGAGACAGTTTAGGGGATCAGGTCCCATTAAGAACCTGACAGCAACCCTCTAGTCATCTTCACCATGGAGGGGTTTGCTTTTCTCCATACTTTTCACTGTGCCCCCAAATACCATAAAAAGCAAAGCCAGCAGAATTTTCAAAAGAAAAAAGAAAAGAAGAGGAATGGAGAAAATTGTAGAAAACAAGTAATCCTGCTTTCAGCCAAAGTACAGTTAAAAAATGACTTAAGTTTTCCTGATATATGAATTTGCAGAGAGACCATTTATCAACATGGCTGTTTACCTCCACAGCAGAGTCCCTCAAGCCGAAGAGTCGTGTCATTCCCCTTTGACTGATTAATTAGCCAATCAGGGGACATTTTTCACTGTGAAGCATGATGGGTTATCCCAGCTAATGTTTGGTCTCTAATGGCGACACATTAAAGCTAACTCGGCTCTTTTAGCCTATCGAAGTGACCAAATGAGAAGGCCAGATAATAAATCAAAACCCAATTTCCTCCCCACTCTTGGTATTGCACTGGGCCCTAACAAATCCCCCAAGGAATCAATAGCTAGAGAAGAGATTCTTCACCAATGAAGAAATTGGCAGGGGAAGGGTGAAACTGTAAATTCTATCATAGCGCTATGCTTGATTCTGTGTGGCTACCTTATCTCTGGCTTTTATTAATTTTATTATTTTTATACACACACCCCCAACAAATTTGGTCACAAGTGCACCCATATAGGAGGCAATTGAGCAACATTTGCCATATACGGTATCATCTATTTATTCAGATATACCAAAAAGTGTATATCCCAAACAGATCCTCAAAACAGTATATTGTAGGACTGTTGGCATTTAAAAACACACTGATGAAAAGTTTGCATAATACCAAAGTAAGGCAAATACCAGCTTAACCTTTTCCTCATCCATGTATATTAGCCTTCCCCAACTTAGGGTCATCCAAATGAATGAACAGCAATTTCTAAAATTTTCAACAATGGCCCACCTGGCTAGGAACTCTGAGATTGAATCCATACACTGAGAGGGTCCTCAAGTTGAAGAACCCTGACTTGCATTATGTGAGGAATGCATGTACAGTGTTTGACTGCAGGTACAGAACTCAAGAATTGTTCTTGTGGTTAACTTTTAAAGGGCCGTCTCATTCAATCTTTCTCTTTCCCAGTGCTATTCTGTGAGAAGGCTTGAGACCTCCCTCCCTGCAAAATCAGACACAAAATAGCCTTTTCTTACTGACCTTGAAATTCCATATAGATGCTATGAATATTATCCACTGAATATAAGAAAATGCTGGGTCAGCGTACTTAGCCTAAGAGTCTGTTGTCACAGAGACCAGGTAGATGCCTTTGAGAAACCAACATCCAGGAGCTGGTGGGCTACACTGCTTTCACTACTGCAAGTAACATGTATACTTATCATAATGGATAAATTCCAATAACTTTATTCCCTTTTAAATGAGTTTAAATTTGTAGCCATCATTACAAATATTGTACATGTAATCCTTTCAACTGAACATTTTGCCCCTGTGTTATCTAATTTCTTTTGTGGTTTTTGATATGTAATTTATAAATTATATTATTTTCATTGTTTCATTTGCTTAGAAAATCATCCTAAAAAGCTGTTTTTACCCATCATTTAACTTTTTTGAAAGATAGTAATATAAATCCATAACTAAATATGTAAAGAGCTTCCAGGACCAACTATGATCAAACATGCTGCAAACAGATGTCCCATCTCCCATTCACAACCTGTAAGTTCTCACTTCAAGGTCTTTAAATAATTTTCAAAAATACTTTGCTGTGGCATACACCATGCTCTCCAGAATGGGGAAGCTGAACTGTAGCTGATTATTTAATGGACAAATGTCTCCCTTAAATAGTTCAGATTATTTGACCATTTAGTTCAGCCACTATCTATTTTGATTTATATTTGATTTCTAGCATCTTGAATACAGAATTTGATTATTTCTATTTTTTTTAAGTTGGATATACCAGGCTTTTAACGGAGAACCCTCTCCTTGCAAAGTCATTGTATACTAGGTATGGGCAGAGTTTGGCCTGGTGGAATTTGTTTCAGTCTTTAACAAGTGGCTTTGGAGCCATTAAAAATATCAAGTGCAAAAATGGATGAGAGCCAGGCATAAACTTAGAAAAATCAAGAAAAAGAATATCTGTGAGCAAATTCTTAAAGAATTGTTTTCAGCATAATTTTAATAATTTTAGAGACTGGAAATTTTTGTGGCTGCCAACTGTTTCAAACAAGCAGCTCACCCCTTCATTCAATTTATCTGAACATCAGGAAATGTGTACATTAGGAAAGGGAAACTTTGAGCAGAAAAATGTGTTAGTAATCAGGAAACTGTCTTAAGAGAGTAGCATCACCCAGAAGGATTGTAATCGGCCATGACCAAATAAGGGAAGGGATCGGAAGATGGAGGTGTCACTTTTCCAACCTCTAATGTGTTGAAACTACATGTCTAAAAGGAAGGCTCTTACTAATCAAGACAGCTCATAATCAGTATGTAGATGCACATAATAGTTTTCTGTGTCCATGTTGGAACACCATGATTTTTTCATCATTCTTCTGATTGCATGTTCCCATCCCCATTGAAATGAAATCGGACTGTATGTTACTTTCAGGAGCACATTCCCTAGTGCAGGGGTAGGCAATCTTGGCTCTTTTATGACTCGTGGACTTCAACTCCCAGAATTCCTGAGCCAGCATGGCTGGCTCAGGAATTCTGGGAGTTGAAGTCTATGAGTCATAAAAGAGCCAAGGTTGCCTACCCCTGCCCTAGTGATAAAGTTTTGATGGGAAACACAGCTGGATGGGAGAAGGAAATGCAGAGGAGAGTGTGCATGTGTGTGTTATCCAGGGTTTTGCTCCTCTTCTGCTTCTTTCTGAGTAACATAATCGGTTATATCCAATGTTGTGATTATTGATTGTCAAGGTTATCATAGTTCTCAATACATCGTGTTTGCAGATCAGTTCCTGTTGCTTTTGTAGTTACGTGTGCTTTGAAGTCTCATTTAAATCATCAAGATTCTCAATGGGTTGTACGTAGTATTGTGTAACGTCCTCTTTAACGTTGGTTTGTTCCTCTTCTGTTGTTTTTTGGCTTATAGGATGGTCAGTTGGTGTCTGGAATTCAGTTTGTAGTTTTGGGGGAACATCTTTGGCTTTCATTCTGGAATTCATTTGCTCAGTAGCTTCAAGATTTTTTTCCAGTATAAGTTTATAATTAAGATGTGGATAAGGTTCCTCTATCTCATTAAGTTGTACGTAGTGTTGTGTAAAATCCTCTTTAGTATTGATCTGTTCCTCCTCTGCTATTCCTTGGCCTGTAAGTTGTTCAGTTGAAGTTTGGGGTTCAATTTGTAGTTCTGACATAGCATCTTTAGCTTTCATTCTAGAGTTCATTTGCTCAGTAGCTTCAAGGATTTTTTCCAGTATGAGATTATAGTTAACTTGTGGGTAAAATTCCTCCATGTCTGTGGTGGTTAAAAATAATCTTTTAGTCTTTTAGTGGAGGCTATGTTTAATAACAGTCAGCCAGTGTCCACCTCCATGATTTCTAGCAGTTAGTTTCACCACCCATTTCCAATTCTTTATCTTTTCCCTTTTATGATAATTTGAAGGTCAACCCCAGCTTCAAAATCAAAGAAAAAATTTAGTTGCAGTGCCAGATTTCACCACAAGATGTCCCCAGTAGGCTATGGAATCTCTTTCCAGACGCCAATAAAATTTTATCCAGTTAAAAAAGAAGAAAAAAGACAATGTTTTCCAACTTAATAAGTAAAGTAATAAAATTCTGTAATAGGGATTTTTTTGGGACCCCAAAGTAACCCCAAAATAGAAATAGTCCTTAAAATGGATTATTCTTTCCTTTTGTTTCCAAAGCTGATTTTCCCAAGTAAGCAGACGACGCTCTATTAAAAACAGGAAATAATTCCAGGGGCTTTTCACAGGAAAATAATTAGAGAAAAGAAAGGGAAGGAAAGGTCTCATCCGGATCTTCCACGGTGGTTCTTGTGCTTAGATGTTCTTATGGCTTTCAGGTGGTACGGCTAAGGAGCTGCCTCGGACCGCAGAAGGCGCTGCCACCCTTCCGCGGTCTGACGAGGGTCCTCCTCAATGGTGGTCGCCCCTCCAGGGCGACTTTCGACCCTATCCAGGGTCTACCGGCAAAAGGAAACCGGACGGCGAAGAGACGACTCTCTCTGCACGTCCACCAGCGCCATGATCTGGAACCGGAAGCCGCAGATGTTTTTCTGAATGTGCTAGGAGAGTTTCCAATCTTTTCTACTGGTAAAAGAAATAAAGTACTGGTTGATCTGTGGAATAGAAGCAGCTCAGGAGATTGATACAATCATTCCCAAATGCTCTCTTCACCCTGGCAGATCTAAGCAACTCCTCTGATTATTACCGAGCTGAGTACAACGAGACTTGTTTTAGACATGAATCCAACTAGGTGACTTTGGGCCAGACACTTTCTCTCAGCCTTAGGATAAGGCAATGGCAAACCATGTCTAAATAATATTGGCCAGAAAGTATTCAGTTTAGATACTGAATAAAGAACTTCAGGATTCTTTGCCTATATCAATAAAGATATGCTTTTCCTCTACATCATCCAGATCGAATAAATGATTTGCACCCTGTTTAAAAGGGATGATTAAGTGACTGATTGTAGGAAACAAACATTCTATTGCCTAAAAGATCAAATTATAAGACCTCTACTGAAAAAAAGAAAAAAAGAAACTTCTTTGACTGAGGAGATCTATGTAATTATAGGTCAATCCCAAAAATTTAGTTTCTTGGAAAAGTGACCAAGGAGATGGTGGCCAGATACAGCTCGAATAAAGTGTTGAGCTTGCTTTGTCTGCTGCTATGCTAAAAAATGGGTAGAAGAAATGCAGCCTAAATCTGAAGGTGGTTAATGGACAAGACTCCATATCCTCCCTGTTGCATCTTGCTCCCTTCCTTCCCATCTTTCTTAATTTTAAATTAATTTTAGTATTATTAGTTATTGTTTTTGTGTTTCATATTATAGCTTTTATTGAGTTTAAGCTGCCCAGTCACCTCAAGGCAAGATGGGCTTGCATGCAAGTTTAATAAATAAATAAAGCTCATGGCCACTTTTCATATAACTGACTATAACATCATTCCGACTGTTCTGTGAAACTAGATAGTTAGGCAGTCTTTTGCAATTGTTCCAGAAGCTTGTGCTTAAAGATTACTGTTTTGCCCCAGGACACTTATGGTACCAGAAAGAGATCAGATTTTGTCTCTTGAGCTATAAGGCATTTTACAGGAGACTGCTGAGGATGTTACTTAGAATTTTATAAAGAGGTGCCATCAATATGCTTAATAACGTCCAGCTTCAATGTGTGAGTTGTTCTCAAGTCCCAGAAAAGCAATTATTATACTTGAATGCTGACTGAATGAAGAATGAACTAAATAAGGGGGAAAACATAAAATTAGATCCAGAAAATTATAAATGCTGTTGGTCACTAGGAAATAAGCAATATGTTTTGCACAGAGTTGTACTCACTCTGAAAGTGCAGGTTCACAGTCTATGAATACTTCTTTATCTCTACAGTCATTGCAGATTTGCAAATGGCATGATGAGGAATAATTTCACATAATCATGCCTACGCTGCCAACTGTGACCTTTCCTTAACTGGTCAGGGTGTGTGACAGTTATTCATGTTTTGACAACATTCTGTATTTATGTACGTGCTTGTAGTCCAGAAGCAGTAACTGTTAAAAATGCAGCATTCTGTTTGCTAACTCATGCAAATTACAAGGACTATGTGTATAGGGGGGGTGTTTGTGTGTGCACACACATATACATATTCTCTACTGAAAAAAAATTCCACTGCTGGAATTCCAACTGGAAAACTGCATCAACCTCAAACCTCTGTTATGTAAGATGCAGCTGAAAAAGTGAAACAGCTTAAAGCAAGAGAGAAAGCACTATTCAAGCCTGACAGAACTACAAGAAACCAAAGTAAGCCTTTATTTTCACCTGTCTCTTTAAGTGACCCTAACTAGGCTGCTGCAGGTGGTTCTTCTGCCCTATAGGACCTTCCATCTGCTGAAGAAAGTCCTGAAGTAATCTTTTCATGCTAACAAAGTGTTCTGAGGTTGACTTATGGATTGGAAATTGTCTCTTTTTCTATTCTGCACTAGTGGCTGTTGAAAACTGACTTTCTAGCTTTCAAGGTAGCTTAGTCATGTTTCATCTTGTGATCCTGGACAGCCCTGAAATATATTCCAGGCATGGCCACAGGAGGGTTCAAGGTTTCTGGGCAGCTCTGAGATATATTCCATGCATGGCCAAGCGAAGGGTTCCTGAAAAATTACATTAAATGGGACTTTTTAAAATATTACTTTTATTCTTCAAGCTGTAGTTTATGTACACTTGACATGATCACAACTTTCCTGTTCTTAAGCTACTGCTATTTTTAATACCATGCACATAAATAATTTTCTAATGATGAAATAAGTGTCATTATAATAATGACAATAAATTATGGAGAATCATTTTTCCTTACAGGTAAATGTTATAGTTTGCTGCCAATAAAATGCCATTTCATCAGTAATAAGTAAACAAAACAAAAATTAAAATTATAAAAAAAAACCTGCACTAATTGCCAACCAATTATTGGGTGCAGTTTAAGGCGTTGATATTGAAGTTTAACTTAGGATTTGAGCTTCCGAGGAACCACCTCTTCCATTATGACTCTGCCTCACCAAGATCTGTAGAAGATCTTTCTAAACATGCTTCCACTGTCCAATGTTTGCTTACCTGGGAGATGGAAGATGACTTTCTCTTTTACTACTCCCAGGCTAGAATACATACATCGAGGATGTTCCTTCAAAAAGTCTAGAAAGATGTATCTTTTTTAATTGGCTTTTATTGTAATATTAATTTTAGTTTTTTGTATTCTTTATTTTAGTGTATTCTTTATATCAGTGTAAAGAACCTATATTAAAGCATTCCAGAAGATGGCTGTTTAGTCTCTGTTTGAATACATCCGATGAAAGGGAACCTAACATCTAATGCTAGGGATGTTTTTTCTAACTTTTAGTTGGAATCTGCCTTCTTGTAACATAAACCTGTGCCCTGCTCACTAGTACAAGAGAGAATATGCTGTGGTTTTCTGTGTGACATCCTTTTCGTTATATCTGAAAAATATTAATATCCAACCCTTTATTAAGCTTTATTCTCAAGCTTAAACATATTCAGTTCTATATTTCTTCACAGAATTTAGTTTTTAGTCCTCCTATCATCCTTATTGCCCTTTTATGATCCTGTTTCAATTTTTCTGAATTCTTAAATCAAACCATACATAGCTTTTGACTAAAGCACAATAAAATGGAATGATTACTTCCCAAACGTATACTTCAACTGATGCAGCCAAAAATGGTATTTGTCCTTTTTGTACTTGTCCCACGCTGCTGGCTTATATTGTTTGCAGGCAATTTCTTTCCCCACTACCAAGCCATATACTTCCTTTTCAGTACTTGGATATTTGATTTTTTTTTCTTTCATGAAGAACTCTGTATTTATCTATTAAAATTCATTTTTATTTTTGGCCTTTTTTCTATGCTACAAAGATTATATTTATTTTTAGTTTTGTCTTCTAGGATTGAATTCCCCAATGTTTCCAGCTTTGCGGACCAATGGGGGGGGCAGGAAGAGAGCAGATGGTTCCGGGTGAGCTATCGGCAAGCACGTGTACATGCAGCTCCACTTGCCCGAGTGGCGTGCAGCTCCACTTGCCCGAGTGGTGTGCACACACGCCTGCCACTCATACAAATGGAATGCACTTGTATGTGCTCTATCACTGTTTGCGTAAATGAAGATGCGTGTGCACGTACTGGCTGGCCGTTTCCGCAGCCCAGTTGCAATCCCTTCATGGCCCACGAGTGGGTCGCAGCCCACAGGTTGAGGATTCCTGTTCTAGGATATTAGGAATTCAATCCAATTTTGTATCATTTCATATAAATTTCTTCTATCTCTTTTATCAAAATAATTAATAAAAATATTTAAAAGCAGAGTATTGAGAACTGATCCTTGTGGAAACACACCCAATTTTTTTTTTCTGTTTGATGAAAACCACTGATAAATATTCTCTAAGAAGTATACATTTATACAACACAGGCTATTTTTTTTATTATACCCAAGATATATCTAATGCATTCCACATTTTTTAGAAAGTTAACAGATGAAAAATTAGAATAAATTAATTTTGCAAGATTTGTTCTTGACAAATCCAAACACTTATTTGGTAATGCTATTTTTAAGGTGTTTCCAGATTATATTTTTCTCTATAATGTTTCCAGGCATTGTTGTTGGACTAATGCCCTGTAGTTCATGGATCTTCTCCCAACATTTTTTTTAAAAGACTGATATTTGTTGGCTTTTAATCACTGGGCTCTCAGTAGTTTTCCAGAATTTGAATAATTTAGTTGAGAACTTTTGCTCAGTACAATAAAAAAGTAAACATCTGAGCAATTCTCCTCCTGCTGAAAAGGTTCCTTGATGGAAGTCTAATCAGTAACTGTAATTACTTCACCATCTCCCTGAGAAAAAATGCAAACAATCTGAATGTAAAAATATTCAGATAGGCAACTTTTTGCTGTGGTTTTTATATAACAAGGACATCAAGGATGACAAAAATTTCCCTTAACTAGTTACAAAACACACTGTTGCTTAGCCTTATAATTTGCTGTACAGGAAATAAGCTGTCAACTCATAAGGAGGCCAAATGTTTGTTTGCAGCTAAGTAAAAAAGTAAAGTAAAGTAAAAAAAAATAGGAGAGTTTATCTCACATAAGGGAAGAAATGGACATTATTCTACACTTGAAGATTTAATTGGAGGTTGACAGAAGAACATGAATATTTGCTTCCATGGGGAAAAATATAAGAATCAGGCTCAGAGGTTTAGTTTTAGAGGATCTGCAATGCAGGAAGTCAATAAGGTTAAGATATAAAAAATATCATTGTTATTGGCAAGCTTATCTCATATGTTAAGGGAGGCTGTGTTAATCCAATGTAGCTAGAGGGCAAAGGGTAGAAAGGATCATGCTTGACATAAGCACCTCTTTCAGGAAGTCAGAGAAAGACTGTTCTCAGTTGCTGGCATTTCTTTTTTTAAAGAATTCACTTAAAGTGCATGTTTGACTGAACTGAAAAGCAATCACAGGAGTTTTTGGTGTTTTGTAATCAATGAAAGAGCCGATGCATATGCAAAGAAGAGAAAAGGTACAGTGGAGTTTCTTGAGAACATAAAACATTCAACAAAAAAGAAATGAGATCTCTTGAAATAAGATAGCAAGAAACATGGGCTGAAAACTATATTAGCAAAGGAACATTCCTCACCTGATTCACCTGGCTTAGATACCAAAATTGAAAATGTTGGCTGTGCTAATCTTTGATTGACAACAGAACTCTAAACCTTGATGGACACCAGGACTCTTCCTATCTAGGCAGGAAGAGATACAAGGATGTTCTCATCCACCATTTCCTGTTCTTTTAATCTTGACACTCATATATGGTGTGTGTTTAGTGCCAATCTTCCAAAGAATACAAACCTTCAACCACATCCTAAGGACATACCAAGAGCTCATGGATACTGTCTAGTACCATGTTTTACTATTTCTAATCAATCCCACATACCAGACTAGATAAAAAGAAGAGCTTTATGTGTATATACATAATAAAGTTAACTTGAAATACAGTCTTTGAATGAAATAAGCTTCCCCATCACTATACAATCTCAGCTTCCAAGACATAAAACAGGAACCAGGAAAGCAGTCTGGGAGTAGGCAGTTAACAATTTATGTGATGGTTGAAATGATCAAATAATAGTATTTTTTAAAAAGCCATTTACTTCCCTCAGTTATTCTGAAGCAGCTGTCTTACAAGCAGAAAAAGAGCTAGAAAAGCTAAAACCAAAGGAATATTTAGTTTGATATTCAATTTCTAGCAGAGACCAAACATTTATTTCTGGCCATTTTAAAAGAAGATTCTGAAGATAACCATCCTTTCCAACTGTTTATACCCAACAGAAGGTAGTATGGAGGCCTTAAAATTTGAGGCTCCTTAGAACTTTCATATTAAACAAGAGGCAAAAGAAAATAATGCTCTTCCACATGTTTCTAGATTTCATTCCCCATCATTCCTGGCTTAAGCTGAATGGGAATTATGGGTGCTCGCTATCTGGAAGGCTGCAATTTCCATATATTTTCCAGGATTTTATATTTTTCCCAAAGACATTCATTCTGGAACAAATACTCAACAAACAGGTAGATAAAACATGAGAATTTTTCTAAAAAGGAACAAAACTTTACAAATTGCCTAATTTCTAATTTTGTCTGTTGACACTTTTCACAGCTGAATTTAATCAACTTGTCCATATATTAATCCATACTAGTTCCTTAGCAAGTTATTCTGTTTCCAAATTCCACCATCCAGAAAATATCACCTGCATTTCCAGAGGATTTACATTATTCCCAAACTGGATAGGCAAATATTCCCATAATTTCCAATCAATTGATTATGAATTATGGTATTTGTGGTGAAACATACTATGTTGTACAAGGTTGGTTTACAGGAATAGATAATAGAGCTTAACTGAGACCTATGCTTCTTAAGTTTTTTTTATGACACAAAATGTGGAGTGTTGTGCCTAGCCTTTTATTATGTTTTATAAATGAGCACTAACAATCTACTTGCAAGTAGTTCAGTGATGGTGAACCCATGACATGGCATAATGTTTTAGGTGACATGCCAGCATTTACCAACATTCAATAACTATTCTCAAAAGCACACCTTGTTCTTGTGATTTTCAGAGCTTGCGGAGGCTGCATGGGGTTGTGTGAGAGGGCCATGTTCTCATGCAGCTTCCAGACCCACTAAAAATCACAGAAGAATGGGTGTGCTTTTGCTTTTCAAAGGCTTTCCCCCCCCCCCAAAAAAAACCCCGCAAAGGCCGTGGAAGAGCATTCTCTGAGACTACTTCAAGACTGAAGGCTTTGTGTGAACTAGAGCTGCCTTGGGTAGGCCACAGCAATGTATATAATTCTCAATTGATGTATAGCAGAAGACAAGTATTTTTAAATGATTAGAATATATCAAACAGCCCAATGCATATCTACAATGTCAAGTAAAATCACATACTTGCATTTTTTTGATTTTGCGCTTCCCAAAAATACAGGATAGGTCATCTTCACTTCGTGAAGAGAGATCTTTTCCTGGAAAGAATTGCAGGAAAAACAACAAAACAATTTATTGCTTTCTTCTAGAATAAAGGTTAGGTCAATGCTTCTGAGGAAGAAAATTAAGTTTTCTCCATACACATTTTAAAAACATTTGATTCATTTCAATGATGCTTAAACCAGAAAAAAATTCTCCCAGACTTATTGTTTTTGGAGGAAACTTGCTTCCTTTAAGTAAAAGTTGCAATGTGCATCAAAACCAACTGCATTCAATATTCTACAGGCACCAACACACATGCCTCAGCTTCAAATTTAATCCTTTCCATGCTACAGATTCTCCATCAAATACTCTCAACAATATTTTTATATATTTAAATAGATTTTTTTCAGTGTGGTTACTGTACTGATCACATTAGAAACATTTTAATGGGGTTTTTCATGTGACAGGTTTCATTTAGTTTCATTTGAATTTACCTTTGGCAAATTTCACATAGTGAACTCGTTTTTTAGAGGTCTTGGATTTTTCCTCAAGGTTAAAAGTTTTCTTTTTATCTTTGCAAGTAGATTCTAGAATACAAACAGAAAATGCAATTACATGAGGCCAAAATCTACAGTCCTTCTAACATGCTAAATTCCACTGTAGAGTATTCTCTCCGTACTTCTTGCTTTTTCAGTGCATCTTTACTGATTCTTACAATAGCAATAGCTTGCTCCCAGCTTCTACACTGAAAGTGTTGTTCTTCCTTGAGTTTCTCAAGTTATAAAAGTCTTGCCTTCAAGTTCCATCAGTGAATGACTTGTGTAAAAGATCTGTGTTTCTCAGCCCTGTTGCCAATTAGCCAGAGAATGGACAATTCATTTTTTGTTTTGGATCACTATAAACAGGAAGAACATGTGCTTAAGAATGGCAGCTTTTTCTGTGTCCGTCATGATATGAGATGTTCTTTCAGGCATCTTCAGGAATGTGTGTTAATGGACACTAAGATGCAAAGGCAATTCAGATGTCAAAAGCCAAATTCAGATGCAAAGTGATCTTGGTGATAAAGAAGATCTGCATCAAGATGAGGATTTAAAAATGATCATTCCTCCAGACTATAAGCATCACTATTTTGGTAAAACTATCAGCTAGATGTGAGAATAAAGTCACCTCATCCAAAGATTATAACCCCAATCCCACAAAATTCTAATGTTCAGCAAGTCTGACAGAGTAGGAGGTGGGCTTTGATTACACATGCTTGCACTCAAACAGCAATAGTGACCTCATGTGGTCAACATACTGTATGTAATTTTATATTAAGATTATCATTACCAGTTGCCCTCAAAGTTGAATCCTGTTACCTGGATCATCTTGTGCATAACAATTATTCAATTCTGCCAAAAGCTGGTTGAAATCATCTTGGTGAGCAATCCAGTTGTCCTGCACACAACACACAAACCAAATGATTGCAATCTAAACTGATCAGGAGTGAGTGAAAGATAACAAAAAGGACAATAATTAAATAATTAAAAACTATAAAATTATTACCATGATCATCATTGCCTCTTCCATGTTCTACTGATTCAAATTCAGACCACCAAATCAGTTATCATAAATCTAAGTATGATATACAAACCATGGTCTGCACTCCCAAATGCACAAGCAGAAGAGCCACGATTCAAATCTGCTTTAATTTGTGGATCATTACATCCATACATCCTTGATGTGATATAGTAGCCTTCAGAAGCTTTAGGGTTTAGCAATTCATAGAAGCTAAGAGTAGCACTTGGAACTAAAGCTTGCAATGCTGATTTGCTGGCTAACTGTAAACTATATGGTTTGACATACATATTTTCATATGGGACTTAATTAGTTGGCTGCTTATAATGATTTAGAATGTTTTAATGCAAGATGTTTGTTCAGTTCACACATTAACATTGAAATGGAAGTGCTAAAATTTGTATGATGTTAAAAATTTATTACTAATACTAATAGAAGAAGAGGGAGTCAAGCTATTCTCCAAAGCACCTGAAGGCAGGACAAGAAGCAACGGATGAAAACTAACCAAAAAGAGAAGCAACCTAGAACTAAGGAGAAACTTCCTGACAGTTAGAACAATTAACCAGTGGAAAAACCTGCCTCCAGAAGCAGTGAATGTTCCAACACTGGAAGTTTTAAAGAAGAGACTGGACAGTCATTGGTCTGAAATAGTATAGGGTTTCCTGCCTGAGCAGGGGGTTGGACTAGATGACCTACAAGGTTTCTTCCAACATTATTATTATTATTATCATCATCATTATTTATTATATAATTTTTAACATTATACAAATTTTAGCACTTCCATTTCAATGTTAATGTGTGAACTGAATAAACATCTTGCATTAAAATTATCAACATTTTAAATCATTACAAGCAGCCAACTAATTCAGTCACATATGAAAATATTTATGTCAAACCAAACCAAAATGCATTGTAATTACTTTGTGTCTTTCCCAATCAAATTAAACTTAATTTTACATCTGCTAAATTTGTAGACTTAATTCTATATCCAGAAAAACATCTACTTCTGCTTCATTGACTATGCTAAAGCCTTTGATTGTGTGGATCACAACAAATTGTGGCAAGTTCTTAAAGAGATGGGAGTACCAGACCATCTTATTTGTCTCTTGAGAAACCTATATACGGGTCAAGAAGCAACAGTGAGAACTGGACACGGAACCACTGATTGGTTCAAAATTGGGAAAGGAGTCCGGCAAAGCTGTGTTCTGTCGCCCTGCCTATTTAACTTATATGCAGAGCACATCATGAGAAAGGCAGGGCTAGATGAATCAAAAGTTGGAATTAAGATTGCCGGGAGAAATATCAACAATTTAAGATATGCAGATGATACCACTCTAATGACAGAAAGTGAAGAGGTGTGAGCTTAAATGGACTCCAGAAGATGATAGAGCAAAGGAAGGCCTGGAAGAACGTTGTCCATGGGGTCGCGATGGGTCGGACAGGACTTCGCAACAACAAAAAAACCTAATAAAAAACTTGATTTATGTGTGTGTGTGTGTGTGTGTGTGTGTGTGTGTGTAAGCGCTTGAGCTATGAGTCTGTGTAGCCTCAGTTCTATTACCTCCACTTACCTCCTGGCTCACCGAAGCTCCCAATCCCAATGTGTTGTTCTTCACCTGAACAGTAATATGCTCTGTGTTGCCTTGTTCTTGAGCCCCAAGCCCCTAGTGGAAACAAATGACAAACAGATCTGTCTTGGAGAACCTCATGTTTTTTTAGTGTGCAGAAGGGTGTCAATTTTTCCTTTCCTTGTCTTTTTTTTCAATCCAATTCTCAACAGGTTGAAATAATTAGAAAACAAAACAAAACCCACACATACTCAAACAACTAGCAACCAGAAATCAATCATCCATACTTGCAGAGAAAGGGAAGAGAGTCCCCATGGTTGCTCCTTCTGTATGTGACAGAAGCTTTCTCTTACTAATCTGAAAACTCTGAGGTATAATTTCTCAATGACTCTTGATTCTTAGGCAACAAATGGGTCTAGAAGGTGCTTCTGCTTGCATCAGCTTTGCACTCATAAGGCAGTACAAATGTAAGAATTTAACTGGGACATCTTTCCTGTAATGAAAGTTCAAGTTGAGGCACATCTTCAAGATTTAACAACTGGATTCAGGATAGTGGCTTCAGGAAGTTTATCCAGGGTCCTTATGTCAAGGAAAATCAGTTTGCAGTAAACTTCAGATTTTATTTGAAAAGTAATTTGTTCCAGATGAAAGTAAGAGGATCCTTGTTAGGAAGGCCAAGGGGGCAAATGATCCCCATTTAATTTCTTATTCTGGCAACTTTTATAATACTTATTTTATTTCATAAACATGTTATTCTCTAATTAACCCTGAAAATACTAAAGAAAACTTAAGCAGCTATTTTCAACCTAAAAATTTACCTTGCCCTTTGACCATCCCATTTTTTCCAACATTTTCTGGCCAAATTTTGATTCATCTTTACTCCAAGCACTGTTCCGGGGATCCACAGACCATTTCTGTTTGCGACGTGCTACAAGAGAAAATGAAGTAAAATCTAGTCATATTTTCAAAATCGGAATAGGAAGCCTTTCCTCTTGACAAGTAGTGCTTCTCCTAATCAAAGCATTTTTTCTGTAAAGATTTTTAAATAACATTTTAGGCAATGAATACACAAGGCATTGGGAATCTCAACAAGATGTACTCAATTCTGTGAAGAGAGAGAGATTAGGAAAAGGCTCCAAAAAGATGCGAGAAAACAGACTAACCAAGTCAATAAATATAATATTTCCTAATATAAAAGATATTATAATCTCTTCCCAGAATATTCTATACTCGCTTATAAGGGAGATCAACAAGTAACTCTCAAATTCCACAATTAAAAATTGGAGGACTAAAGGTAGACTTACATTTTTCACCATAAATTATTTTAAAAATACTTATTTTCATGTTTGGATTATGTCCAGTGAAGCAAGTTTATTTACAAAAAATAAAAGGAAAGTAGGCAATAAATCTTTTTCTAAACAGTTTACCAAGAAATAGTCAATATTCTAAGATACCAGGCAGGATGATTGACAAGCAATTTTAAGCATTTTACTGACAAATGTTTAAGGCAACTAATATTGTATTCAGGTTTGCCAGTTTGTAGTAATTTTGTGAATCTCTATTTGCACACACATTGATTTACAGCATTCCCTAAATCTGTTCTAAGAAAAAATACTGATGAAGAACAAGGGACAGGAAATAGGAATTGCCTCTGATAAATAGTGATAATTGAAATGTATATTACACTTCTGATCTCAAACACTCAAATTTAATTCAGTATTAACTTAACATTTTTATTTATTCAGTTTATATGCTGCTTATCTCGTTATTGAGATGATGTTAGGCACTTTACAAAATATAAAAAGATAAATTTGAAAACAATTAAAATTAACAAGGATTGAATATAAACTAAAAACCAAGAGGATGAGTGGCATAGGGGTGGGATGTTCTTTGTTCCTCATCAGCCACTCCCACTCTAGGGCCCCAGGCCAGCTGGAAGTGCCAGTTTTAAGACCCTTCTGGAAGGCCAAAAGATTGGGGTGGATGTTATCTCTGGCAGCAGAAATTTCCAAAGTGTGAGGGACACAGCCTCTTGTCCTGGATGCCACTAGCCAAAATTTATTGGCAGACGGGGTCCATAGCAAGCCTCTTCTGCTAGAGTGAGTGCGATGGCCAATCCTACTGGGATGAGATGACTCCTCAGATACCCTGTTTGACTCCAGATATTGCACTGACTAATATAGCAGCACTGCCCACTTGTTTACAGATAAATTTAACAACAGCACTCAATCTGAGCTTTTCTCTGTCTCCCCTAATCTTTAATTGTCTTGAGCCATTTTCTATGGCTTCTCCAACTCAGCCTTTGTAACTTAGAAGCAAAAAGCAAATTACAAAGGTAAAGCCTCCCTCACCCCAATCTCAATATTGTTTCTAACTCCTCTGATACCATTTGGGGGCAGCATAAGCACTGGAAGTAGCTTTAAAAACGATCTGCTTAAATGCACAGCACAGAAGTCTATATACGTTCTGTGGCTATGAAAATCTGGACGACTATTAAATGAAGCAAAGATGCAGATAACTCTGTGCTGTCACCTAGTCGTCATCCAGGGACAAACACGGCTTTAGATCTTCACAGAAGATAAAACAGGGTTAAAAGCGACCTTGGAGGACTTCTAGTCCAACCCCCTGCTCGAGCAATCTTCAATAGAACCAAACAAAGATTTGGAGACTGAAAGCTTTTGAAACCTAGCGGAAGAAAAAAAAATGAAGCAGCTGCTACTCCCATGTTTTGTTTATGGGCATCAATATCTAATCGCCCCATACTGGAAGAAAGATCCTGGCTGGATATAGATTTAAATCTCACTTTACCATAGCTGATCTACACAAATCACAGACATCTCATAATGATCACAGGCGTACGAAGCGGGGGAAGGGATTGCCAATTACCCCCATATCTCGCGCTGTTTTCTACCTACTCCGTTTTAACCGGCTTCATACTCACGTTCTGCCAACATCGCCATCTTGCGGGAAAAGAGGGGACCTTTCACTACTTCCGGCGCGGACGACATCCGCGACCGCCGCTTTATAGGCGTCCAACCTAAGTGCCCGATAAAAGAAGGCGAAGAAAAGAAAAAGCGAGGGTAAATCCGAAGGAATGGCCAAAAAACAAAAGCTAATTTTTTCCCCTTCTTTGATTAGGCCGCAGAACAGATAATCTCAATCAAGGCTACATTAAGTTCTCTAATTCTCTCTGTAGATGTTGGAATTTTTTACGGTGTTTTAACTTTTGGGGCGGGTAAGTGTCTTGTGTTTTAAAGTAATTATTTAGTAGCGCGAAACCCATTTTTATCTACCGCAATTTTTATTCCGCCTTGTAATTGATATCGAAAGGCGCAACTTCCTTCCCATTGTTGAAATCCACGTAAGGACAAGTCCGCTATTTGTGCATTTGAAGTCCCAAGCAAGAGAAGCTTTCGGTCACTACCGTTTGTACATCTGCAATCCTTAAAATACCAATGCTTTCATAAAGTGTAGTGAAAACTAATAAAATAAATAAGCGCAAATAAGCTGGTCATGACTTTTTCTTTTTTTTTTATGATTTCGAGTCAGTGTTGACTCCTGGTGACTGCCTGGCCAAGCCACTGCAATTTTGGGGGCAAGATTTCAAAAAGCAGATTGCCATTTAGAGAGGATGACTAGTTTAAAGTCATCCAACTGATTTTGTACCCAAAGCCGGATTAGAACTCATAGTTTTCCCCTTGTCTCACCACTACACCAACCTGGTTCTATTAATGACAATTATAGCTTAATAATTATGATATTGGGATTTCTTTAAAGCATTGATTACCCAAAAGCTGCTAAAGTGGGAGTCACATTCACCCACAGAGAAAAGAATCCAATAGGTGGGTCTACCCTAGTTGGTTTCAGAAGGCAAGGACAGACAGAGGAGACCCCTCAGGTTCTGGGCAGGCTGCTGAGAAGATAAGCCAGAGCCTGCAGACGACTTCAGGTAGTCCTCGACTTATGACCACAATTGAGCCCAAAATTTCTGTTGCTAAGTGAGGCATTTGTTAAGTGTGTTAAGTGCCCCATTTTACAACCTTTCTTGCTGCCGTTAAGGAATCACTGCAGTTAAGTTAGTTACAAAGATTTAAGTGAATCTGGCTTCCCCATTGATTTTGCTTGTCAGAAGGTTGCAAAAGGGAATCACATGACCTGGGACATTGCAACCATCATAAGTATGAATCAGTTGCCAAGTGTCTGAATTTTGATCACGTGACCATGGGGATGCTGCAATGGTCGTAAGTGTGAAAAATGGTCATGTCACTTTTTTCAGTGTCGTAAAATTGAATGGTCACTAAATGAACTTTTATAAGTTGAGGACAACATGTATTAGGAGTTGTTTTTAGCAGCCATAACTGGTTGCAAAACTCCACAAAACTCCAGATGGCAGCAAAGCACTACAGCAACTTTAAGATGAGTGAACTTCAACAACAGAATTTCTCAGCCAGGGAATTTCTCTAGAGTTTTTGCACTGTATTTGCAGCTTAGATGTGGTGCCCTGTCAGAAGTCAAAGACCAAAAAGCCTCTAGTCTGCTGGTGCAATTTGTCCAAAAGACAGAGTAAAGGGAAAGTTCATTCAACCACTAACCCATGGCATTAAAAAAAAAACCACAACAACCCCAAACCCCAAACCACAGTTTACATAGAAAAAAGCCTCAGACGTGGGATTTCCAAGTCTTAACCAGCTTTTGCATCACTGATAGATTTTTGCCTCGCAGTAGTGTTTCTGCTATCCAGATCCCCCTCACATCCTTTTTATTAAATTGGATGCTTCTGTTTTTTGTGTTTGGGTTTTTTTTTTCTAGAGAGAAGAGAACTAGTACATCTCTAGCCTTTTCCTTATCTCTAACATAGGATGTAAATAGATTTTAGATTAATTAGAAATAACGATAGATACATACATGTTAAAGCAACAATTCAACTGGCAAAAATATGTGCAGTTAGAGACATCTTTGGTTATGATATTTAGTAGGAAAGAGAAAAAAATACTACAAAACAAAATACTACAAGTCAAGCCTCTGTCATTTCAGGAGGTGAAGAGAAAAAGCAATGTAAATGCTAATGTAAATTCTGCTTGCAGAGCTGGTCTAGGAAAAATAAAATGAACTGATACTGTTAAATAAATAAAATAAATAAAATAAAAATCCAAAAGAATTGCTTTTGTACTGTGTCTTTCACCAAATCCTATGAATCTCCTGGAAATCCTTGTTACGCTACATATGGAAGAAAGGAGAGGATGAGATGGGAAATCTTTGTGAATTTCATGTAATGAAATAATGCTCCATGTAAGGTTTGCTTCTCTTTTTCCTCATCAGTTAGACAATTGTTAATTAAGATACATTAATAAGGCTTACTGTAATAAAGGATATCACCATTATATTTCTGGCTTTTACATCAAATGGTTAAGATAAGTAATATTTCTTATTTATCCTTCTCCCAATACATACAATGGGAATAAGAAAGACACAAAATTAAGAATAAAAAAAAAATGTGAGAGTACCTCAGCCAGTAAAAGTTAATAGGAATGTATCATAGCTCTCAGTAACAGTTCCATGCTTGCATTTGAATAAATAAACTATATAAATCTTTCATGTGCTTTATTCTCAGCCTCAGAATGTTTGCAGTTTCCCTTCAGTCAAAACTGCAATTAAATTTCTTAGCAATAGAAATTTTCAGCATGAACAACCATTTCTTCACATTAAAGGTGGGGGGGGGGCAACAGGAGAGAGCGCTCAGTTTCTAACCTAGTATGGATTTTGGAATAAAATATTTTGAGACTAAATTTGTACTTTTCAGCCATATGGAAGAAAGTATCAAGTGAGAGCCATTATTTGGGGAATGAGCTATGAATGCTTCCAGATGAAGCTTTTTATTGTACAATTGTCGTGCTTCATTTGAACAACTTTATGGGCTCTTCAGACAAAATTGTTTTCTATTTATTTTGCCACTTTTTCTCCATCTTTTTATCTTATGACAACAGGGGAAAAACCCCATTAAGGAGAGAAATGCTGAATCATTGGGCCATGCCTTTTGATTAGTATTTCACCCACCCATTTGGCCCATATTGTTAGATATACCTTTGCCCAAAGTTGTGGACCTTCTTATAAGACAATAATATTTTTAACTGCATTTTACACAAGAGTGTAAAATATAAAATACAGTGCAGTGTTCTTGTTCAGGTTTTCACCATCAAGAGTAGACAATTTCATCTTTCTTCCCAATTATTTTTCTGTATAACTCCCAGCTATCCAATAACATTCCTTGTATACTTAGCACATGATAATTTTGGCCACATACCTGTCACGTTGCTTTCCTGGGGCTCATGTTCTTGGTGTAACAGGCTCCCAAGTCTCTTGAAACCAAATGAAAAATATTTTTTTCTATTGAACTGTAAGAACAAATGACACACTTGGACACATCTTGACATTGCATGGGGCAATGAAAGATTGGAGAGACGATAGAGAAGTTGGAGCACAGGTGATGTTTTCTTCACTTCTTTCCAGTTTGATGTGGCCCACGAAGAAAGAAAAATACTGGAAGAAATCAATTGCCTACACAAATGTCTTCAGATGGTAGATGGTTTGTAATCTTCAATAATGGGATGTGTTTCCATTGTCAAAGGGAATTGTGCTTTGATACTATGTGTTTAGGGGAGGGGAATTCAGATTCTGGCTTCAACTATGTACGTACCGAAGCTATGCTGCTCGATTAAAGATTCTTTTAAGGTAAACAATGCCTCAAAGTTCTTTGAAGAGTTTCATCTTTTGGAACCATGACATCCATGATCGAGGAATACACTTGCAAGATAAGGGGTGTGTTGTGTAAGAACTGAGAAGAATGTATTTGAAAGGCATCTTGTAAATCTGATCCAGAGGAGTTTAAACTGAATCATGGGAAGAGAAAAAAGAGACCCCAAAATACTTAAATACAAAGGAATGAGACTGGGATTGGGACTGATATACAGGATGTGGAGGCACTCAACAATGAGCTCATAAAAACAGAAAGAAATCAGGGACTTCCAGTTTGCGTTGTGGAGAGATGGACGCAGGAAGGCAGAGGTCTGCTTTCCGTGCCTGATTTCACACTGGTGGGAGCCCTAAGAAGGCCTAAAGTCGCCCTGGAGAGGCGATGAAGGAGGGGTACCTTGTCGATCACAGAGAGATGACGATCTTTCCGTTTGATCCAAGGAAAGCCCTCCAAACCGGCAGGGGAAAGACGGGCTACATTCTTGTGGCCAGCCATTAGCCACTGACAACCGAAGAAGAAAAGCACCAATTAACAGATTGTAAACAGCATGTTTGGAACTGGGTGAGAATATTGATCCTTTCTTTACTACTCTAAAACTGAATTTCCTGGGAAAGGCTCCCAAGAAGCGAAAAACCTCCAAGCATGAGAAGGAAGGGGGTGGTAGCCCCACTCTTCCAGAGGAATGGAAGTGGCATTTTAATTTCTTTTATGGGGGACAGAAATATATAATGAAGTGGAAGTAACATAAAGTTACAGTTCTGATAAATTTGAGAACTGAGATAACTGTTAAGATTTTCTTTTTGGAAAAAAACTGAGGTGAAATATGAGAAATCAATCCTTTGTCTTAAGAGTGGAAAATGGATTTTGAATGACATCTAGTGGTGGATTTGAGTATAGCACTACAGCTAGCTTCCTGGCTGCTTGGTGACTCCTAGCTCAATGGAGAACAGCTGGCAATAAAGGAAAATATTTTGGCATACTTATCACCCTGACCTTCTTGGACTATAAACACCTACTGAGCTTGGACTTTTAATCTCAAAAACTATTGGGAGAGAAAGAAAAATTTGACTTTTGACTACGTCTGTTTGGGAGAGACTTTTGAACTGTTTTCAGGGAGATTGAACATTTTGAATCTTGCCTGACTGACAATTCTTGGACACCTGAGACAAAGGATCACTATAAAATATTGCTTTTAGGACTGGACTCATATTCTAGAATCTATTGGACTATAAAGGCTACATATAATGACCAGAAAACTAGATGAAATTTTATTCTACTCTTATTAAGATTGATGATACTAGACAAGACTTGTATTTGGAGAACATAAAGGTTTTGACAGATTAGCTGGAGGGGGGAAACAAAATGGAGGTTTCACACCGAGCTAAAAGTGGTAAGAAAATTTACCTTGCACCTCCATTTGAAGCCCCCACCCAGGCTAACCAAGGATCTCCAGGAATGATGCCTCAAGAAAAAATAAACACATTTCAGAAGGAAATATACTCTATGCTACAACTAATTCATCAAACAATTGTTGCACACAAAGAGGATACAAAAAGAAACCATAATGAGACTAAAAACAATTTAGCTAATATAAATGAGCAAATCTTCAAATTAAATCTATAATTAGAAAATTCCCAGACAACGACTACAAAGTATGAACAAATAAACCAGAAATCAGAAGATGAAGCAGAGGAAATTGACCCAGAGACGGAAAAGATAAAAGAAGGGAAATATAAACTACCATGAACAAATAAAATACTGCAAGACTTAGTCATAACAACAAAAATGGAAAAGGCGCTTTACTCCTTAGGTCTGCAAAATATATCTGATGATAAGAAGATTTTAAAAAATGGAATATAGAGCTGTCAATGAAAATGTCACAACTTGGGAGACAAAAAATGAAAAGAGAAAGTGAGGGAGAAGGAAAGTGGGAGTTCCTTAAGGAATATAAATGGGCGGACTTCCCCCCAAAAAATATCCTACCTAAATTGTCTTCCTCATTCCAAGCAACTTTTACAAAAATAGAAAGAAAATTCCTGGGCGACTTAATTACCTTGGCCTGGAAAGCTATTTGGCAAAGAAAGAAAGCAAGAGTTAGACTTAAAAAAACAAAAGATTTGACCTATTAGAGGGGACATTATATGATTAAATATCTATTTGAATATAATTAAAAGAACGGATGACCCTTAGATATAATTAGACTTTTATAATGAAAGATATGATTTAGAATTAAAATAGTTTTTTTCTTTTTTTGATATGGGAAATATGAAATAAGAGGATGGCTGGTATGAATAAAATTCTTAATTATATAAATGTAATTAATATTGAGAAAATCATAACTGACAAAGATATTTAAAAAATTGATGGGAAATCAAACTTTAATAAGAGCATAAAAATAGGATATTGATTTATGAATTGATATTGTTATTTGTATAACATTAGTAAAATATGAGGATGTTTATATTTAACTTTGTATGCATTAACGGTAGAAAGAATTGTAATTGTGTAATGAGGGGAAAATGGAAAAAATATGGGGAAGAAAGGAGGATCAGGGAAAAAATACTGGATTGTGCAGTACTGAACAGTTATATTGAAGAAGTTAATGTTAAATATGTGAACTCAGACAATATGTTGTTTACTAAGCACTAAAGATTGTAATTGTTAAAAACCAACAAAACATTTAAAAAAAAACAGGAAGAAATCAGTCATGTTATATGACTCATTTTTTTTGGTGTTTCTGTACGAGTACTGCTAACAAACGGGGAAAATTGGAGGTCTAAATATAGGAAGGCTAATATGATATGTAGTATAACAAAAACTTGGGGAGAAGAGAAACACATGAATAGAATGCAAAGACTGAAGGATGCAACTAATTCAAAAGGTACTGGCTAAACAAAAGAAATCCCCTTTATGGATTACTGCCTTGTTGTGGCGAAGGGGCTTGTGTAACTCAGTGAAGCTATGAGCTATGCCGTGCAGGGCCACCCAAGACGGACAGGTCATAGTAGAGAGTTCTGAAAAAATGTGATCCACTGGAGAAGGAAATGGCAACCCACTCCAGTATCTTTGCCATGAAAACCCCATGGACAGTACCAAAAGGCAAAAAGATATGACGCTGGAAGATGAGCCCCTCAGGTCGGAAGGTGTCCAATATGCTACTGGGGAAGAGCAGAGGGCTAGTACTAGTAGCGCCAGAAAGAATGAAGCGACTGGGCCAAAGCCAAAAGGACGCTCAGCTGTGGATATATCTGGTGGTGAAAGGAAAGTCCGATGCTGTAAAGATCTTTTCTCCATAGGAACCTGGAATGTAAGATCCATGAATCAAGGCAAGCTAGACATAGTCAAACAAGAGATGACAAGACTGAACATCAACATCTTAGGAATCAGCGAACTAAAATGGACAGGAATGGGTGAATTTAACTCAGATGACCATCAGGTATACTACTGCGGGTAAGAATCCCTCAGAAGAAATGGAGTAGCCTTTATAGTCAATAAAAGAATAGGAAAAGCAATACTGGGATACAATCCCCAAAATGACAGAATGATCTCAATTCGAATCCAAGGCAAACCATTCAATATCACAGTAGTCCAAATCTATGCCCCAACCACTGGTGCTGAAGAGGATGAAATTGACCGGTTCTATGAAGCCCTACAGCACCTTATAGAATTAACACCCAAAAATGATGTCCTTATTATCATGGGGGATTGGAATGCTAAAGTAGGAAGCCAAAAGATAACCAGAATAACAGGCAAGTTTGGCCTTGGAGTACAAAATGAAGCAGGGCACAGGCTGATAGAATTTTGTCAAGAGAATACGATGGTCATAACAAACACTCTTTTCCAACAACCCGAGAGACGGCTCTACACATGGATATCACCAGACGGTCAACATAGAAATCAGATTGACTATGTGCTCTGCAGCCAAAGATGGAGAAGTTCTATACAGTCAGTAAAAACAAGACCAGGAGCTGACTGTGGCTCAGATCATGAGCTTCTTGTTGCAAAATTTAGGCTTAAATTGAAGAAAGTAGGGAAAAGCACTAGGCCACTCAGGTATGAACTAAATCATATTCCTGATGAATATACAATAGAGGTGACAAATAGATTTAAGGAATTAGATCTGATAGACAGAGTGCCTGAAGAACTATGGACGGAAGTTCGCAACATTGTACAAGAGATAGCAACTAAAACCATCTCAAAGAAAAAGAAATGCAAGAAAGCAAAATGGCTGTCTGAGGAAGTTTTCAAATAGCTGAGGAAGAAGGGAAGCGAAAGGCAAAGGAGAAAGAGAAAGATACACCCAATTGAATGCAGAATTCCAGAGAATAGCTAGAAGAGATAAGAATACCTTCTTAAATGAACAGTGCAAAGAAATAGAAGAAAACAACAGAATAGGGAGGACCAGAGATCTCTTCAAGAAAATTGGAGATATGACGGGAACGTTTCATGCAAAGATGGGCACGATAAAGGACCAAAATGGCAGGGACCTAACAGAGGCCGAAGAGATTAAGAAGAGGTGGCAAAACTACACAGAAGAACTATACAAGAACGAGCTTAACGTCCCAGATAACCACGATGGGGTGGTCACTGACCTCGAGCCAGACATCCTAGAATGTGAAATGAAATGGGCCTTAGGAAATCTGAGCAACAACAAAGGTAGTGGAGGTGACAGTATTCCAGCTGAGCTATTCAAAATCTTAAAAGATGATGCAGTAAAAGTGCTACACTCAATTTGCCAGCAAATTTGGAAAACTCAACAGTGGCCACAGGACTGGAAAAGGTCAGTTTACATTCCAATTCCAAAGAAAGGCAATGCCAAAGAATGTTCAAACTATCGCACCATTGCACTCATTTCACATGCTAGTAAAGTTATGCTTAAAATCTTACAAGCTAGACTCCAGCAGTATGTGGATTGAGAACTTCCAGAAGTTCGGGCAGGATTTCGAAGAGGCAGAGGAACTAGAGATCAAATTGCCAACATACGCTGGATCATGGAGAAAGCTAGGGAGTTCCAGAAAAACATCTACTTCTGCTTCATTGACTATGCTAAAGCTTTTGATTGTGTGGATCACAACAAATTGTGGCAAGTTCTTAAAGAGATGGGAGTACCAGACCATCTTATTTGTCTCTTG
>NW_015386549.1:338755-433885 GCF_001527695.2 Protobothrops mucrosquamatus
CATCACCCTGCCAACAAAAGTGTGTATAGTCAAGGCCATGGTTTTCCCAGTTGCAATGTATGGATGTGAAAGTTGGACCATAAGAAAGGCTGAGCGACAAAGAATTGAGGCCTTTGAACTATGGTGCTGGAGAAGACTCCTGCGAATCCCTTGGACTGCAAGGCGTTCAAACCAGTCAGTCCTAGAAGAGATCAACCCCAACTGCTCTTTAGAAGGCCAGATCCTGAAGTTGAAACTCAAATACTTTGACCACCTAATGAGAAGGAAGGACTCACTGGAGAAGGGCCTAATGCTGGGAAAGATTGAGGGCAATAGAAGAAGGGGATGACAGAGAATGAAGTGGCTGAATGGAGTCACTGAAGCAGTAGGCGTGAACTTAAATGGACTCCAGAAGATGGTAGAGGACAGGAAGACCTGGAGGAACGTTGTCCATGGGGTCGCGATGGGTCGGACACGACTTCGCAATTAACAACAACAACAAACAAAAGAAATAGAGTGGTATAAAAGGTGAAGGAAATGCAGATATGTGAACAGAACCAAGAAGTTGAGCATGAGAATCCAGTCAAAAGCATTTAGATAAAAATACAAATAATACAAGTAAGAAAAAGCAATAATGATATTATTGTGAGAGATATGCTGTAGACTGCCAAGCCAGGCAGAAGATCTGAGTAATGCTCCTGGACCAAATTACAAAGTTTTCAGAAATGAGAGATGTACTAATAATGGGAAACTTCAATTACTTGGACATCTGTTGAAAAAGCAACTCAGCCAACACTGCAAGTTCCCCAAATTAAAAGAAGAAATGGGGGCATGTTAGGAAACTATTAGGTTACAATAGGGATCATTTGACTGAACTAAGTTAAGCATATATAGAAAATAGTAGATACGTGTCACCAAAGATATGTATTAGCAAGTAGTACTATCTGCAAAAAGAAATTCAGAAATGAATTTATACTCAAGGAATGCTAAAAGCATCATATGGGCTTTTGGATTATGTTAGGAGTAAGAAGAAAAAGGACTCCAAGCCTCGTTGCTTGGAGAAGACAATAGGATGGTGATAGGAAAAGTCTTCCATCTTACTGCCTTCTTTTGCCTTGGTCTTCTCCATAGTTCAGCTGGACATAAGCACAATGACTAACACAAGAAGGGAGTGGCAACTTAAGTAGAGATTGTTAGGGAGCACTTATCTACCATGAAAAAGATTGTGTCTCCTAAACCACATCAATTATATCAATGACACATAAAGGAAATTGCAGAGCTCATATTGGAACTCTTTTTGTATTGTAGAGAAATGGAGAACAGAGAGTAGTGCCAGAGCAAATATTTTTTCTATCTTCAAAAAGGTAGGCAACAGAAACAGATAACAATGGTCAGCTTGACATCACTACTTGGCAAAATTTGAGCAAATTTATTAAGCAGCTAGTTCATGAGCATCTAGAAAAGAATATATTATTCAGCAGAAGCCAGAATGGGTTTATCAAAAAGAAGTTATGCCTAGTTAACCTGTTCTCTTTTTCTGATGGTACATTTAAATTGACCGTAGAAATACAAAGGACATAGTGCCTTAATTTCAACTGACAACTTTCCTGTGAAATTCTAATAATGTTTGAGGATGCTAGAGTAAATGATTCCTGCCCTGGGCAATGGATTGAAGCAGATGAACTCCATGGTTTCTTACAACATGTACTGTACAATTTGTGATTTGCCACCATAATATTGTAGATACAAATGAATGAATGAAGGAGAAAGAATGTTTAACTTCCTGTCAAATTGCTACTTGACTTTCCCTAGTTGAATATTGTAATGTGACCAATTTAGAATACTAGTGGAAAAAAGTTGCCCAATTGTGAAACAGTCTCACTCCCATGAGAAACTGTTTGACCAAAGTACCACTTACATACCCATCGTGCTACCCTATGCCAGACATGTCAAACTCAAGGCCCACAGGCCAGATCTGGCCTAAGATGTGTTTAGAAATGGCCAGCAAGCAGACTAGTAGGAGGAAGTGATTGAGTATATAGTGTGTGTGTGTGAGCTGAACTGGCACCAGTGCCAGAAAGTCCTGGGGGAAAGTCAGCTGGAGCTGTGGTGTTGCTGGGGCTCTGCTAAGGCCCTGGGATCGGTGTGCATGGCTCCAGTTGATTGGGGCTTCCGGGGCCCTAAGGGGTGGCCGGCAACCACACGGAGTCTTCAGGGGAAGAGTCAGCTCGAGCTGCGGGGCTGCCGGGGCTTGGTGGGGACCCCAGAATTAGTGCATGCAGCTCCAGCTGATGAGCGCTGTGTGTAAAGGCCAGCCGGGCAGTGAGTGAACACATGGGGGAGGGGAGGAGAGGATATAAAAGGAGGGGTTTTAGTGGGAAGGAGGAGTGGAGGGGGAGAATGTGATAGGGAGATGTTGGTGGGGCAAGCTTGAGGGAGAGAAGGGGATAGAATAAGAGAGGCTTCTGTGAGTCAAGTCTGAGGAAGAGAAGGGGATAAGACAGAAGAGGCTTCTGTGGGGCAAGCCTGAGGGAGAGAAGGCAACTGGCCCTTTGAGGACAACCATAATGCTGATGCTGCCCTCAATGAAATTGAGTTTGGTCCCCTTGCCATATGCTTTGAATATAAACAAATGGCAATAGCTTTCCCCCCCAGGACATGGCTTTTGTATTGTTCACTAATTAAGTCACTCAAGTAGCCACCTAATTTTATTCCATCTCAATCAGCGTCCAGCCTTAGGGTCAATATGTCATGTAGTCTTCATTCTAAAACTTACAAATTGGGGATGGACAATGTGTCTGTTTTTTTTTTCTACCTAGGGGATTTTATTTGTTTTGTTCATTGGGCTATTGAGAATTGCAATGATAATTCAGTAATATGATGTGACGTTGCGAGTTTGACATGTCTGTTCTAGTCCAACCCCCTGAGTTTGAGTTTCACATGTCAAACTCAAGGCCCGTGGGCCAGATCCGGCCTGTAATGTGTTTAGAAATGGCCCACAAGCAGACTAGTAGGAGGAGATAGTGGCAGCAGTGACAGAGAGGCCTGGGGGAAAGTCAGCTAGAGCTGCGGTGTTGCTGGGGCTCTGCTGAGGGCCTGGGATCGTCACGTGCAGCTCCAGCTGAAGCGGGGCTTCTGGTGGCCTCAGAGGTGGCTGGCAGCCACACAGAGTCTTCGGGGAAGAGTCAGCTGGAGCTGCGGTGCTGTTGGGACTTGGCAGGGACCCCAGAATCCGGGCACGCAGCTCCAGCTGATGAGCACTGTGTGAAAAGGCCAGCTGGGCAGCAAGTGAACACATGAGGGAGAGGCCTTAGTTTTAAAGATAACTATCTTGAATTTACTTTTCTCCAAAAATTTGACAAGACTATTAGAATTCCACAGTGTTGCTTTTTTGGGGATAACTACATCATTCTAAGCAGCTTTTAGTTAATACCATTATATATATATGAAATCTAACAATATGCATCCGTATAGCCAATTAATGTGTATATTGTGTGCACATGAAGACTGTATATTGCCTCCCTGAATCTGGGATCTTTGACAATAATTACAAAGAATTATGGAACATATCTAGAAAGATGTGATTTTAGAGAAACCTATTTAAGGACATGAGCTGAGTTGTCCCTTCCCAGAAAATTATCATTAGAATGAACCCTATATGAATGAAGTTAAAGAAAAATATCACACTGTGGATAATCACAAATAACAACAGAAGATAGAAGCACAGTCTGCTTTCCTTTCAAATAAATGGGAGTGATCTAGTTTTCTTAGCTGACCTATATATTTTATCTTGCAATTGTAGTGAAACATCATGTAGTCTTGTTATCTTCTACCACAACCATTTGAAGCTTGGTTTAGCTTGGAAAAATGGCTTTCAGATAAACAGAAGATGATGGCAGAGGTTCCATGCTGAAATTCAGTTGCACTAAATAATTATAGATGAAGTTCTCCAACAGTTTAATTAAGCATGGGCTTAATTAAATAATTAATTAATACATATGTTTATGAAATGTGCCTGATAAATAATTACTACCTGATGTGACTTGTTTCTAACTGAAACTGCTAAAGTTCATAAAGTTGTGTAAAGAATCTGGCAGGGAACAATAATCAACAAGACACAACCATTATTATTAAAATGGACTGTTTATATTATCTCAGTTGAGTCAATACAGTATATGTATTAAAATGGAAAGGTACAAAATTGAAATAAATACTTTCTGAGTCATGTATAAATCTTTTGTCAAGATGACATTTTGTTTTTGTGTTTTTGTGGTTTTTTTTTGTTTCTTTTCATCAATACATGTTTCAGTAAAACATTTAAAATGACATTTAAAGTATCAACAAAATATGGTTTGTGGAAGAAAGACACTCAACTCAAACAAATTTGGCTAGTTTTGGCATGAGATTGTGACATAATTTGGGTTCCCCAAAACCACGTAAATGGTGGTAAAAATATTAAATACTTCAACTCATTTTAAAAAAATAAACAGGCTTTACAAAACCCCTCTTATCCTTAACTCAGCCACTCTTCTATGTTTTCTGCGCTTAACAATATATACATTCATTAGTGTCCAAGGGAAGACAGCCACTGACTTTCATTGCAAATAGCTTGGTGGATGAAAAAATGACAATAAATGAATATTATGCAACTTGACAGAAACACTGCATACTTTTTTAAATAAAAAAATCAGCCTCAGCACTGCAGAAAAATTGAACAAAGGAAATAAGAAGATTACATATGAAATAGGGAAAGAGCAATTATCAGCAAAATTAGGTCTGAAGCAAAAAGCTATTGCCACATAAAGGAGTGGATATTTCAAAAACTGAATAGAAGGAAATCTCACTAGGTAGAGTTGAGATTATGATTTTAAGCATATACTACTGGAAACAGGTAGGGCCCATATTAAGACAACTGCATTTAGTTCTTATTGAAATCATTGCACTTTAACTCTACTGTATAATCACCACAATTCTTAAATTTCACTACTCTAAGTTCAACTAATTTATTTTAGAGCCAATTCAATGTTCTTACTTGCAATAATTCATTTAGGGTTATACATGTGTAGGAGAACTTCCATGGTAATCTCCATCAAGACCATGAAAATGGCTTTACTCTGAGCAAATTTACAGTAGGTTTGGTCATACAATAATAATGATGATGATGATGATGATGATGATGATGATGATGATGATGATGATAAAGTTGGAAGGGAGGTCATCTAGAGTCCAACCCCCTGCTCAGGCAGGAAACCCTATACCATTTCGGACAAATGGCTGTCCAGTTTCTTCTTAAAAACTTCCAGTGTTGGAGCATTCACCGCTTCTGGAGGCAGGTTGTTCCACTGATTAATTGTTCTAACTGTAAGGAAGTTTCTCCTTAGTTCTAGGTTGCAATACTGTTGGAAAAAACTGGTTTTGCTATAGAGTATAAACTCAGCACAGAGTTCCAACAAGTTATTTTTCTCTTCTAAGAATCCTTGTTCAATACATATCCCTCAACAAGATTTGTCCTATCCCTGCATATTTCAGTGAGAGAGAAAGCTTGAAATCAGTTCAGACAGTATAATTTAATTCCTTTCTATTTGCAGCAGAAGATGGGAGTACGTCATTGACTACTGAAGTTGGTAATTCTGCAAAGAGGACTATTGCTGTCATCTAGGCAAACACTTCGGTATTGCCTTATATCTGTATAGCTCTTTATTTGTATCAGTTAGATGTACACATCTCCAAAAACCACTGCCTGCCCAAACAATATTAAATTAAAAGGTAATACAGAATAAAGAAAGCACTGGGCTTGGAGAAAGCAAAAATTTCCATATTCTTGATATTATCTTGCACTAGCAAAGCTTGCAAAAAAGGAAGATGAAATAAAGAAGGAACAGCAAAGTGAACACCTTAATAATTATGATGTCTAAAAAGAACCCTGAATTTTAATGGTCTTACAAAGCCTTCACTCTGTTCTAGAAAGTTAATTCATAGGTTTTATAAGTTTTATGAAGCTATTGAAATCCAGGTAGCCTCTTGGTTAATAGTGTCTCAAAGAACAAGAACTCAATATTAATTTAGAAATAAATTATGTAGATGCTTATAAGAAACGAAAGTGATAAATGTAGAGAAATTTTGTGTAACTATTTGCATGATTCTGGTAAATGGCATAGACTATTTATTCAGAGATTTAGTTCTTCATGGGCAAAGGAGGCCTGCCAGTTGTGGAAATTCTCTTCTATGGCCAGAGAGAAGAGATCATTGCATAGTGCAAGTCTCTGATTCACAACTATTTATGAAATCTTTTCTTTGAGTTTATATACATGATGTTTTCAATTTCATTTAGTTCTTTCGATATACATAGACTATTAATAGGTGAGCAACCTGTGGTTTAAAATGGATGTAAAAATGTGTTAAATGGCTTGCTCTCCTAACATTGCTTAAATAAATGGGTCCAACCCATTTTTTTGATCTGTAGCAATAAGAAATGATTTTGGATTTCAGTAAACATTGAGATAAATTTCTGGAATGAATGCTAATGTAAGTTTATCACTGATAGAAGCATTTGTGGAATGCTTTCTCTAGGGGTTTGGCTGATAATTCCACTAATGTCTTTTCCAAAAAGACATTTTTATTTTCCAGACCTTAAGCTTCTAATTTTATCTACAATGGCCATCCTGTTTTTACCAGATGTTTGTGTCCTTTATTTATTGGTATGTTGCTCTGGTAATATTTTATTAAACATGACACCTATATGCTTTTAAACAAGTAAAATAACTTGAAAATCATTCATATTAGCAAACAGAATTCTGTTCCAAGTGAACAATCTGTCCAACTTAATCATGTAAACATGAGTGAAGATGAGAAAATTAATCACTCTTGTCCAAATATTGTTGTAATCAATAATAAAATCAATTCATACCTGAGCTGCCAAGCTAAGCCACTTTTGAAAATCAAGAAATCCTAGGGAAATTCAAGAAGTATATTTTTCCTATGTTATTTTTAATCTTTTAATCAAAAGATTCTAATAGTTATAGAGTGTCTAGGCCTAGGGAGAGAAGAATATCATGACTTTTCATTATCTCATTTAAATCTGTAGTTTAGAAAAAAGCTGCTTATAGCTTTATGTAATTTTTTTTCCAGTTAAGTTCCAGAAAGAATTTCTGGGTTACTCTGAAAATATTTAATGATTGGATTGGGGACTCATTTCAGATCACTGATGTATACTTAAAATAAATTTATACCAGGTCCAGTGCTGCTCAAAATCTGTAAGAGTCTCATGGAAAATTCTAGGATCACAGAGTTAGAAAAGTCATCTAAGCCAGCGATCCCCAACCTTTTTGGCACCAGGGACTGGTTTTGTGGAAGACAATTTTTCCACAGACTGGGGGGGGGGCAATGCAACTTAGATCTCTTGCACGCGCAGATGAAGCTTTTCTTGCTCACCCTCCACTTGCACGGCTCATTTCTAACAGGCCACGGACTGGTCCCTGGCTCTGGGGATTGGGGACCCCTGATCTAAGCCATAGTCCTTGGTCAGTGTAGGAATCTAAATTAAATCTTCCAGGACAGAGCTGTAGCCTCTATTTCAACATATCAAGTGAAGGAGAATCTATCACTTATAGGGACAATTGATGCCACTTACCAACTGCTCTTACTGTAAGGAACATTTTCAGGCAATCCCCTAGCTTAATTCATTATTTTGTGTTGGGACAATAGAGAACAAGCATTGGACATTTTATGCATGATATTCTTTCAATTATTTGAAGAATTCTATTATATACTTCCTTAGTATTCTCTTCTCAAAAATGCCCCATTTTTTAAAAAATAGTTTTTTGTTTCTACTTATCCAATCATCCTTGCTGTCCTTGTTCAAGTTTCTTTAAAAAATTTAAAATTTATTTTAAAGTCAATTGGCCAGAATTAGACACAGTACTCAAAGTGGGACCTGATCAAGGAAGAATAAAACATATAGATTATTTCACCTGATATGAAAACAATGCTTCTCTTAATGCAGCCTAAATGATATTGGTTTCCTTGCACACACATCACACTGCTGACCCACAATCAGTTTGTAATCAACTACTATTCTAAGAATTTTATTTCAAGTACCATTGCTAAATTTGATATCATTTTCTTTTCTTTCTAGTGTTTTCCTATAAGTGCAAGATTCACCTTTTTTTTGATCAACCAAGTATTGATCCTTTGGTTGTGATAATAATTGACAAAATGGCTTCTCTCCCAAGCTTGATGTCATGAGCTGAGTGATTGGCCCAAAGTCACTCAGACGGCTTTCATGCCCAAAATAAGACTAGCATTCAGTTTCCTGGTTTCTAGCCTGGTGTCTTAACCACTAGTCCAAATTGGAACCCGAGACTTGATATTATATCTGCCTTCCTATTGAACATTTTAATTTATTTCCTAAATTAAGAATTAATTAAATTAAGAACTCCACATTTGATTTGTTATTTTAGCTTATTTCTCTAGCTCAGGGGTATCAAACTGCCGGCCTGCGGGTTGGTTGCATCATACAGAGTCTGTGCCCACCCCAGCTCCAACAATGCAAAAAAAAAGTCACGATACAACGCGACACATCACGTGATGTGGCGAGTTTGACACCCATGCTCTAGCTTATCAAGAGCCATCCAATTTTACATCACCTAGAAAAAAACTAAATGGTCAACATCTTTATCATTAATTAATTTTTTTAAAGTAGAAGGCCCAGGATTAAATCTTATAGACTCTGCTCAGTACCTTTCTCCAATTCTGATGAGTGTACTGTGAGTCTAATTTTCAAGTCAGCTAAGTAGCCGTTGAATTTCATGCCAGCCACTTAATACTTTAGTTTGCTTATCAAAATGCCATGAGGTACTTTATCAAATGTTGTGCTGAAATCAATCTATTATAGAAATTATTCAGCCAAAAAGAATCGCATGAGGCTAGTCTGGCAAGATTTTTTTCCTTGAAAATTTCATGCGGATTTCTGATTCTGGATCAGAAATTTAAACAGGCTTAAGGTAAATAGAAATTTCCTGATCATCTTTCTATTAATTTCAAGTTTACACCCTACCCCTTTATCCTGCTCTTCACAATTTTCTGGTGAAACAGACTCTCTTGTTGGAAAAGGGTGAATCTATACAAGAATTGAGCATTTCAGCATTTGTTTTTGTTACCAGTTAGGGTTTTGCCAATTTCATTGAGCAGTCATATACTGATTCTTTTTTCCTATTTTTATTTTAAATATCTCCACAGCACTTTCTGTATTTTAGCGTCTTTTGCAAAAATCAACACAAACTAAACTTCACTTTCTTGACACCCCATCTATAATTCTAGGTTATCTCTAGTTGACTATATTGGCTAACTGAGTCATCCTTTCTCTTTTTTTAATATGTTTTTTTTTCACATCCACTAAGGTTTTTGTGTAGTCATATGGATTTCTTTTAACAAAGTTAAGCAAAGGGTAAATTCTTTTGTTATTTTCCATTTTAACTTATTGGGACTGTGCTTTTATTATATTGTTATTCAGAAACTCCTACAGATTTTAATTTTCTCCTGCCATGGTATCCTACTTATTATTCCTCTGAGTTTATTAAAATATACTTTTTGAATTCCAAGGGACCTGTTTGATTACACTTAGTTTTAGTTTCTCTTAAAATAATAAAAACATACATTATATGGTCACTTTCCTCAACTAAGCCTTATTCAATAATTAAAGTCAAGGCAGCTGAGCCTCTTGTGCTTTTCTCCACATTCAGGAGAAAGTTATCATCAAGACAAATCAGGAATTTCCTGGAAAGGTCATGCTTGGCAGAGTTTGTCTCTTAAGAGATGAAATAACAGAAGTCTCCCATAATTACAACTTCAAGTCTTTCTTTTTTTAAAAAAATCTACAATTTATTTTGGGGAAGACGAATCACCACATCCAATCTTTGATTGGGAGGATGATAGTAGAAACCAGCAAAAATATTGCTTTTATTTTTTTATTCCTCCCTTTGTTTTAATCCAGATGCTCTCTATAGCATTGCCAAGTTAATTCTTTAGATTTCGGAGCAGTTTTTATGTTGTTTTTAACTAACACTGGAACATCTTTTCTACGTCTTCTGTTACCTTTGAACAAATTATATTCAACTGCTTTGTTCCACTCGTAAGAGTCATGTCACCAGATCCCTGTTATATATTTTCATTGTCTTGTTTTGTGCTAATTGCTGAAGCTCATTGTATTATTATCCATAATTCCAAGCATTCGGTATATATAGTGAAGGCCATGGACTTTATCAGCTAATGATCTTCTTTTTATTTGACTTGCTTAAAAGGCCCCATTTAAGTAACATTTTCACTTTTTACAATGAACAAGTTTTTAAGTGAGGTATTTGGTTTAGTATTTTTGATATGACCTCCCACAATACGTAATTTAAATGCCTCTTGATATTTTTTTTTTTGCTTTGGCTAATACATATTTACTAGTCCTTGTGAATTGTAGTCCCTCCAGCATCTAGACCAGTGTTCTTCAATGCTGGCAACTTTAAGATGTGGCTGGGGAATTCTGGGATTTGAAGTCCACATACTATAAAGTCGCCAAGGCTGAAAAACACTGCCTAGATACCTCAATGCATGACTCCTGAAACCAAATTTATGGAAATCATTTATGCAGGCAATCACTAATTCCATGAACTTGAGGAATAGGTATCTATAGAACCTTGCTGCTTTCATCAAAATTATAAAAGCAGCATTGTGCTTTAAATCTTACTGCTTTTGTACTTGCATATCATAATACACATACAAAAGGGGAGGGGCTTGAATCATAAAGCTGAGACATTGCTTTTTTCATTCTGCCCCCCTCCTTCCCCACTGCCTGATAGGATAGATGAGAATACTATTTGAGCCTCAGGGCCTTCAATTTATGGTGATATGGTTGTAGTTTTTTTTGCAGAATCATTGGCAGGAAGGTATACATTATCTTTGGACTTGATAAGTCTTAGCACTTATTCTGCAATGTCCTTGATCTGGCGGACAGCATATTTCATGAATTGATGGATCCAATCAACATACCTTTGTTTCAGTTCCTCTTAGAAATTAATCATCAGCTACCAAGGCTTTTCTGTTTGTCTTCTCTACATTAGTGTTTATAAGACTTTTCTCCTGTCCTAGTTATACATTTAGGCCCTTCAAATTCTGAATGTATTATTTAAATGTTGCTTACTCTGTGGAAGGCTCATGGATGTAACTCAAATTGACTAGTTTAGTTATTTTATTACAGGTTAGAAAGACACTATCTAGAATGGAAGATTGGTCTACTACAGTTCACAGAAATTGAAGCCTCTATTTAGGTCTTCTTTACAAGGTTGAAATTCTATGCTTTTTCCTTCTACCTTTCCACATCAATGAGTAGTTTGTTGTTCTTTTCAAAGCCTTGAGAGCAAAACAACTAAGATTTGTTGACATAATGCTTTTCATAAAGTCATTCGTTTCTATTTCCCCAGCTTCATTCCTCATACAGTTACATTTTTTCTGCTTTTAGGCATTTATCATCCTGTTTCCAATTCTATGGTGTCTTTTAAAGCATGCTTAATCAATGAGAGTGTAATATCTGCTTTTGAGTTTTAGTGGTGCAGAATACATTCTCCAGTTATTGATTTGGTTGTTACTCTCATCCACTACAGTTGCTCCTCTAATTGTTTTCCCTATGGATATTTGAGAATTGAGAAATTTTTGTCCTTTCGCATCAACTGAAGCCTTTGGCTTTTTCTTCCTCCTAATTTGCATTTGCTGTATATGTAATCCAGGTTATTCTCAGGCAGGAAGAGAACCGTAGCATAAAAATTGCCACAGATTCCTATATTCATTATTATGTTTTCTTCTTAGAGTACTACCAATCAAAAGGTTTATTTTCTTCTTATTATTCCTTACTCAGACACTCACATTAGCCAGATACAGGTCCTTACAACTTACAACCATTTGTTTAGTAATGGTTCAGTTACAACAGCACTGAAAAAAGTGACTTATGACAATTTTTCACACACAACTTTTCACACTTCCCCATGGTCAAGTGATCAAAATTCTGATGCTTGACAACTGGCATGTATTTAGGATGGCTGCTGTGTCCTGAGGTCATGTGATCACATTTTGCAACTTTCTGACATGCAAAGTCAATGGGGATGCCAGATTCACTTAACAGCACTGTTACTAATTTAACAACTGCAGTGATTCACTTAACAACTATGGCAAGAAAGGTCATAAAATGGGTCAAAACTCACTTAATGACTGTCTGTCTTGTTTAGCAATGGAAATTTTGGGCTTTTGTGGCTATAAGTCAACTGTACTCAACTCTTACCTTAGAGGGAAAATTTGATATGGAGGCCCTCTTAAACTCTTCTGCTGAATTCCCACCAAACTCCTATTAGCAGTCCCTATTCACTTGTTACACTGCCTTATGTTCATTGTTTCTTCAGCAGGAAGTGGTTTCCTGCAATAGGCATTCAGCAGTCCTTCAGACCCATTCCTTTCAATCAGCAGCTACTTTGATGATCTTTCACCTGTCGTATGTGCATACATGTTTCCTCATGGTACATAGCTTCTCTGGTCACTCTTATCTACCCATTAAGCTCCCTTTAGCTTTCCCTGTCCTGCACTTAAGTTTTTATGTAGTCACATCAGCTTCTTCTGCTAACCATTTTTTTCTCTGAAATTACGCTTTTAATATCTTCCTTTTTAGATCCTCTCATGCATATTGAGCTTTTTCTGCCCTGGAATTCATTGCTCTGAATTTATTAATATCTGCTGTTTAAGTGCAAAATGTACATGCTTGAGTTTCTCTTAAAATCAAGAAGTCCTGCATTGATTGCTTTATGATCTGTGATGATGTCACTTCCTTCAGCCATGCCTGCCTATATTTAGAGATTCTGCTGCAGATTGCATGAAAAAGAGCAGCATAGAAAGAGCTGGGTGTATTTAGCCTGGAGAAATGAAAAAGACAGGGAGCAGCATGATAGTTTTTTTTTCAAATGCAGGAAAGGCTACTCTGCAGAAGAAGAACAGAGGGAAAGGCAAGAATGGATGAGTGTAAATTGCAAGGAAGCAGGTTGCAATTAAATACAAGGGTAGAATTTCTAGTGATAAGAGTTCAACAATGCAAGACTTTCTTAGGAAATGGTAGATTCATCCTTTGCTGGAGGTACTTGAGCAGAGCCTGAATAGCTTTCTAATAGGAAAGCTGTAACTGCTCAGTTCCTGGGCTAGAGATTCTCCAAAATATCTTGCAATTATATTATGAGTCTACATACCTTCAAAAAAACTCAGCTTAGGCATCTACAATAATTTAATAGCTAGATGCTTCAGACCTTAATTTCTGTAGCAGGAAAAAAAAACTGAATGCAAACCATGACGTGAAACATTATTTTCCCAGACGAAACGTTTCCACAACCTGGTTTTAAGGAACAGTATTACATATATATATAAAATAGATAACACTATGCTAGTCTTGAGGGAAACAAAACTAAATAAAGGGGAAAGATGTAAAATAAAGCAAGACGTACATTATAGGGGATACTCTGGTCAACAAACCAATCACCATTAGAATCAAAAAGCAAACCATCCTTCACCGAGGAACTCAACAACATTTCTCAATGCACTAAGTACATTTTAAACCATGCAATTTTACACAAACATCTTAACTAGGTTTTTAAAACTTTTTAAAACACCAACATTATGCAGTTCTTTGTTAATTATATTGGTTAAAGTTGCAGTCAGAAGCTGCCAAATATCAGATACATCATCATATACATATTTTTTGTTTTTATACAGAATCTGGACAACACAACATTACACATCCTAGAAAGAGAGAGAGAAAGAGAGAGAGTGTGTGTGAGAAAGAGAGAGACAGAGAGAAAAGAAAAAGAATATTTTCCTTTGTTTTAATATATATATATATATATATTCTTTGTAAAAAATATGGAATGACATGAGGAAGGAGGGAAGCAGGCCGAGAGAGGAAAACCAATATTTTCCACCAAATAAGAAAGACTATGTGAAAATAATTCATAAATCATAATAGGACTACTACTACTTTTTTTAAAAAAAAATTAGCTCCATGTCAATAATTCTCTTCAGTACAATATAAGATGTTTGGACTTAGAGTGTATTGGCCTTGAAAATCAGGAAGAACTGGGACTTTATGACGATTCCAAGTTCATTTTATTCAAAAACCAAAACTGGGTTGGGAAGACAAGGAAAATTGATTTGTGGTTATATATAATTTCAAACATCTCTTATTGGCTTGCATGTTCTATGTACCCATGATGGACTACCGGGAAATGTAGCTGGATATCACCACGCTGATAGGGAGCTGAAAATATAATACATCTTTATTATGATTTTTTTTTCAGATGTAGTTTGCTTGAACCAGCCTGTGGCTTGTTTTTTTTTTTTTCATTTTCTTTTTAACTGGTACATTAGGTAACCTTTAAATGAGTATCTTTGCCCATCTCCCACCCACCCATATCTGAAAATAATGCATGCATTACATTGGACAAAGGAAAACCTATTGTGTCAAATGCTTTCCCCCCTCCCATTTATCATGGCAAGTATACAAATATGTTAAAATTTCAGATATAATCAAAGATACAAAATCATTTCTGACAAGTTTTTTAAACAATAACCATTACAGTGCAAGGTTTTTTTATTACAGTAAAAGGTGTATTCTAGGTTTACAGTAACTGTAGATTGTAGCTGTTTGTTTTTTTATGTACAGTAGGTCCCTGATGTTTAGAGTGTATGCACCAGTCAGAGATAAAAACCCAGCACAGAATGGGTATCCAACTTTACATTTTTTCTTAAACATTTACAAAATAACAGCAATATCACAAATTCACAAGCACATTGTTTTGCCTTAATAAAAAGCATGTTTTTTCTTTTTTTTCTTTTTAAAATTTTAACACTGAAAGAAATACGTTGGAAGGATATGAGGATATGGTCTTGTATGTAATTTGATTCAAGAGCTTTGCCATTCCACCAGATTCCTTGAAAATTATTAAGCACCACTTTGTAAGCAATATACGGCATGTTTATGTTTATACTTGCTCGAATGAGGCACCAATTGATTAGGAATCAAAATGCAATATATGCTCCACTGCCAAACTCTAAATTCTTCTAGAGCTTAGCATAATTGTTAATAGAAACATTTAGCAAAGAAGGAGCACAGCACCAAAACTTTTTAGAGCAGAAGCAATTATGTCCTCTACTGAGCACCCGGGCAATTGATGGACCCTCCTTGCTCTAAGAACTGAATTAGGTGATTCCACTACCAATTTAAATGACAACATGAAGTTTATTGGCATTTTTAATTCAAAGTCAGAATTAAGCTTTACCATTGGATTAATGGATCTGATTACCAAATAACAATGCATAGGATGTATTTAGGCCCCATAAATTCAATAGCAGAGTTTTATTTCTTTGCTTTGGGTATCTATGTTTTATGACTGAGTGTAAGTTCTTTTGAGAACAATTATTTTAAAAAAAGAATATAAACATAAACACCTTAAAGAAAGGGATATATACATTTTTCTTGATTTTGAGATTATGATCAGCTTTTGCAGTTTGAATTTTATTACCATGCCATTAATAATATCAATTTATACCAAGGCCACATAGTTGGTTTTTAGGTATTCATTATGGGATGTAACTCAAACCACTTCATTCTTGACACTGCTCTCACCAGAGGATATTTTAAAGCTCCAACAGTATATAGTGAAATGTTGAAAGAACAATATAGTTTAAGTGAGGAAAATAATTACATACAAGATTGGGAAGAAGAACTTTTGCTGTTAGGTGACGAGATGAAGATCCAAGAAGAGCTTCTGAAAATGTTGAAGGAAATGAGTGATGAGCAATTCCAGTGGAAATAATGCAAGCAATAACTTCAACAGGACTAAATTAAGGAAGACAGATGCAAAAGTGAACCTTTAGATTTTTACTGGGTTCAAACAGCATGCTAAGACCCAGATTCTTTAGTGATAATTTAATGGATAAATCACAGCTGCCTAGGTTCACATGAGAAATTAAACCAATCCCCTCCAAGCCCCTCCTTATGACATAATGTTATATGAAGTCAATTTCTGCCTACTGCTTGTGTTAAATTGTTCTTAAACTACCTTAAAAAGGTAGGTATGTGGGGATGGATGTATATGCATATATCTACACACACACACACACACACACACACACATTCTTCAGAGCCAAAATAATTTATTTAAAAATATTTTTAAAAACCAAGGAATGGTGTCAACACTGGGGAAAAATATGAACCCAACTACTCTTTCATGTTTAATGGGTAAACAACTACTTAAAAATGGAAACTATCCCTTTAAATAAGCAACACTACCTACTACAGACGTGTTCCACAAATCCCCAACTATAGCAAGTGCGTTATACCAGCCTTCAGAGATAAACTAGTTCATTTCAGCATTTGTGGTGTGCAATGTCTTTTAGCATCATCCAATCACAGTTAGACTAATATAACGATAATGAAGACAGGCATTATATTGATACAATGCAGGCTGTCAGATGCCAGAAAGTTTTCTAAATTATAGGTGAGGAAATGTTTCTAGTTTCTAAAAGTAGTTAAAGACATATTTGACTAAACTTCCATTATGGAATAAAAGCCATTCTGGAACAATGCTATGTAGGATTTTAAAGGCAAATAGCCTAAAAACAAATTGACAGCTTTAGCCTAAAGAGAGGATAGATGCACTGCTGAAAACTTTGTTCCCATGGGGGAAAAATGACACCTTGAATATACTGTATGTTTAAGAAATGGGAAGGGAAGGACTCTGGCTGAGTCTTCTCCCTTAACATCTAGTTTTTATGCATGGAGCTACCACAACTCCTCCATAGGGAAACAAACCACTGTCTCATTTAGAAATCAGGAACATTTCTATCATATAAGGACATGTTTATCTTCAACAGGCCACTCTCAGAAGTAGAAAGATAAAGAACTTTAAATTGTTAACTTTCAAAAGGAGAGACAAGAGAAAGTCAAATTAAAATCTGTGGCTAGTATACCTCAATCATTCTAAACAGAATGTTCACATCAGTATTTAGTATTAATTAAATTGTGTGGGCAGCTTGAATCATGATGCATTGGGTGCACTAGTGATCTATGAATTGATTCAATACTCTATCTATAAAAGATGATAGAATTTCAGAAGATTTCATTTAGGTCAGCTAGTTCAAATCCTTATTTATATCAACATCATTTCAACTCACTAAGCATCTAAGAGAAATAATATTGGAATTGATTTAACTGAAACAGAAACAGGGTCATGTATTGTCATACAAAGATCTGCTAAGGAGTTCTAAATGAAAAATTAAGAACTTTTCATTCTGAGTAACTGATCTGTGAATTATTAGACCTATAGCTTGGTAAAAAAAAGTTGCCCGATAATTATAAATTTTCAAACTGAACTGACTCCGCCCAACCAAGATAGAAATTGGGCCTCCCTAAAGGAGAGGAATTTTTTAAAAGTTTTCTATGCATTGTGCCCTTGAATGAACAACAGTGCTTTTTCTAGTTCTGGTATATTTCTCTGTGTTCTTTGGTTCTGGCATTTGACTCAGATTACAGAAATTCCTATTACATCAGATCCTCCTAGCTCAACATTGATTAAACTGACAAGCAACGAACCGTTGCAATTTTAGGTAGAGTCTTTCCCAGGCCTGTCAGATGCTGGGATTGTATCTGGGATCGTCTGCATACAAAATCATATCTAGCATGAGCAATGATCGTCATCTCTGATAGTTACGCAAGGATTAGGTTGGTAGGACATAGACTTTAGTCTGAATATCTCACTCTTTAATTCTTTCTTAAGTCTATACCCTTACATCTAACCTATAGAATAGCTATACACCTCTTCCAAACTGATCCAGTAATAATTAAAAAGTGACTTAGCACCAATACCTCCAGTTCTTCCTAAACACAGAATGAGCTGAATCTTGTAAAGGACAACTGTCCCATTCTTCTTAAGTTTGAACCAATCTTGAGGACCCAAACTTACAGGGCAAAAGAACTGGAAGTCCCGAACAGGCACATTTCAAGTCAATTTAGGTAAGATGTAAGCCCTTTAAAATGTATGTTCATATTCATATAAATATAAATAATTATATTTGAAACAGGGAGTGATTGTATAGATATGTAAACCAGATTATTGTTAACATAATAATGTTAACAGTTTTATCTCTCCTTTTCATAATATCCAAGTGATGCAATGGATGTTCTGAAATATGGAATGAATCTATTGGAATGCTTCTAAAATTTGTTATTACATGATCTCTTGCCAACATATCTATTGTTAGTCTGTGTCATTTCAGATTATAGATAGGAAATAAATTGTTTAAAAATTATCCTATTATTTTAAAAATTTCTCTGCACAAAAAATAAATACCACCAATCTTGTTTTCAATTTATGCTATTCTTCCTATATACGTTGAAGCCTTCAAATATTTGGATCCTCACCTGCAATCTGAAATGTTACAAACAAAGTAGTATTGTGCCATATGACTATCTTTAGAGCCTGAGTCTTCTGCTTTCCAGATCTGAATTTCAACTGGTATGATCTAACATAGTTAAACAGAGCTGGAACTGGTATCAACTTGTAGTGAAGATATGTTTTGAAAAAGTCAGTCAGAAGTACCCTAATAAAATTGAAGTTCATGAAAGAAAAGGCTGTTTTAGTTATTTGAAGAACCTCCCAAATAAACAAGAGTATCCTCAGAAAACTTGGTGGATTGTCAAAACCTTCAAATTCAAATACAATTTTTGGCAAACTCCCCCCCCCCATCACTCCTTCTCATCTTTTAAAGAACACTTTGCCTCTTGAAATTAATTCCCAACCTAAAACAGATAATACCTTATATCAATCAAATATGGTTTCTACATTTTAATCCATTAGACCACAAACAAAAATACCAGAAACAATAAATTAAGCCAGAATTCACAGATATTAGATCAAAATATGGAGAAAGGAAGTTCTACCTATGCTGAAGCACTACATAAATTGCAAAGTAATTATTTTTTGAACAGTATATGCCACTTTACGGACAAAACAGTTATTTTTCCCATTAACATTTAGTAAACCGCTTAATATACTTTTAGGCACCATGGTTACAATCCTGCAGTCAGGCTGCTTAAATCAATCTGATGTAATTAGATTAAACAACCTTAAAACTGCCTGGGATTAAAACCTATATAATAAAAGAATGTTAATTGAGCCAAGTTAATTAACCCTGTGAAATTGAGTCTAAAATAATGCAGTCCTGGTGTACGTATTACAGAATAATTGATAATATAGTAGTGGTCCTCTTATCCAAATCGTATAATCTGTCATGTTGGATTTTTTTCCCTATTTAAGCCAACAATTGCAAATTGGGTTGAGGTCTAGCATGAATTTTCCATGTACCATATGCAAGTCACTATTTTTAACCTTAACAGCAGCAGTTATCTTTGCAAGTTTGTTATGAGGGCAAAGACAATGGAAGTTTGTAAAGCCCTTTACAAATTCAGAGATGGATATCAGTGGTAAGGAGTTTCAATGGCTTAAGTCTACACTTGGCTAAGAGTTCAAGAAAGATAGGATTTTGAGCTAATAATCAATTTTCTTGTAAAATTATTATTTTTCTATAAAAACAGGAACAACACAAATAACCCTCCTCAAAGAATATTGAGATAAACTTTGGATATCCTACTAATAATCTTGGATGCCATTCAAGATCCTGACTCTAAACCAGCAGCTATATAAGTCCTCAACTTGCATTATTCTCCAAGCAGAAAGTCCATAATATTTATTACATATGACAGAGTAGCTATTTGGGGGATTATGGTGACAAAATCTGCTTCCCTCTTCAGTGTAATTAATGGATTGCTACTTGGATCATTTTCAACTGTGCAAATGCTCTGAATACATAACCTTAATATCACCACTTTAGTTGTTAATGCTATTACTTCCAAGGAAATCAGGGCTATTTACAAATAATAATCATTCACAGGCTATATGGCTTCCAGATAAAAATAATTTAGAACTGAATTCAATAAACATTTTAGGAAATGGGACAGCCTCTATTCCCAAAAAAATTAGAACTGAATTCAATAAGCATTTTAGGAAATGGGACAGCCTCTATATTATATTTCTCTAACATGGTGTTCTCCCTCCCTTTTGTTGATATAGGTTTGGGAAGGCTGGAACATAGCTTTTTCTGAGCATGTTACAATTTTCCCTGGAAATTAGTCACTCTATTAACAGCCCTGAAAATGCATTTAGCAAATGGTCTAACAATTTAATGGAAATAACATTAGATTTCCTTCCTTCCTTCCTTCCTTCCTTCCTTCCTTCCTTCCTTCCTTCCTTCCTTCCTTCCTTCCTTCCTTCCTTCCTTCCTTCCTTCCTTCCTTCCTCTGTTTATTAGATTCCTACACTACTTGGCTTTAAGGACTGCAATATTATTCCTTTTCAATTTTACAACTTTTGTTCATGGCATGAAATGAAAAACTTGTGAAAAACTATTAATTTCAATCTTGCACCAACTCCCTTCCCCATAGTGCTAAAATTATAGTGCCTAGCTAAAATCCTTAAACCAGTATCCTTTTGTCAGAGGAATGAGTTATATTGACAGAATAAAAAAAGAGAATAACTGTGATATATAGATATAAAATGTTAACTTTTTACAATGAAATAGGACATCATGATATTAAAATGTATGACATCTGATGAATATTTCTGTTATAGCATTGAGTTTTATTGCAAAACAAAAATATATCTCTCTATGTGTATAATATCATCTACAGGTTACCTTTAACATTTTACACCACATAAAATCATAAGGAAACAAAAATAAATCATATTGAGGTAGATACAAAAGATTGGGATGCCAATGAACTTTATGGCACAAAAATTGGCTTAACATAAGTGGCATTTTATGTATTTAAGAAGAAGAAAATTTGTGACTACAGCGTACGTGTGTGGATACCAATTTCTCTCTCTTTCTTCCTTCCTCCCCCCCGCTCTCTCTATCTTGATAGGATGCTGTTTGTAGTTTATTTGATGGGCATCAATAAGAAATGATAAAATGTTTGAAGATTTTAAAGGATTGTAGGATATCTTCACAGGCTAACTGTTTACACGGAGGATTCGTAACTTTATGCCTATAATTGAACTTCTAGGACAGTGATGGCAAACCTTTTAGAGACCGAGTGCCCCAAAACTGCCCCCATCCGTCCCCGCTCTGCCCTGCCCACTGGGCCACCCACCACCTCCACGGCCTGCCATAGATCACCCAGGCAGCCCAGCAGCGCCATGATGGCCACGCCCTCCGCCCGTGCCCTGCAGCATCATCTGCGCGCAACGGGGCACAAGGGGGGAGTCTTGTCCCCGCTGCCCGGCTACCATGTCCTTGGCTGCACTGCTTTGTGTGGGCCGTGCCCGGGGCGACTCTTGTTTGGGGGTGCTGGTGAGGAGGGGGCCATGAGAGGAGGCGGGGTTTGGGCGATGGTGCGTGTGCCCACAGAGAGGGCTCAGAGTGCCGCCTGTGGCACGCGTGCCATAGGTTCGCCACCACTGTTCTAGGACATACTCAGCATTTTCTTTGTTTTACTTCAAGGAAAAATGGTTTATAGCTGGCTGCTATTAATGTAAGGAAATGGATATTTCAGGAAGGAACTGAAATATTCCTTTGAACTCAGTTTGAAAATAATTGGCTAAACATTATTTAAACCAACTATCACACTCAAAAGAGAAATAGATCAGGTTAACATTATTTCATTACCTGGCAACTTTCTATTATCAAAAGGGCATTTTTAGGATATGTGAAAAGTTTCTTAGAAATTTAAAATATATCATTGTCTAGCTAATTTAAGTACTGATCATTATGTCATGCAAACTGAATTAAAGAATTGAGAACAGTACTGCTTTGGACAAAAGTGGCTTTTGCTGTTTCTTTCTCTTTGTTCAATGCAGGAAATGATTGCATTGAGATAAATTATTTATATTATGAATGCATAAGAATTCACTGTGCCTATTATGCCCTCTCATATACTACTTTACTATACATACAGTTCCTTTCAATAGAAAAATGATTCCAATAGAAGAAAATATATATAGCTCAAAGTTGGAATCCTGGGTTCTCTCTGAGTTTGGTTGTTTGCTTGCAGACATTTCATTACCCAACTAGGTAACATCATCAGTACTAGTGGGTGTGGAGTTTGCTCTCTGTTTAAATATAGTAGCTTGACCTGCCAATGTTGGGAAGAGTGTGGTTTTCTTCTTGGTAGTTTCTTGATTAGGGTAATGCTTTCTCTTTGCCCATTTGTCTGGTGTTAATCCTTGCTTATCTGGATGTGGGTTGCTGGAGAGAATGTATTCTATTCTTTTTGTTTCCTTCTTAGCTCTTCTATTGTCTTTTGAATGGTCTGTAAATGTGGCTTATCTCTGTGTGTTTATTGATGGCTGATTTGTCTGAATGCCAACCTTCCAAGAATTCCTTAGTGGTTTTGGATTTAGTTTGGTCTAAAATGCTTACAGTTTCCAAGTTGAAACTATAGTTAAGTCTGTCATGAGATTAAGGAGTTTTCATCATGTTTTCTGACCTTTAGTTGTTGTTCATGAATGCACTATGCTAATCTTCTGCCTTTCTATCCTATATAGTGGCTCTTACAGTCCTTATTATAGATGACTCCTGTTTTTTCTTGGGCTACTGGGTCATTTGATTTACATAAACTGTTTTGGAGGGCTTCTATGCTTCTATGATGCTGTGTGGTTATATATGTGCAAAATACCCCTTCCATAGTATTGCACTGTAAACATGCAAAGTATAGATACAAAAATCTCCCCTCCACTGATAAAGTTTATAATTTTATTATCTCTATTTATTTATCTTACCAGGCATGATGTATAAACAATTATCATTAGTCTGCAGACCCAAAGTTTAAACTTCAGACTTCAATAATCCAGGAAAAATCTTTTAGGTTTGGTTATGAATTTATATGGAAAATAACAATATTTCCATATCTTTCTGTTCAAGCTACTAGGAACAAGAAAGAATTGAGAATAATTGAGAAAAGTTATTTTTCTCCTCTAAAATAATCTAATAATTGTTTTCATTGATTAGTTTTTGGTGGGAAAATGGAGGATGTGTGTGAATTTATTATGTGTATGTCTGGCGCTGAGGCTTTGAGAGTAGCATATGGCTCTGTAACTTCAAGTTGTGAATATCTGACATAAACATATTAACTCATCAACCATGGACTTCCTTCCTTCCTTCCTTCCTTCCTTCCTTCCTTCCTTCCTTCCTTCCTTCCCTTAATAATCTTTTCAATTAATATCTTTTAAAGTTTATAATAAAAATTATAACAATAGTGCCATCCTCTGCCTACTTCCTCAGAATATTATTTTACTTCAGTCATCTCTGAGTAGCTCTGCAGCATAAATGCAAAAATAGTTGCTATCCATTAAACAATACAGGCTGTATGTACTAGTGGTTTGACTCAACGACAATGCAGCTTTAAGTTAAAAATTAACTAGTATATATATATATATATATATATTGTATTGTAATTTCCTAGACAGGATATCCTAGTTATACTTACTTATATCAAACCAAGAACAAGCAGCTTTGTAATTCTTTTAAGGCTATGTATTTCCAGTTAAAGCCTTATTTTGCTCTGGAATTAATAAAATATGATACAGTGCAGTGTGCAAGCCACATCAGCTGAGGTTGGCCTTGATACCTGTAAAGTGGCTGAAGCAATTAGAATAGCTATATTATTTCCTAATATTCTGGGCAGCTTTTGGCATGGAGAGATTGAACTATCTGGTAAGGCTCTAGATGTATGGGCCTTTCCCCCCCTTTCCACTGCTATTGTGTGTGTTTGTGTGTGTGTGTGTGTATGTGTGTGTGTTATTGTGGATTTATTATATTGTGTGTAATCTAGGTTTATTTTTTTAATAAGCATTGCATTGATTATGTTGTACTATAGTTCATTAAGGTGGGCCTCCCTTTGGAATGAAAGACAAGTTACAAATTTGAAATGACTTAAATTGCCTTTTAAGGCAGAGAGTAGGATTCCCAGATTTTTGCGATTGTATTTATTTCTATAACTTAAGATTCTTTAAATTAGAGTTTGACAGCATATGGCCTATGGCTGCAGGCCACATGCTGTCCAGGTCCCTCTTTATATGTCTCATATTCCGCAAATCACACTCCAAAATTTTCTTTAACTACAAATAAGAAGCCAATAGTTGCATTAAGTGTACCTATTTTTTTTAAAACTGAGATGCTGGAGTTTGATACTTGAATTTTATGTCTGAAAAATAAGCATGCTATACGTTGCCTTAGTGCAAGTGAATTTTGATGTGAATTACTTACAGAAGTAGCTCACACCAAAGTTGTCCATATCTCTTCCTGGGCCATTCCTACACAGGAACTATTGCATTTGTTCCTTCATTCTATAGTAATACCTATGATTTATAATCACAGGGGAAGAAAGAAGTTTGAAAGCAAGCTCTCTATCTTGTCTGAACAAAAAGAGATCTAGCATTGATGATATTACCTAGTTTGGATAATAAAACATCTGCAAGAAAACAACCAAGCTCGGAGAGCATCAAGGACTCATCAAAAAGAGATCTGTTACCTCCCTGACCAGAAGCAGAGTTGAGTGATTGAATGAATGGACCCACATTTTGCATAACTCATTAAAAATGCTCCTTTTTGCAAATTAGGATTGCATATAAATAGATAACTATATGGATAGAATAACAGAATAACAGAATTGGAAGGGATCTTGGAGGACTTCTAGTCCAACCCCCTGCTCAGGTAGAAAACCCTATTCAATTTCAGACAAATGGTTGTCCAATCTCTTCTTAAAAACGTCCGCTGTTGAAGCATTCACAACTTCCACCGATTGTTTTAACTGTCAGGAAATTTCACCTTTGTTCTAGGTTGCTTCTCTCTTTGATTAGTTTCATCCACTGCTTCTTGTCCTACTGTCAGGTGCTTTGCAGAATGGCATGACTCTCTCTTCTTTGTGGCAACCCCTCAGATATTGGAACACTGCTATCATGTCACCTCTAGTCCTTCTTTTCATTAAACTAGACATACCAAATTCCAGCAACCATTCTTTATATGTTTTAGCCTCCAGTCCCCTGATCATCTTTGTTGCTCTTCTCTGCACTCTTTCTAGAGTCTCAACATCTTTTTTACATCGTGGTGACCAAAATATGAGACAGCAGTGTGCTGCAGCTGCCAAAAAAGCCAACACAGTGCTGGGCTGCATTAACAGAGGGGTAGAATCAAGATCACGTGAAGTATTAATACCACTTTACAATGCCTTGGTAAGGCCACACTTGGAATACTGCATCCAGTTTTGGTCACCACGATGTAAAAAAGATGTTGAGACTCTAGAAAGAGTACAGAGAANAGCAACAAAGATGATTAGGGGACTGGAGGCTAAAACATATAAGGAACGGTTGCTGGAATTGGGTATGTCTAGTTTAACGAAGAGAAGGACGAGGGGGGACATGATAGCAGTGTTCCAATATCTCAGGGGCTGCCACAAAGAAGAGGGAGTGAAGCTATTCTCCAAGGCGCCTGAAGGCAGGACAAGAAGCAACGGATGGAAACTGATCAAGGAGAGAAGAACTTAAAACTAAGGAGAAACTTCCTGACAGTTAAAACAATTAACCAATGGAACAACCTGCCTCCAGAAGCGGTGAATGCTCCAACACTGGAGGTTTTTAAGAAGAGACTGGACAGCCATTTGTCTGAAATGGTGTAGGGTTCCTGCCTGAGCAGGGGGTTGGACTCGATGACCTCCAAGGTCCTTTCCAACTTTATTATTATTATTATTATTATTATTATTATTATTATTATTATTATTATTATTATTATTATTATTATTATTATTATTATTATTATTATTATTATTATTATTATTATTATAAAATTAGATGCAGTATTCCAAGTGTGGTCTTATCAAGGCATTATACAGTAAAGTAGTATTAACACTTCACATGATCTTGATTCTATCCCTCTGTTAATGCAGCCTAGAACTGTGTTGGCTTTTTTGGCAGCTGCAGCACACTGCTGGCTCATATTTAAGAGATTGTTGACTAGGACTCCAAGATCCATCTCACAGTTACTACTATTGAGCCAGGTACCATCTATACTATACCTGTGCATTTAGTTTTTCTTGCCTAAATGTAGAAGCTTACTTTTTCACCATTGAATTTCATTTTTTTAGATAGTGCCCAATATTCAAGTCTGTCAAGATTGTTCAAGTCTGTCAAGATCTAGAAAGCATAGATTCTGTTTCTGCTGTCTTGTGCTTTGTTGAAAGTATGGCTGCTGAACCAATTTATTTTGCTGAAAATGCAGTAGCACAAAGGCTGCTTTCTTCTGCTCTAAATACTGTATCCATGTTTGTTGCTAACTGACCTTGACATTTTATGTTAGGAGCCAAATTGAGCCTCAAGGAACAAACCAATAGAAGACAGCTTTGTAGACAAAGGAAGAAAACAAAAATTTTGAAGAAAATCCAAAGAAAAGCAAAATTCAAGCCTACATGTTCTACAAAGGAAACCCTCAGGAAAGACACTAGTAAATAAAGATGGCAATAATTATGTTGATATTAATACTAGGTTGTGCCAAAAATAACTAGACTGAGAATTTAATCAAAGTACACGCTTATGATAGATTGATATTTGAAGTACATGGATGGAGACAGCTCCATACCTGCAGTGGTAAGTCATTCCCCACTGAGAGGTTTGTTTAAAGAAGATAAGTACTCAGATGACTCCTTTCTTTGTGTTTGAAAGTTTTATGGTTGCTTGGGACTTGACAAAATGGATACTGTAAATACAGCATCACATAGCATTTACTGTTGTTCTTCTTGGCTCTGATTTTGTGTAGCTATTAAAGTTCCAGTGAGAAAAAGGAGTTCTCTTTCCACAAAAACACATCTGTTCATTTCAATGGAGCCGACAGAGTTGTCATCTTCCAATGGAGTAAATGAGGCAATTTAAATGCACATGAGTCCATTTCTAGAATCTCCACATGGGACTCTGGAAAGAGTGCAGAGAAGAGTAACAAAAATGATTAGGGGGCTGGAGGCTAAAACAGATGAAGAATAGTTACAGAAATTGTATATGTCTAGTCTAATGAAATACTAGGGAAGACATGATAGCAATGTTCCAATATTTGAGGGCCTCCTAGAAAGACAAGGAGGTCAAACTATTTCAAAACACCAAAAGACAAGAGAAGAAGCAGTAAATAGAAATTAACCAAGGTGAGAAGCAACCTAGAACTAAAGAGAAAATTCCTAACAGTGAGAGCAACCAACCAATGGAACAGCTTTCCTTCAGAGGTTGTGGGGGCTCCATCACTGGTGGCTTATAAAAAGGGACTGGACAAACATTTATCTGAAATAGTATAGGGTCTCCTGCTTGAACAGGGGTTGGACTAAGAAGATCTCCAGGGTCCCTTCCAACTCTATTATTCTATTTTAGTCCAGAGCATGCATAGGAACAGAGAAGGGGCTTTAGATCAATGTTTCTCAATCCCTGGCTGGGGAATGCTGGGAATTGCTTTAAACTAAAATATCAATTAAAATAATCACATAGGTACCTGAGGTGGATAGCAATTACCTAAAGTTTTTACTTAAAAAAACTATGAAGTTCAATTAACATAACTATAGGGAGGTATATTTTATATCAACATTTTTAAAAATGTGAGCTATAAAGTGCATCTTGATGGATATAATATCTTACTATCTATTGAAAAACATGCACATTATTTAGATTTTAAAGTTAAGCCAGATTTTGCCCCAGTGTTAGTATCCCCAATATCTACAATGCAAAATCAGATTGTTGTAATAGTTGAAAAATATATTTTCCAGAAATCAAAATGAAACCAATGGATAAAAATGAATGATACAAAATAATGTATATGAAACACACTCAACAGAAATTTGAGACATCAAATCTCTTTTTTTTCCTGCTTAAAACACCCAACAGAAATTAAACCCTTTTTGTTATATCTGTTTTTTGTTAGCTCTTATAATTTGAGAAAAGTCACTGTAGCACTCTCACCTTGAACCAATATTTGGAACTGTTTTTGTGTTTTCTGTTTAAAAAAAAGGGAAAAAAAACCCTTTCTCTCTATGTGTTGTTGTTTTTTTTAAAATACAGAAAATTATTTGGACAGTTAAAGTTGGAGAAAGAAAAGACTCCTGGAAAGATTGCATAGTTGCGAACAGTGGCTTTTCATCAAGGTGAAAAAAGTGCATCTTCTGATAAAATAGTATCTGAATTTTTTTTTGTCATTGTTCAGTTCCATACACATACACAGTATATCTATATGTCTATATATTTTTTCAATCTGCTGCTACATATCACACATGAAAAGATATTTACAGCACATATCCACACATACCATATATCCTCACACATGCTCATTAATTAACATTTGACACCGACAACAGCCATTCTTATATGTTCCACCTTGGGATTTCACCCCCACCCCCCCACCCCATGCAAATCTGTACTCTTTTAAATATATTTTGTTTCATATTCTGCAAGACTTGAAGAAAATATATATAGAGAGATATATCTCAGACTCCTCACGTAATGATGATTTGTAGCAACATCACAGAAATAAGAAATATATGTCAGGGAAAGGTCAGAGTAAGCACCAAAATAATTTGGTGTCATTGTGATGCCTCAAGGTTTGTTTTCCCCCTTGCTCATCTATGGCTATGTTGAAAACAAACACACAAACAAAAATGGACATTTGGGAAAAATAAAAAAAAGATTAAAAGTGCAAGCTTTGTTGAAATAAGAATGAAATGTGGAAACACTCAGGCTTTTAATGGCACTGAGTTATTAATAGCTTTGCATACTTATAAAATAGGAAAGTTTCTTTCCTCCCCCACAAAAAAACCTCCAGACTGTTCCTCCATTCTCACTTCTACTCTGGCTGGGTAGCTTATTGGCTAAATTTTTGCTTCCCTTTCTGTCAGAATGGAATATAATATAATATATATATTTACTCCCCCCCCCGATATCCTATGTGAAAATAAAGAACAATTCTTGGGTTTAAAAAAATACTTTCAGAATCTTGTCTTGCTGCCTACCTGAAATATATTTATGTATTAGTCCAATCATTTACATTTATGTAGGAAGCACTTTCTCTTTTTTGTTATATATTAAGTCTCAACAGGGGCTCTTTTCAAATTTTTGCTTTAAAAATATATATATATATTTGTTAATTTTTGGATAGACATTTATAACTATCTATAGTAAGGCTATATGGGAAGAATTCTGTGTAATTTTTTTGTTGTTTCTATGAACCAAAGTATATAAAATTATTCTAGCACCTATTATATAGAATAATTATGGATGTGTCTCCATTTAGTATAAAATACAGCTCAACATCTCTCTCAAACTCCATTTCATTTGATATGTCAGTATAATAACTCTTAAAAAACTGTAGGGCAGACTGGGGGTACAAAGGCTGCTTAAAATGGGTCAGGAAAATTAACCTTGGCAATATAACAGTGTCATTTGTTTGAAGAAAAGATGGCTTGGCTTTTCTTTTCCAGAGGACCAAAATATTTGTTTCTCAATAAGGAAATAAAACACAATATTTGAGGTTCCAGAATAGATCCAGGGTTGAAATAGCTGCAATCTATGGCTTTGATAAAAATACAAAGCCAATAGATCAAGGCCACTGATTATCTGCCTGCTCCCCATAAACACATCCCATATTAGTCAAACTGTGAAATATATTTCATCATATTTTTATAAATCCTGTTGTCAGTAAAGAGCTATTATTGGTATCTGTACTTGAATGACCAGCATTCAAATTGCACCTTGCTTGTTGGTTCAGTGTTGCCTTGGGTCAGTGACTTGTCTGGTAAGGAACTCATAATGGTCTACCTCACAGAATTATTATGAGGCATTCATGGTGAAGAAAGTGTTTTTAGAATCAAAAGTACTTAAAAATAGATGCTTTTTGTTGTTAAAATTAATTAGGTATTGATTTGACTGACTTGCCCCTGGTAGGAACAAAGAAGATACATAACAGGAGAACACCACATTTCTTATGTGATAGTCTGTGGAAACATCTAAATTTTTCTCTGATCCAATGTTTTTAAGAGCACACCCACAGGAGACGTGTTTTTAGTTTAACTACTGAGCATACAGGAGATGAGGGCAAAAGTGTCTTTCTTCAGAGAGAGGAAAGATCTGGAAGAATCTCCACTCCTTCACAGAAATTTAATACTGATGCCTCTTCAGGGGAAGCCGTGATAATTCAGATTTTTTTCTTGCGATTTAAATTATATATTTTAGGAATCTTTTTGGAATGAAAGGGTTTCTGAATAATCTTAAAAGGAAAACAATGTAAAGAAATGTGTGGTGAAAGTTAAATTGGTAATGGAGCTCCATTCTATAATGTATACTCATTCCCATACAATATAGTATTAATGATTCTTCTGACATTTACTTTCGTACTGACATTTTCCTCTCAGAGGGTATACATACATATATTTTGAAAAGAAGAGCATTCTGTTTAAATATAACCACAATGGATAATAGTTTGCCACATAGCCAATAGTTGGGAAAACCACTAAAACAAAAGAGAGCACAACTGCAACAACTTAGAAGGCTTATTATTCCTGACTGCTGTACTTCTGCTTCCACCAACCTACGTTTTTCAGATCATATGTTGCAATACTTCTTCAACCAACTTTTCTTTTTTCCTTTTCTTTTCCTGTGCAATGGCAGAAGGAGGAAGGAAAAAAAAATCTTACCACAAATTGATGGATTGGAACTCACTGTGGTATTCTAAAGATGAAACTTGGGTTGATGGAGAGATTCTATCTATCTATCTATCTATCTATCTATCTATCTATCTATCTATCTATCTATCTATCTATCTATCTATCTATCTATCTATCTATCTATCTATCTATCTATCTATCTATCTATCTATCTATCTATCTATCTCATCTATTGCTGACACACACTGCATTAAAGAATTACTGCCATAACCTTGGCTATTGCTATGTGAATAGAGAGAGGATTTGCGTTGGCATTACTTTTTTCATCCTGATCTTGTGCCTAGGCAAAATGAACCAGAGGAATTGAAAACCCGTGAGGATAGTTCGGGTCAAACTGAGTTCCACTCCAAATAGATCTGTAAGCCATTTCTATACCAAAATATAGTACTATTAACAGTTTATCATGGCTTTCTCCATAGAATTATTCAATCAACAAGGAAAATTATAGGTTAGCGTGATTATGAATTAGTGTTATGCTCTTCCATTCAATAAACTACTGTTTCCATGTTTCCTTGAGAAAAGAGAATTATGTCAATGTATATCTATAATTAAAATGCTGCAATGAATGTGTAAAATTTGCTGAATGCCCCTACTTTCAAATGAATTCTGTGAACACCAGAAAACAGATAATATGGAAGAATTCAATATATGTGTGTGTGTGTGTGTGTGTGTGTATGTATGTATGTATGTATGTGTATATATGGTTTTTTTTAAATTTTTGGATTGCTAATAAAGAATTAAGGGAGACTGGAATAGCTATTTAGAGCTAATTAACTCTCATCAGCCAGATATACCCTTCTGAGATTCGAACCTGGGCTGCTTGCACATTTAAAAAAAAAACCAAAAACCCCCACAAATGATGTCACAGTAGTGACTGCTGCCTGTGGATGACTCTAGATTGAGCTGATACAGGCAAAAGATTTCTTCCTCCCATATTTGGGCTGACAGGGTGCATAAAAAAACCCCCACTCAAGGTAATATATATATATATATATATATATATATATATATATATATATATATATATATATATATATATATATATATATATATATATATATATATATATATATATATATATATATATATATATATATATATATATATATGCAGGTCTTGGCGTATTCTGGTCTTTTCCCGTGTAAGATTGAGAGTATCTTGGCGACGTTTCGACGAGGTCCCACTCGTCATCTTCAGGCTGGGGTCTCCGGCTTCGTGCTTGTGCGAGCAAAGTGTGATCGGAGCTGCTGTCTCTGTATAAATATTGGTGGGGGTGTGTGGAGTGCTGGCTTAGTTGCTGTAGGTGGGTTGGTTGGCTGTGTAGGGGTCAGGATGTTACGAAACAGCTGAACAATCTGCAAACAATAACCCCTACACAGCCAACCAACCCACCTACAGCAACTAAGCCAGCACTCCACACACCCCCACCAATATTTATACAGAGACAGCAGCTCTGATCACACTTTGCTTGCATAAGCACGAAGGCGAAGACCCCAGCCTGAAGATGACGAGTGGGACCTCGTCGAAACATCGCCAAGATACTCTCAATCTTACACGGAAAAGACCCGAATACGCCAAGACCTGCATACCTGTACCCGTGAAAATCTACGAAAACAAATATATATATATATATATATATATATATACACACACACACACACATATATATATACATACATATACACACACACACATATATACACACACACACATACATATATATATATACATATATACACACACATATATATATATACATACATATATACACATATACATACATACATACATACATACATACATATATATATATATATTTGTGAGGGATGCTTTTCTTAAGTGCTTCATGTTTTATTTTAAATATCTTTCATTATGGTAATTGCATTATGTAATTCTTCTTATTTGGATTTTATAATTTTGTCCTTTAAAGTAATATTTAATATTTTGTAAACTGCCTAGAGCTTTTTTTTAGGAAGGAAGGAAGGAAGGTTTTCAAATGTACAAGTCCATGTTGATCATCAAAATAATTACTTCTGAACATTCATAAACAGATCTGGAACCTTTATCCTTATCATTGAATAGATATGGTTTTAAACTTTTGAACAGTGTATTTTAGTTGTCTCCAGTGGGGGGAAAATTGTCATGATCAGGAAGAACTAAAAAATACACTTAGTATCACTGAAGAAAGGGGTGAAACGCAACATTTGTGAGGAGTTGGGGCACAGAGGCGGGAAGAGAGAACATCATAAAATGCAAGAGTCAATTTTCATTTGCAATTTGTAGGAGAGTCATGTTAGTTTATGGTGATAAAAATCAGAAGGGACATCATTTTGACTAACAAATGCTATTAAAAGCCATAAACCTTCATGAGCTGCAACTCACTCTGATTTTTGGATGATGGACACAATTAATAATACAACAATGTAACAGCATTGCTGAAATTTGGCAGTATGTCTAGAGGGAGACTACAAAAAAACATTGCAGTTATTGTAGCCCAATATAGAATCCTTCTATGTTTATTTATAAATGGTAAATGACCCATGAAAAGGAACTACTAGGGTTCAAAAGGAATTTTAGGATCTGAATAAGCCTTCAATTCCTATTATTGTCCTGTTAATGTCATCTCTATTGAGTGTCTCACTTTCTTTTTTATGAACAGAAACCTGGAGTTGTATTTGCAATCCCAGTTTCTGCCTGCAAGTTCGGTATCTATATTTGACCATGCAGACAGCTACAGCTTTTTTGTATTAAAGATTTCCCTTACATATCTTCAGTTCAAAATAAAGAAAATCGGTTCAAAGTCATTGAACAATGATCTTCCTTTTAATTTTACACTAATCAAGGATTGCTTTCTATGTCATTTTTAAAAAATCAGTTATTATAAATAGTTGTTTCTTTATATCGGTAGAAGTGGGCAAAGAAAATTCTACAATTAGAAATTAGAATTAGAATATGCTGGAATTAGATCAAGGTAGATCTGGGCCAAACCATGTTGCATGTTAAAGAAGTATCTATTTTTTTATCTGAGTATTTTAACAAAGGTTACTGGCTGATAATAACTAATCAAATTAATTAAAATAATATTTCAGAAAACCTTCCTTCCTTCCTTCCTTCCTTCCTTCCTTCCTTCCTTCCTTCCTTCCTTCCTTCCTTCCTTCCTTCATCTCTCCCTACCTCCCTTCCTCACCCAGGATCCTTACTAGTGATCTATAGTGTCTTCTACAGATATCCAACTATTGTTGTGCCAGTGTATGGATAGGCTTAATATCACAATATTTTGAAGATGCTAAACATTACTGGAAAGGAATAACCCATTTTTGATCATTTACAAAGAAACTCACATCCTGGCTTAATATATATAAAACGTTAAGCCTACAATTTATTACCTTGGGGTAAATTAAATTCAGTGGACATATTTGAGTTGAATTCAATGGAAATATTTGAGTTTACATGCTTAGGATCAGGTAGTACATCAGAGATCAGACTCAATTTAATAACACAGAGAATGCATTCAGCATCCTGCAGTGAAAAAATGACGACTAATAATTATTGTAAGATGTGTAAAAATAGTTTTCAAAATATTTGCATCATTTTTTAAAAAAGTAAAATAAGGCTATAAGTCTCATTGTACTAAAAGATAGCACCAATTGTTTGTTATTCCCCAAAACTTAAACTTCAGCAATTTTGGCTCAGATTAAGGGCATATTTCTTTCCCAGATTTATTCTATTTTCAGTGACATAACCCTCTTGAAATCATTGTCTAGTCCAGGAGTCCCCAACTCCTAGGCCGTGGATCGGCACCAGGCCGTGGCATGCCAGAAACTGGGCTGCACAAACAAGTGAAACCCCATCCACAGAATGCAGGCAGCACACAAAACTACGCCCCCTCTGGTCCGTGGAAAAACCTCTCTCCACAGAACCAGTCCCTGGTGCCCAAAAGGTTGGGGGCCACTGGTCTAGTCTACCTCAAAAATCAATCAAATTGATTATTGTTACAATCTACAAATAAGCACCAATGTTATACAGTGTTTTTTTTAAATCAAAGAATTCAGATCTAAATAAGTCAACATGGAAAAGACTGAGATGGAGTTTTAGAATTTGCCTAGTTCCATAAGTTGAGTTGGACTTATCTTCTATTTCTGTCTTAAATTTTATATTTCGTTGTCTTGTGTCGTACACTTTAATGGAGGATGGAAATGATTAAACTGGAACCAAATGTGAATATATGCATGTGCAATGAAATATAAAGTAGAAAAAAAATCATAAAGATATCTTTGCATGATGAATTTGCTACATGAATATGTCAGTAGAAAACTGTATATATTGTATGAGTACACTATTATATTTTATTTTCATATGTAGATTACATTGCCATTTATGAAATCTTCCACATCCGGCATTAATATTGTTGGTTGAACCTCATTCCATCCTTTGAAAAGTCTATTAGAAGCAGGATCATCTCTTAATTGACCCAATGATGGAAAAATTTCTACCATAAGAATGTGGTTTTGCCTCCTTCTCATTTATTTTTTTTAAAAAATGGCAAAATAATTTGTATTTGGTAGTAAATTCTATTCCTTCATTATAGATATATGAATTAGCTGGATTATTTATTTTGTTCAGCCTATTTAGATTGTATTAATTTATGTATTTTTCAAAAGTCTGTGTATGGCACAGACTTAGTATAAACACATTTTAAAATAAATTATGCATCGGCAATAAATAATTGGAGCTTATCATCAATTTGGAGCTTCTCACTATGTTATCTAAAACATCTGTGCATTCACCACAAAGACTATGCATGGACTCTCCTATGAAAGAGACATATATGGAATAATTTCCCCATTTATAACATTTTCATTATGACTTCAGAGAGTAAAATAAGGAGGAATTTTTTATGTCTATGGAGATTCTCAGTCATCCAGGTCACGGTTGTCCCAAAGGTGCTTTCTTTCAAAAGGCAACTGGACTTTCTTCAAGCAAAATAAGAAAGTCCAGTTGCCTTTTGAAAAAAAGCACCTTTGGGGAAAAAATTATATACCAATCCACAAAGTGCTTAGGATCCAGTTGAGTTCCTCTACAATATACTGTATAGCAATGTTACTATACTCACTTTTACTTGGAATAAGTCTCATTGAATATGATAGGATTTACTTCTAAATAACTAAGATAGTCTTTGATAGCAGTTTCAGTTATTTCCATGTTATCAAAGTATAAAGGGATAAAATTAGGAAACAATGGTGAATAATTTCTCTGTTTGGAATATATGTAGCTCTTGATCTTGCCATTTCAGGTATATTCAAATTCTTATTGGCAATTCCATCATAGTTCTTCTACACTGCCACTCTTGATCCATGCAAACAATAGGTAATGCGTACTATGATTTGAGTGAGTGTGTAGGGGTGGAGAAGGGGTTGTTTCTGTGTATAACTAAACTGTTGTCTAGATCTAATGTTTTTTCTAACTAGCTTGCACGGAAAATTAGAGGTAAATTGTATCTTCAAGTGTATGTAATGCACTCTCCCTTCCTTCTTCCCAAATTAGATTTCAGGTTCGAGATTTGGCACAACATTGTTTTCTATACCAAAGCCACACTCCAGCTTATTTGAAGATGGCAGCAGTGGAAAGAAGGGCATATGTAGTAGAATCTACTGAAGTCCCAACAACTGGGTAAGAATGATAACAAACTGGTCTCTCCTTCATTCTGCAGTTGTCCCATGTTATTTAAACTGATATGAACTGACAGGAAATAGTACAAACGTTAGCAATTTTTTTAAATTGTTACTTTTATTTTATAATCTCCTAGAGCTTATTCATTTGTGGATATGGAAAGAGAGACATGGAATCAGTGGCCATTTCAGTGCACATTCTAATAATAGAACGTACCTAATAAAAATAAAAAATTGTTTGTTTCTACTGCATGCTGAAAAGACTTTCCAAAGAGGCCTCCCAATCAACCTATATAGCATGATCATAAGAAAATACAAACAAGGCAATGCTCATCTGTACAACACAGTTAGAATGACTGACCAGAAACCTCAATGTGGAGTTATTATACTTACTTTGATGTTCAGAGAGGAAAACTGATACATAGCCTCCTGGGGTAAAACACTATTTAAACTATGCTACTATTCATTTATTTCCTTCATTTGCAGCTCTGTAGCTCATCATCCTTGTCTTTTCTAGACTATGATTTTTCTAATAGCCATAGCAAGCATCCATAAAGGACCAGCTCATAGAATTTCTGTACTGGTAGCTTTCAACTTTGATCTAAAACACAAGATGATAAGTCTGGGTCTGGGCTGCAACATTTCAGACTGCAGGAATAGAAACACACATAATTATATTCTCCTCAATATGGAAACGCTCCGTCCACAGAAAACACTATCAAGACAGAATTAAGATTTTACTTCAGCTTTCTTTTTGTCATGCTAGTTTTCTTGGACTATTAAATCAAGTTAGACCAGAAGACTATTCTCTCAAAAATATTTATATATAGAAATGAGTAGATTTTCTTTAATTTATACTTGCTAAGCACCATTTCATTATTCAGCCTACACCTTAAAATTGCTTAGGCAAGGCCATGCATTTTAATGGTGCCACTATTTAACAAGAGCAATCAGACAGGAATTTGCATGTTGGAAGAAGGATCCACTAACTCACTTTTAAGCATGGAAATGGGCCAGGTTGTAATTTCAATAATATTGATTACGAATGAAGGCAAATATACATGTCCCTGGATAATGTTGCAGGATCCAATCTGAGTTGGTCAGCGGGAACAGAGGTTTCTTCTTCCAAGCTTTCAGAATTGTGTTGGAACCCATCCTCAGGATCTTCTCAATCTCCAGTCCATCTCAAAGCATGGGGTCCAGCACGAGCCTGAAAGCTTGGAAGAACCAACCTCTGGTCCTGCTGACTGACTCAGATTGAATCCTGCAATAATATTGATATACAAGCCCATTTTGTATAAAGTGACACTAGGATGGAGTTGATAACATATTGAAAGTGCAGCCAAGTTGTGCAACAGGTACTACAAGTAGAAAAAGTTACAACTATTGTTATAATTAAAATGTTAATATTTTGTATGCAATCAGGTACAGTGTGGGATCTTCAACACTGTACAGTTTCAGCCAATACTTGGTGAACCAGGAGTATTTTCTTTTCATGAAAACATTGAAATAGACACTACCATAGACTTAGGGGATTGGAAGTAATTAATAAATTCTCATTGTATTCAACATTCGGAAATATTCAAGTTTAATATCTTGGGAGTCTTGGTTCCTTTTTGGTCCTCCATTAGTGAAAAAACTGTTTTTGCCTGCTGTGTAATTGATGGATGCAATATCCTTGTTGGGATTAAAGAGCAGATACATGAATTCACAAAGGCAACTGTCAACCATTGATCAAGAAGCCTAAACCTAACCCATTTGATGGGGAAAAAGACTATGAGCCAGACAAAATAAGTGGACATTACCTATTGAACAAAACTTTTTGGTGGGCAAAAAAGGAACACAAATTTATCCTATTGTCAGACACAAACCTAATGAGAGATCTGAAAATAGCAGGAAATTCTGGAAGAAAGTAGAGATTAAAAGACAGTCTGGACATGATGACTGTATTCATAAATATACAATTTATCTCTAATAGTTTTCAGAGTCTAAGGATGGCATTTTGATAGCATTCAGTTATTAAAATTATGAATTCTTCTTTTCTCCTTATTTATTTCTGCCACAATGAAATCATGACCTTACACTATAGGAAATTTTTTACAGATTTTAAACTGAGCAAATAAATGAAAAGACAGTTTCACCATGGCAACCATCTTTGAACTCTAGTAATCAAGTTCTTGCATAAAAAATAGGTGTTTTTAAGAATATGACTGTTTCCATGACTGGAATAGATCCTTGTAAGTCAGGGGTGAGCAACCTTTTTAGACGCAAGAGCTACTTGTGACACTCTGACAAGTTGCTCTCTCTGAGATCATAAGAATTTGGTCATTGATGCTGTGATGTCATTGAAGGGGTTAGTAATTTTGGAAGAATTTATGTGTGTTTTTGGGAGGGATGGTTCAAATAGCAAAATAATTCTTTAATGTTTAAATAAATACTTTTTGTTTTGTAACACTTCCTGAAGGAAATATTGGTCCAATTTGGGGATTTTTAAGGGATGTAATTTCAGGGGTTTTAAGGGCGCATCAAACCTCCGCAACAGTTAAAGTTACCCATTTTCCCCTTAGCTCCCCTCCATCAAAACTGCTCTCACATGTTTTAGGAGGTTCTGAGCAGTATGAGTGGGGTGCTGAGGGTTCCAAATGGCCTATGGGTTGCCCATCCCTACTATACAAGGCTTTAAAAATAATCTTAATATAGGGAACTTTGGAAGGCACCAATTTTCTTACCCTTGCCAAGTAAAACCAGAATTCCCTTTCCTTTATTTCAGAATTATTTAATATTTTAAATCCAATCCTTCTTTTAAGGAAGATATGGTAATTTTTCTTGCTTTAAAAGGGTGACATTCACTAAAAGATAATGAATGGCCCCATGTGATCAGGGGAGCTTTATGGTTAGGCAAGGATTTGAATCTTGGTTTTAATGGACCCTATTCAATGTTCTAACCACTATAATACACTGTGATAAATTATATATTATGTAAATATAATCCTTAGTGATTCCCTGAAAACAAAATCTTACATACAGAATTGCTTCCTATTAGATGTACATTGGATCAATGTAAAACCATTGATCTGATTACTGCATACAATTCTACATGTTTTACATGTCCTTTGCATGGTTAAATGTGATCACATTATTCTTTGGACAGCTAATAATGCTTCTTTGAATTAAACCTGCAAGAATCAAGAACATCCAATATCTTCCTTTTCCAATATTCAAAGATTAATTATTTCTCCTCATTGATCTCCAGAATAGTGCTATATAAACAATGTTAGCTAGATGGGAGAAATATAATCCAGAAGAAAAGGGAAAAATAAAGGAGTTGGAAATACTTTTTGTTCTCTTCCTGTTCCCATCTTATTTGTCATTGTATATTTTCATAGCAGGTTTTAAACAGTTATAAAGGACAACCATTAATCAATTTAATCCCAGAGATTATAGTTATTCCACTGCAACCCTGGGCTCTACTTATTTCAACAGATCAAACCACGATTATCCATTGGATCTCTAATGTAAGATCACTGTTCCTTGTCTCCATATGATTAAAGACACCTCTGAACATTGACATGAACATTGCATGATAAGAAAGGTGGATCTGCTGATATAACACAGAACACCTTGTCCCTCCCAGTCCTGTTAATTGCACAGTTTGCTGGGTTATTTTCAAGGTTTTAGGAGGAATTGCTGCATTTGAATAGCTGAAAATCTCTGATGAGTTTTGACATCTCTTTCAATCTTCCGTTGTCACCACTGCCATCAGTCTTTGCATAACATCATGCAGTTAAAATAACAGTAAGAACATATAACAGTTGCACACCCTGGAAAAAAACCCTACGCAAGTAACAAATTCCATTTGTGATTCATAGGTTAGGCAGTCAGGAAACTCAAAGGCAATCAAATGAACCCATCAAGCAAAGATGAATTTTTCTGTAGTATACAACTGTCAACTGTTTTCCTCATTAAATCAAGGCTTTTCCCCAAAGTATGAGCAAGCATTTCACTGATTTAACAAGAAGATTGCTAACATTAAGAATCACACCACTGTCATCATACTGGTTAGGACATTGCTCAGGTTTATCAGATGGCAAGAACTGGTGAAAGTTGAGGATCAATAAAAGGTTGGTTCACACATACAATTTTATCACAAGGAGTGGAGCAGGAGATGGTCTGTGTATGTGAACATGCTATCAAATATCACACATGAAATTGTATTTGCTCACCATAAGGCTTTTCACTGAAACCTGTTCACACAATCAGATGAAAGTCATCAGGTAAATCAGGCTTACATATATATGTGCGTGAACCAGTCTCATGACACACATGTGCCTCAACATTGTGCAGAGGGATAAACTATTTTTCAGACCATTTATGAAAGAGATTGGCCTCTATTATTAGCAGAGAACATTTTCTCTTTCAGATTAACTAAACACTCTCACAGCTAGTGATAATATAAAACTAAACTATAAATTGATTAACACTTATTTAGCACTTTTTGTCCATCAGCTTCTGAGATGGTTAGCTGGGCCTCACAACATCCCTGTGAGGTAGGTCAAGATAATCACAAATAATTTACAAATAGATAAGTTGAAGACACAACAAAACCTATTACGGAGAGACTTCACATTGTTCAAAGACTCTACAACAGAAATAGAAACCCACAGTTTCCAATGAACAGTCTTCATCACAACCCCAACACCACAACCCCAATATTATCACTGGTATCAAACAAACCTGAAATCTATATATATATATACCAAAGCAGTTAGTCCTTTTTGTGTTCAAAAAAATACAATGGCATAATAAAACTGTTGGAAAATACAAAATTATCCTTGGTGTTGTTAAATTCATTCTCCCCTCCTCTCTCTCTCTCTCTCTCTCTCTCACACACACACACACACAAACCCCTTTTCTTTCACCAAATTCACAAGATACGTGGGGGAACAAAGACGATTTCATGGCTAGATTGCTCTCAGCCCATAGATACTTCTTTCCCACATGCTATAATTATTCTACTCCACAGACTGCTTCATTTATGCAGACCATCATTTAAATTGTGATTAAACAGCACCAAATGATGACATACTTCTTGCACATGAACGTGAGTGCCTTTTCATATTGCCAACTTTCATATCAACACAATGCATTTCAATGGAATCTTTTCCTACATTCAGCTTTGACTCTCCCACTGTAATGAATCGTATGGCCATCAAGAGACCTCTGTGAATAAACTAGGCTGTGGCTCAAAGAAGATCCAGTGGAAACATAGACACTTGTTACCTCCATTTCCTAAATTTCTTGTTGGAGGTCACAGAATCTTCTAGTACAAAATAGTACTTTGGTACTTAATATTTAGTGGTGATTCTGTAGGAGGGTTCTTCACTGTTTTTTTAAACCCTGTTTCTAGAAGAAACCAGTGATTGTATTGTAAACTTTTATTCAGACCTGTCAATACTGAAACAGTTTGTGGCAGAATGCCTCAATGAAACATTTGCCCACATTGCTTTGGGGGTAGCCTTGAGATGTCCTATTAGCTGAGCTTCCCTGCACCAGAATATACCTGAGATACAAAGATAAATACTGATCTTTTCCTTCAGCCTCCATGCACTGAACAGTCAAGGCCATCCTGAAAATGTCTAAGGCAGCAGACAAATATGGAAACATTTCCCACAATTTTCTGAAACAGAAATGTTTTTCTTCATTTTGTGCGAAATGTTCCAAGTAGGCTACCATGGTTTCATTTTGTAAAATGTTGGAATTGGGTTGTATGTGCAGAATCAGCAGTGCGTAATTTTTTTACTGACGTGCTGATAAAAATCTGAGGCCTTGTGCCAAAAATGGCACAGCAAAACAGGCACAAGAAGGCTTTTGTAGTAGAATAGGTTGCAAACTAGCAAATCACCAACTCCAAAATAAATATGCAGGAATATGAATGGTAGCCATGCCTTGGTGCTTGCAGCTTTGTGATTTCTTTTTACTCCAAGCACCTCTGGGATTCTGTTGAAATATGCCAGGACAAAAATGTTGCTTTAGCACCAAATTTTTAAACTTTCCATATTTCTGTTATGGATAATCCTATCTGAGAATTATCTGTTATATGTGATATAACAGAACCATATTTAATATTTCAGATTTATGGAGCAGATGCTGTCTACATAGGTTTTGGTGGAAACGAGTGGCTACCCAACTCTTTGCTGGGAATTGATCTTCCACAAAAATTGTGCCAAAGTTGATTTAGTTCACTTTTTTTTTTCTCAGAAAACCTTATACACTTGAGAGGAAGGGTAGCATACAGGGACATAAGGCACAGGCATCCTAGTTTTGCTTAAGATTAATGTGTTTGTGTCAGAGGCCACATTACAACTGGGGATCATTCTTCTCCTAATTGATCAAATATGGTAGCATTTAAAAGTTGTGGGTGGGGGAATTTGCAGAAAAATTATATGCAAATACCTGTTATATTTTATTCACAGCCTTCTCTTGTTATTTACTATGATAGTAAAGTTGAATTGTGTATAGTCTCTATCAGGGCTTTTTTTCTCAGCGAAAAGGTGGCGGAACTCAAACCTGGCCACGCCCTCATCAAACCCTAGGACCGCCCCTTTAGAGAACAGGAATGCAAGTAAAATTTGGGAGGGGCTATTTCCGGTGCGGCCGGCCCGGAAAAAGGTGCCGGAACGCCGTTCCGCCGCGTTCCGGCTGAAAAAAAGCCCTGGTCTCTATCAGTATTCTTTGATATAGGGGTGAGATAGAGGTCTGCAAAAGCGATAATCAGCTCAAAGTGAAGTTTTTAAGTATAGGAGAGTAGCTCCAGATCTCTATTTGTTCATCAATTATATTAGATAGCTGTGACTTATTCAATACTGTCTTCATGCCTGCTCTTTCCCATAGCATGGTTGGGAATAAAATTAAAAGAGTAACAATCTGAACACGCTAAAAACAATGTTAATAGATATTGCTGCCATAAGTAAAAGGAGAGTGGAGATTAAAATGTCTCTGAGCAGAAACTGAAGAATTTCAGATATACAATGTTAACTCTCCATCAATGCTCAGCTTAACTGATTAGCCTAAAGTGGGGTGGAGAGGAACCATACCTGTTTTTTTGTCCCAAAGAATAGAAGAAGAAGAAAAAAAAATCAATTTATTTATTTATTTTCCAGTTATATCAATCATAATCTATTTAAATTATTTTAATTTAAATTATTTTAATGCATATTTCAATGCCATGCTGACCACTTAAGTATAAAATGTAATCAAAAAGATCAATTTAAAATGTAAAATTCAATAGACCATAAAGAAACAAACAAAACCAAATCAACTAACCAAACATAAAAATAACAAACAAAAGAAACCAAAAAGGGAACATAAAGGATAGCACTAATTTCTATATTTTTTTTTCAAGAGCAAGCTTCTTTTTCTCAACAATAATTCTGTGAGGTGGACTAAGAACTAGTGACCCACGATCATTTAAGGGATTTAATAAGGATCTATTTCTGGTATTTTATCCTGCATACAACTGAAGCACACTTTAAAGTTTTAACTCAGACTTTGGTGAGTTTCCAGAATGATGAAATGTCATAATTAGAATTCATTATTGATTTATTAAGTGTATATCTTACCTTTCAATTACACATAGAACTAAAAGTTAACAGAGATATATGTGGGCCAAACAAGCTTTGAAATGGAAGAAGCGTTTTGGATTTGATACAAGCAGAAGGATGGAAACTCTTTGCTCTTCATTATAGCAATCACTTCTTTTTTATAAGCTTCCATATAGAAGCCTGAATAAAATTATGACTGCTTTAATTAGTAGCAGAGGAGTGCTATGTTCCTGGATGGATAATTTATTACATTTATATTCTAAGATTCTTCAAGGATCTCAGAGCCAAGTATCCATTTTTCCACCCACCCCCAACACTATATGATCTTTAAAACTGTTTTTAATATGTTAGGCCAAGAGAAGATAACTATTATAATGTCATTCAGTCAATTTCATAAGAATATAAGCATTTGATCCTGAGTCTTCCTAGTCTTAATCTGACATTAATCCTATCTGACTATATCCAACTCAAACAATGTCATGGGAACAATAAATGAGATATTTTGCCCTGCAGTTTCAAGGGAGAGTGGGAATTATATTTATTGCTGAGAAACTAAAGGAATTGCTTTCCCATAGTAAACAATTCCTTGGAATAGGTGACCAATTGTGAAAAATTGTGGCTATTCTGACAAACAAGCTGCTACAAGGACTATCATGCTTAATCCTAAAATGGCTGCCAAGGTGGGCCTAGCTAATCACAAAACAGCCATTTATTGGAAGGTAATGTTACTACTTCTTCTGAGGGTTTGTTTTATTTAGTACTATTTTTTCTTTGGATCACAGGCTCATTTTGAAACTGAATACTGGAGAGAGCCCTCTATCCTTTGTATTTTGGCAAGAAAGTCTTGTGGCCTCTGTAGCGCCAAATAAAGATGATATCCCATGCTGAATGCTTTTCTCCCTGCAGCCAGAAAATAACCAAATCAGTGACTTACTCTCCTATACTATTTTCAATTTAGAAGTATTTGTCTTGGGATGGGGGATGATAATTAAAGAATGTGCAAAAAGGAGAAAAGTATATATAGAGAATTATCTGAAGCCTTCTAGATCAATAATTGTCATGACAAGGAGACCTTTGTTAATATGATGCATTACTTGTAGTAGTAGAAAACTGAAGTCCATGATATGAAGATTTTTCTGTTCATTGAATTTGTTTTCATTTTTTTAATGTTTAGCTGGTTTCAGATGGTAGTTGCTATCTAATTCTAATTCTAACAAAGCACAATCCCATAATGACTATGAAAAGGCTGGACTACTTTTATTATGATAAATTAGTCAATCAATAGAGTGATTCATCTCTATGTAGAAGAATGTACTATTATGGTTGATAGCATGAAGTAAAGGATATTACATTGGAACTGTTTGATATAAACACATATTCTATACTACTCTATTTGAGAATTGAAGCACTGCTGCATATTTCAGACATATTTGCACTTTCTTCTCTATTCCTTTAATTTCTCTTCAATACTATATCCTAAAAAGAAAATGCCTTAATAATCAGGTTTATTTAAATAAACTTGCTGCATGGAAAATTTTGTCAGTCTTATTTGCTATTTATTATTTGGATGTAGATGTAATGGAGGGGAAATTTAAAAATAGAACAGTGGAAGCATTTTGTTACAGACAAATCATTTGTAGAATTCTTTACACATAATGAGTACTTCTACCAAAACCCTTCATTTTTAATTTTACAGGTGAAATATTGCGTGAGTCTACCATTTTTCATTTCTATGGGGAAAAAGTCAGAAAGGGAAACCCTGTTCATTATTAAATTAGGATTGCTAATAGTGATAGTGTTATTATGTTGACTCAAACATTTTGTAATTCTTTGCATTTTTTGCCTGTGCGAAAATATTTTCTCTAATTTCTCAGTCACTGAGGGTCACTGAGAGTGAGTGGGTAGGCAGCCATACAAATTTTCTTAAATAAATAAATACAAGAAGGTATCTGTTACGTATATTTAAACAGCCAGGGTTCTGGGTAGGGGCATAGAATTTCAATTTTAGTATGTGCCCTCCAATAAAAAATTAATACAGTGTTTTATTAAAAACAGGATGCTTGAAATAAGACTATCCTCAGTAAATAGGAAAAAATGAAAAATATGACAGTGGATAAAAAGATAGCCATACGACAAATTTCAGTAAGAAGCCCAGAGTTGCTAAGTCTAAAAGAATTATTAATTGCCCTGAGACTAGTAAACATTTGGTTTTTTTTAAAATAATAAGACTTTTGTGCATTTGGAGTTTACCCTAATAAATCCTCAACCCTTTTCTGAAGCATATTGGTAATAATAATGATAACAATGCCTGCATCACTGCAAAATCTGTTACTGTCAGGTATATTCAGGTGAAAAGAACTTTCAGCTTAAAATATACAATTAGTATGACTTTTTCAAATGCTTCCACCAGTTTAGATTCCACCCATTCTCCCTTGTTGGATTTCTATTCTGAAGATACCTATTTGGCTTGGATCGCTATGCCATTTTTTTACATTTTCACCCATACCCCAAAACTGGCATTGGTCTTGGATGGTTCACTTGTTCCCTTTTTGTCCCTCTGTATTGGTGACAAGAGCCTGAAATCTTAGATGCCCTAGACAAGAGAAAAATAATTTTAACAAAGCAATTCATGAATGGAAATATTGTACACAGTCTGCTATTCCAGCTGAGAGCCAAAGAAGAAAATAAGCAAAATGTTAACCTTCGGACATCAAATGGTTTATGCAGAGTCTAGCTGTAGAGTTTTCCTGTGAGCAGGTATCTGAAACGTTGAGGTTGAAATTCTATACTAATCTGTCCTCTTGTTGTTTGGATGGTGGTTTCTTTTCTACATACATTCAGCGGAGGACACCATCAGAACAAGTCTGTGTTTGTAGTTCCCCAGAAATGCTATTAGAGTCAAATGATTCTTGGCTAAATCATGACAACTATAGAAACAATAGAAATATTAAGCACCAAATTTTCACCAGAAACACATCAGTAATGAGTTATTTCCATACAGAGATTCAATCCTCCATTTTCATTTTTTGTGTTTTCCTTTTTTCCTTAGAAAATAGAAAAACATAAACAAACCAGAGAATGCCATAAGATCACTTTAAGGCTCACACAAAAACAAGCTGCATCATTGCAAATTCAATTCATATATCCCTCTTTGTAGCCTTAAAATGATGCCTGTAGTCAGAAGCCCAATTTCCAATCAAAGCATGTTCCTTTAAATGGACTTTCTTTTTGCTACTATGCTGAGTTTTATTAAGACTGAAAATGATTGGGAGAGGGGAGGAGAGAAATTGTTATGGAATTTTAAAATACTTTATAAATTCCTTCAAATACTACTTCTTTTCTCTCATGCTTGTTTTTGGTACTTAGTTTAAAATTAAAGGTGATCTAAAAGGTGTTCCAAGAAATCAAATAGACCAGTTATGCTTTAAAGTTTAAAGATACCAATGACAATTGCATTGAAAACCAATGAAATAACTTGATTTTGGAGACTTGCATCTTGGTTCAACTTTTTCAGACAAGAAAATAGGTAAATGGATATAATGCTTTCCCTATTCAATTCAATGGAAATAAGCAGCTTTGCGCATGGACTTTTTTTTAACATCTCCCATTTCAATGAACTGGGCAGACTCTATGCCAGAAGGGACATTTTTGTGCTTCTGATCCATGCTAATCGTTGGGTCATTGTACAACAGATGCAAGTCAAAATCTGGGTTTTCATTGCTTTTTTTGGGGGGGAAAAAGAGGATTATACCCTGAGATTCAAGCTTAATATAGTGAATCATAAAGAATCACCCCCTTTTTTCTATAGCAGAGACTATGCAGTTAATGTACAGTCTCATTCAAAATGGCATGAGGAAGTGGAACTTAAATATATCAAATTAAAGTAACTTTTATGCCAATCAAAACACAGCCATGAACCCTCTTCAAACTTAGCTTGGCATTTCCTTCACTAGGGGGTGGGAGGGTAATCATTTTCACCCGTGTTGTGCCAATCTAACTAAACCAATGGCATTTCCTTTTTACCTGATTCTTTTGTACAATTTCTTATTATGTATAAACACATACATACACCTATGTGTGTGTGTGTCACTATATCTAGCTATTTATTTATATGTCATTAAAATAATCAAACATTTTGCATGAGGAAGGTGACAGTACATAATGAAACTCAGCACCTAAGGGCATAAGGCAGTTGTAGGTTTTTTTGTTTGTTTGTTTTATTTTTTATTATTAGTATTATTATTTTCAATCAGCACCAATCCCTATAATAATGTCCTACACTTGGTGTAAGATATAAAACTCAGAGGTGAAGTAATTAATTTTTCTCCAACCTCTGAATCGTGGAAGTTTGCAATACTGGTTGGTTTGTGTTGTTGTTCTTGTTTTCTCCTATGTGTAAAAAACAAAAGAAAACCTTTCCATTTCGTTTTTACTTATAAAACATAGAGGATCTCTCTTTCCTTTAAATACATACAGCAACCAGAAAGAAAACTTATTGGAAGGTTATTTCAGAACTGTCTTGACCATAAACAGTTAACCCACCTCTCCCCCCCACCCCCGCCCATGAAATCCCTCTTTTAATAGGTGGGTGTTTATTTGCAATAGTGTGCATGTATCTGTGTGTCTGTTTGTGTGTGTGTTGTGTGTGTGTGTGTGTATGTGTGTGTGTGTAGGGGCATTTGCATTTAAAGGAGCTTTTAAAGTGAAGATTCATACTGTAGCAATTCATACAAGAGAGGTCCATCTCTATACCTAATGCCTACAGCGGTGGGGGTGACATACTGGAGAATGTTTATAGTCCTTCTCAACCTTCGGTCTACAAAATGAGCATCCCAAGCTGGGTATCTCTTTCTTGGGATGTCTATCTTAATGAGAGGGCCTTCTGGGTGGAATGGTCTCCCAGACGGAGTTGATGGCACCATAGCTCTCACTTGGAAAACTGGTAAGCATGTGTCAGCTGTGAGTTCCTCCTGTTGCTCCGTGGCCGCTCTGGGTGGCGTAGCCTGGGCCACCCTATACCCAGGGGTTTGAGGAGCCATGGGTTCAATGTCAGGGGGCAAAGGAATGCCCCAGAGCAGCTCGGCGCAACAGGAGCTGGCAAAAATCTTAGCTCTCGGCCCCATGGGATGCAGGATGCCGTAATATAAGAGCATCAGCGCTATCCCAGCAGCAAAGCTAAGAAAGACACAACAAAGCGCTGGCACAGCATATGAGTCAGTAGTGTCGGGATCTCTGTAACAATACCAAAGGAGCGTCAAGGCAGCATTCTCTGTCAAGACTATGGTGTAATAGGCAAACATTCGGTATCGGGTCCGCCCTTCCTTGACATTAAACCAGCAAAAAATGTACACAATCCCTACCACCATGTTGAAGAGAATCTCTTCCCATTTAGACATGCAGAAATCTGTCCCACCATGGATGATCCAGAAGGCCATGGCGCACCAGTGGACCACGACAAAGATCCCAAAATAGAGCTGGAAGATGGAAGCAAAGAGGGCAAAAGAGATAACTCTGGATGAGATGGTGAAGAGACGCCAGAAGAGATGGATAAGGGCTCCTCTATAACTCATGCTCTTCTTATCATCCCTAGAGTCCCGGAGAAGCTTGTGATAGGAGGCTAGCACCCAAGCCAGGGACATCAGGGAGGCCACAGAGGATACACCTGCCGGGAGAACACACACAAATCCACAGAGTTAAACTGGAGACACAGGAGAAAGGACGCAGTTGCTTACATCATCCTCTTGAGGGGCAGGTGTGAAACATGATTATAATGCGAGTCAGGTTAGCGAAAAAGATCTAGAGGAGGAAGAGAGAGAGAGAGAGAGAGAGAGAGAAAGAGAGAGAGAGAGAGAGACAGAGAGAGACAAATAAGCATAAACATGATCCCACCTGTAATAAATACTGACTACCATTTGCATAATTTTATCACCTACAGAAGCAGCAACTATAATTTACATGCAGTTATGATTTATGATGATGGATCTCATTGCCTATCAATAAAAGGACTTAATTCTTAAATTGCTAATAGCCTCTCTGTAAGCAGGTAATGAATAAAAGAATAACAGAGTTGGACGGGACCTTGGAGGTCTTCTAGTACAATCCCCCTGCTCAGGCAGGAGACCCTATACCATTCCACACATGGCTGTCCAGTCTTTTCTTAAAAGCCTCCATTGATGGAGCATCCACAACTTCTGAAGGCAACCCGTTCCATTGATTAATGGTTCTCACTGTTAGGAAATTTCTTCTTAGTTGTAGGTTGCTTCTCTTTTTGATTAGTTTCCATCCATTGTTTCTTCTTTTGCCTTCTGGTGCTTTGGAAAATAGGTTGACCCCCTTATCTTTGTGGCAACCCCTCAAATATGGAACACTGCTATCATGTCACCCCCAGTCTTTGTTTTCACTAGACTTAACACAACTTATCAGCACTCTTTCCAGAGTCGCTGATAAGTTGACCAAAACTGAATGCAGTATTCTAAGTGTGGTCTTACTAAGGCTTTATAAAGCAGTACTAATACATCACGTGATTTTGATTCTATCCCTCTGTTTCTGTTGGCTTTTTTGGATGCTGCTGCACACTGCTGGCTCATATTTAAGTGATTGTCCCCTAGGACTCCAAGATCCCTCTCACAATTACTGCTTTTGAGCCAGTAATCTGTACATGTACATTTGATTTTTCTTGCCTAAGTGTAAAACCTTGCTTTTCTCTACATTGAATTTCATTTTGTTAGATAATAGCCTAAGTGACTATGATTTCTAATTTCATGAATTAAAGTTGTCCAGAAAAAAAGTGAATTGTGAACTTTTTCTACTCTTGTTTGAAATCCTGCTATTGAGGGACACTCACTGAATTCATCTGTGCACAAAATAGGCCCAAAATCTTCTCTGTGTTCTGTCATTACATGTGTTCTCGGATAGGTGTCTCAGCTTAGTTTATATTCTGATTCATGATTGATAAGAAATCTTTGAAAGTGGCACTAGTGTAGTTTTGTCCACTAGCCACAGGTTACAATAGTTTATTTTAAAAGGGAATTAGAGAATCATGAAAATATACAAAGTGCTATTCTATTGTGATCTCTCCACAACAAAGTGGGTAAATTTCAGAGTTTAGGTCATTAATTTATTCAGTTTTAATGCTCTGCTGCTGAGTTATCACCTTTTAACAACAAGCTTATAGTTGGTCTCTTAAAGATAACTGATCCTGACCTCTCCACCTCTTTCCTCTATCTCGACAGTCTAGTCTGTCTTTTACAGGTATCATCCTGACTATGGACTATAACATTTGATTGGGAAGTCAGGACATCTGGCTATAAAGGCAGGACCCCAGTCAATCCTGCTCAGCTGCCTTTGGTCTGTATAGCAGACCACCTTGCTTCTGAAGATGCCAGCCAAAGATGCCTAACAACAGTATATTGCCTTCCTATCATTCACTGGAGGGGCATCTTTAGTGGGGGGCAGGTGTCAAAAAATCAAAATGGCAATTGTGATGATGTGAGTGAAGCCCCACTCTCTTTTCAGGTGCCATCTTAACACTTTCATCTCCTCTCTGAAAATGCCTTGGTCCACTGAGTGTTTCTGGTTGTTCTAGGGGTTATTAGGGAAGATTAAACTTCTGCTGAGTTAATTCTCTCCAAACAGTGGATAAAGCAGAAATAAAGACCCTGAGAGCTCTTAAGATGTCTTAGGGGTAAGGACACTAGAATGCTTCAAAGCTTATGACATGATCCCATATGAGATAATAGTATTGCTTCTCCAGTTTAGAACAATAACAAGAAATTGAAATAGCAGATAAACATGTCCTCCTAGTATATGCTTGTATGTGTGTATATATCTCTGTGTGTATCTGAGAAAGAGAAGAGAGGGAAGGAGAGAAAGAAAACAAACATAATTTCATTCTATGCTTGCTGGCACTATCTAGACCAGTACTTCTCAGACTGTGTCAACTTCAGCTCCCAGAATTACCCAGGCAGCACTGCTTGGGGAATTCTGAGAGTTGAGGTCCACACATCTTAAACTTATCAAGTTTGAGAAATAGTGATCTAAATTCAGAAAACTGAAAAACATTTAATTAGATATCCATTGCAAAAAGTGAAAAATAAGAAATTGTCAGAGATTTCTTTTCTGCCTAAATCAAAGGCCTCGGGGTCTGTGGTTAGAAGCTAGCTTAGCTCACAGTTCTTTAGAGTTTGTGAATTCTTCAAGTCCTTTTAAAACATAGTGAAAAAATAGTTGTGCCACATCAGCAGTTATTTCGGAATCAGAATTTTCCATGAGTTTGTAGAAGAAAGTCCAGGATTAACGGAATGGGGTTAAATCCTGTTCTCTGCCAAGACTTATTTTATAAACAAAATCATGGGAATGGGATGTGTTATGCTAGAAGAAGTGAATTGCTGAGTTTCCATTCCTTCAGACTTAATCAAAGGCTGAAGCTAAGGACAGGGTGTTAGAATATTTTATATTCTCTTTTTAATACTTTTCTTCTCTTTCTTCTTCTCTTCTGCCTCCTGTCCTCCTTCCCTCCTTTTCCCTCATCTCTTTATCCAGCAAGTACGGGACTGCTCTTGCCAGGGGACTGAACTGATCACTTATCTATGCCAAGGCAAACTATGGGCAAGAGAGATAGTGCTTTACCAGTCATTATTAATGGCCATTTATTACAAATTTTTCTTTCTCATTGTACTGTATCTGGTTAGAATTCTTCCGATTCTATTTACTTTATACTATTACCTTCTTCCAAATTTATATACAATAATTTATGTGCAAAAGAAAATTCCATTGTTGAAATGGCACTATTATTGTTAAATCACTTTGATTGTGGTTTTCTAGGAAATTTTCCAAGAAGGAAACCATATGATTTTCCTTCTTGGAAAATCAATATGTAGTAATGAAAAAGCAAATGCTAGACACCTAACTTCCTCTCTAATGTTTCACAAGGATATTCACTGCAAGGCAAGCAGGGGAAAGTAAACTGAAATTCTGCAAAAGCAGGAATGGAAGCCTTCTCATAGACCTTCTTAGGAAATACCTTTTAGCTTTCAGAAATTCTGTGCTATACCTTCTTTAATCTTAGGGAAGTACAGGGTTGGGGGAATTGTGGAGTTCTTGGTGCTTTCTGAGCTTGTTTGCTAGCAGACATTTCATTACCCAACTACTAACCATCAGGGCCATGCACCAATGATGTTTTCTAGTTGGATAATGAAATGTCTGCAAGCAATCATCCAAGTTCAGAGAGCACCAAGGACTCCACAATTCTACCCTAAAGTACAGATATTCTTTTCAGTTGGGGGAATTGCTCTTGATTGCCACCTTCCACCTGGGTGAGAAATTCAAACATGTGCCAAACTGTTCCAAAATGAGGAGCACCAGTCACATCACTTACACGGTAAAGCTTCTGCACGGTTCTTCTGGATCATTATGCAGAGTTGTAGCACCAATTGTGGGGCGCTCTCGAGAAAGGTCTCTAAGAGGCGCAGCATGTTGACATCTGCATACTCATACATCATAGCCCAGTAAAAGCGCCGCTGGTGTTCCTTTTGCCTCTGGCTTTGGATCCCCAGATACATGGTTCGGATATATCTGGAGACAGGAGAAAAGTATGGACAAAATATGATGTGGTGAGAGGATCAGGTGAAAGGTAATTCCTTCATCCATATCAGTTCATTGTGTCTCCCCCTAGCCCCCATGTTTTCCATTTAGGTTTATCATTCTTCTAAACTGTACAGTCAGAGATATTACTTCTTTGTTCTATGTACTGAATTTTCTTACATTTTCTTAAATGAAAACATTTAGCATAGTTCCTTGTTTGGGAAGGATGCAGGTAATGTATTGCAACAAAGAATCAATTTGAAGCAGTATTTCTTGTTCTCCAGTGATCAGAATGGAGTTCCTTCTCTAAAATGGAAAAAAATACAAATACTTTTTTAATATGGGGAATAATTCTTATAGGTCAATTAAAGAGGAACAGTTGCTTATTTTATCAAAATCTTTCAAACTGACTGTCGTACTGTAATAATAATGAGGGCAAATCTACATAGTCTTACTTGAAGTAAGTCATCTAACTGGAGCATTTTTGGGTATTCATACATTATATAAGACTGTACTATGAATATTGTTGGCTGACTTATATACATAGTCAGGTTAGCACTATAGCATTTTCATCTATTTAATATGTCTGGCAATTACACCTCAGTATCATCATATTCATTTCTTTCTTACAACTTGATTGATTTCAAGTACTTATAGCTTGCAACCGTGTTGTCAGCATCCAAAGCAATATTCTTAAAAAAAAATTCTCCAACACCAAAGTTCAAACACATTGATAATGCTCAGTGTATTGGCCTAAACAAATGGGTTGTTTAATTCATTCAAGGTTAGTGGTGTCGTCATTTTCTTAGGAGATGGCGTTAACTCCATAAATCATGCATAAATTAAGAATGGAAAAATGTGCTGTATATAAATGAATAAAAGGACAATTCTGGTTAGTTGACCGATGCCTCTTACTTCAGAAAATAAATGATTGCAGAAAGAATGAAAGTAATACATAAAAGCTTTCTTCAATATACAATGTGAGGATTGGTACCCATTCAGCCACTCTTTTGGATTGTGTGGCCTTAATATATGTAATAAAATTAATAAGCAGATAACTTGATTAGAGGACTGGGATAGAGCAGCTGTGTCACACTATCAGAACTTTAGGAGGGGCCATTGTTCCATGGTAGAATGTATGCTTTGCAATCTCTCTCAGAGAACCACCAGCAATCAGAGTGAACAAATAATAGTAGTAGTAGTAGTAGTAGTAGTAGTAGTAGTAGTAGTAGTAGTAGTAGTAGTAGTAGTAGAGTTGGAAGGGACCTTGGAGTCTTCTAGTCCAACCCCCTGCTCAGGCAGAAAACCCTATACCATTTCAGACAAATGGTATAACTGTGGTATAAATGGACAGACATCCTGTTAAAAGCAAATTATTACGTTCTTATTTTCAACTATGAAAAGGATGGTTGTCTTTCATGTATGGTAAGATGGTTTTGATGAAGCTCAAAAATTTCATCCTGACTTGTACAATAGCGATAGTAATAGCAGCAAAACAAGGTCAACTCTGAATGAAGCAGGATGGCCTGGAAACCTTGTTTTTTTCTAAAAGAATGAGCAAGAAGTGACTTAGGTTTGACACTAGGTGGCAATATGCTCTTATTATACAAAATTTGATATTTAGGTTGTAAACCTATACCTTGGGTAAAAACAGGATTCTACTTTCTATTCCATTTTCACATTACAATTTTTTTAAAAAATGATCTCACTGTAAAAGTAGCAGGGAGGAAATATCAGAAGAATTCCCACTTCTGAGGGGTCCTTGGTGCTCTCTGAGCTTGGTTGTTTTCTTGCAGACCTTTCATTACTGAAAGTAGGTTACATCATCAGTATTAGTCTATGCTAGCACTGATGATATTACCTAGTTTGGGTAATGAAACATTTGCAAGAAAACAACCAAGCTCAGCACCAAGGACCCCTTATTTCAACCCTATAATTCCCACTTCTTTTTAACCCTTTGTGTAAAAAGCAATTGCTCCTAGACTGCACAGAAAAAATATTTTTTAAAAAAATTGAAATCCCCATTTCACCTTAAGATCTTTGTGAATTAGAGTTGACATTGTGATCATAATTTCATCACAGTGCATATTAGCTCTTCCATTAACCCCAGTGTCATCACTGAAGGCAAAGAAAGGCTATGATTTTAGGTTTTTTCTTTTCTTTTTCATGTTTTATTGTCATTTATTTGTTTTATTGTTGTGAGCTGCCCAGAGTTGGGCAGCATGCAAGTTTAATAAATCAATATTATTATTATTCTACTCTGAGTAAGAATAAGGTATAGACCCCATTGCCCAGATAGTTTAGATAACATCAGTGTTTTTACCATATAGTAGTGGTGTTTTTTAATTCAATTATATCCTTTTAGTCATATAATTAAGCCACTTTGCCCAAGTTCAGCCTGTAGGATATAAATAGATGGCTAAGTAAATGTGCATTTCTTTGCAAATGTGTCAGCCTTTGTAAATCTTTGTAAATCTATATATTAATATCTATCCACTTTGCATCCCAACTAGTTAACTGTGTATCATTGGAGAAAACTAAGAACCAGGTTATTTACTAGCTTGCATTAGACCTCAAGAAGATACTACACCTAAATTGATTGCTAATAGATTTTCTGATATAATTCAAAGTAACTTTAAAGTATTCATCGACTGGCATCAGCCTGTCCGATAGATATTGTTTTCTTCTTCTTTTGTTCAATTGTGTCTGATTCTTGGAGATTGTCTGGATATCTCCTGCAGTTTTCTTGGCAAGGTTTTTCAGAACTGGTTTGCCACTGCCTCTTTTCTAGGACTGAGAGAAAGTGGCTGGCCCAAGATTATCCAACTTCCTTTACACCTAAGGCGGGACTGAAATTCATGGTCTCCTGGTTTCTAGCCTGATGCCTTAGTCACTAGACCAGTGTTTCTCAACCTTGACAATTTTAAGGCATGTGGACTTCAACTCCCAGAATTCCACAGCCAGCATTGCTGGCTGTGGAATTCTGAGAGTTGAAGTCCACATGCCTTAAAATTGTCAAGGTTGAGAAACACTGCACTAGACCAACTGATTCTCATCCAATATCTTACCCTAAGAGAAACTTTATGTTTCCTCATTTTCACGAAATAAGGGAGACTCAGACCAGGAGGCTCCTCCATTACAATCCCGATATTGTGGAACAGTATCTGCTCCATTCTTGATCAGATTCTGGAAGATGATAAAGACAAAGCTCTTTCACTGAACTTTCAGGGGCCTAGAAGATGTTTTTGCCTGTTGTATTACAATGATCTGGCTTTTATTTATGGTTTTAATTATTATTACTATTATTGTAGATGTTTTCATTTAATTACTTAATTATTAATTTATTGTGGATGTTTTATTGTATTGTTCTGTTGCTAAACACCAGGAGTTGTTCTGAAATATGGCCGCATACAAGATTGAACAAGCAAGCAAGAAGCAAAACATTGCCTTGATTATTTCGATGGGGGGGAAGGGGGGGAGATTGTAGTTGATGGTTGTAGAAGAGTGCAAAATATTGGCAAAAAAAGTAGCAAAACTATATGCTAGTGGGTTTCTCAGCATGCAGTTGCAGCTTTCTTTGAAGTGTAAATGCTCCATAGTCACAGGTTTCCGTTACAGTAAATAGACGCCAATGAATGCCAGATTTACACCTCTGAACAAATTCATTTGACTCTCTCTTGGTACAGCTGAAGTATAAATCAAATTGGATAAAGATAATTATATTTGCAGAGCTGTCAACCACGTTTGACGTCTTCAAGTGTTTGGGGCACCATGGTTGCCTGAACAGAAATAGGGAACAAGACCAATCTTCATCATCTAGAGAACCTTTCTCCATAGTTAGGGAACAATTAAGTACCTGGAAGTGTGATGTCAATCTCTAAAATGTAAATGTATTTTGAGACTTGATCCAAGAATCTTTGCAAGATAATAGCTATAGAAAGCAAAGTTTGCAATGAGCTAAAAGACTGGGCCAGAGCTGGAAAAAAAAATATGCAGCCAGGAGAATAAATCTAGAGATGGTGAACTGCAAGCAGCATCTGAGTTAAAAAGCTACTTCAGGGGTGTCAGGAGACATATGGAGAAAGAAGGTGGAAGCCTGTGAACAGAATGAGTGGGCAGAGATGCTTGGAAGCCTTCAGTAAAAAAGCAAAGTCCTAATCTGACTCAGGAATGGGTATAGCAACATGAAGTCTGAAGGAATAAAGGGATGTCTGGAAGAGAACAGGAAGCACACTGGGAGAATGACATAGCCACTTTAGTTTTACTACTCTTCAGCATTGGATGGTCCAGTATAAAGTGGAAGGAACCATTGCACAAATTGAAGCTGGTCATGGCCCAAATATTTGTTTGAAAATTCACCATGTTTTTCAGGAGAAACACTAGATGAATACATTCTCCAATAATATCTCACACAAAATAAGAGTTACCTCTAAGTGTAGATAATAGCACCACTATAAAAAACAGAACTATGATAAATATTCACTCATGATGTGATTCCCTGGAGTTTAATTATAATTAATGATAGAGCAGAGGGCCTGTCCCTACCTGAACCTAACCATGGCATCAGCATGCCCTGGCAACATTTTTTCCATGTTGCCATTATCTCATCTCCAGTCCATGAATGAGACAGAGTTAAGTCATCTTTAGCTGCCTCAGGATTGAAGCAGTCTCCTCTCTTATTCTGATATCCTCTAAGAGCAAAGTTAAGGGTTTTGAAACCTGAAGTCAAACGATTGAAGTGATCTGAAACAAGCAAAAAGAGGTATGAGAGGAACTGGCAGTAGAAACAGCAAATTTCACATTGAGTTTTTTGCCAGCTCAAAGATGAATGGAGAATATTTTAATTAGAGAAAAATATAATTGTTAACCATCTTGTGACTAAATGCAAGAATACCTTATTCCATCCCCAAGAATTTCTGTATAATGTTATTATCTGAATGAATTTCTAACACTTCTCTTTTGTCAGACTGAATGGGATTTATTAGAAACAAATACAGAATAACTTCTTTTCCAGCAATAATCAGAAGTGCCCTCATTTACATCTGGGCCAGCCCTGACATGGAAAACAGTTGGCAGAATGAGCTCAAACCCAAACTAGTTATGTCCAGGTGAACAGAGCAGGCAAGAACAGATTTTAAAGCATGGCGGGTATGTAGGAAGAAAAAAAAGTCCTTATTTTTCATCTAAAGTAGTGTTTCTCTACTGTACAACTTTAAGATGTGTGAACTTTAAACAATCCTGGCTGGGGATTTCTGAGAGTCCATACCTCTTAAAGTTGCTAAACACATGGGAAATACTGGCCTAAAACACCTTTCAGTGTTCAAAGCACTTCCAGTTACTTTAGCCATCATTTCCAAAAGTGTATAATCTGCAAAGTAATATTTTGTAAAATTAAAATTGTGGTTGTGTTAATCATTCTGATGACTTAATTGATTCATTACACATTAAAAGGGGGATCTTTCTCACCAAGAGAAAAAGCAAACAGAAACTGCACATAGGGCAAATGTTTCTCTTTCCCCTTAACCCAGTAAACCCCAACTAATGCCAATTTCCTCTTTTCATAAATGTTACATTTGCTTAGGAAATAAAAATAAACCCGGAAGGGAATTTTCCTGGTTTCTACTTTCTATGCTTTTTCAGAGAAGTTTCTCTATGACTTCTCCATTAGAGTTCAGAAATCTTGAGCTAACTCCTGTACAAACCATGGAAACATTTCCCCATCATCAGTTTCTCAGTGACTACAGCACCTTTCAAACAAAAGTAGAAATATGGATTGTCAGAAAATGGAGCAAGGGTGAAAGGGCAAAAAGAGATAAACACCTGACATTTCACATAGTTGTTCAAGTTTTGTAACTGCATACAGCATGAAAAGAGCTAGAGCAGAATGTTCTTTGTTTTGGCTAGAAGTGGTATAGTCCTCCTCTGCTTGAGGACTGTATCAACACATTCCCTTCTCTTCCTACTCCATGTGTTGTTCCCTTCTTTAGGGTTTTTTTAAGCAGTTTTTTTTTCTGTCTCCGTTTGCACTTGGATTAATTAATGGGTGATTAACTTGAGTTTAGCTAATGTGATTCTAAATGTTAGCTAACCTTGTTCCTCAGCAGTTTGCAGTAAATGGCAAATGTTTGTGTCCCGGAACAAATGTTTGCAGAGTGTCTAGACTTGGCTTGACAAATGTATCTGTAAACTCAAGTGGATTGGTTCACATTCAATGCAAGAGGCAAAACTGCACAAGAGTTTCAAATAAGGCAGTAAGGAGAAAGAGAACTCTTGTCCAGTATGCAGGAAGCTAAATGCAGTTCTGACAAAACTGTATCAATGCTTCCAACTAATGTAGCTGCCCTTATTTAATGAAAGTGTGGCAACTAATCCTGAATTTCTCTGAGCATATGTAAAATTCTTCTCCCTGTTCACAAGAGTCAAACTGGTATGCCTTTCTTAGATTTGAAAAGTTGACTGGGGAAATCAGTTGAGAAATATCAAACCAGCATTAGAAGGAAGTTGTAGTTGCTATACTTCCAGGCAAAAACTTAATCTTGTTAGTAATAAGCGATTTCAAAGAGATTTAGCCGCCTAGCAGTAGGAAGAGTTTCATTCCTCAACTCCAATATACTCTGGTTGGTTGATCAATTTATTTTATTTGTTAAAAAAGAGGAAAGTGTGTACAGGGACCTTTTTCTTAGTTATTTTAGTGATCATGGTGAATGATTTATTTTTTGACTGCTGTGTATTTTAATTTTTGCATTATTATAATTGTTTTATTTTTTTAAAAAATTTGCTTGCTGCCCAGAGTCACTTGTTGAGATGGGCAGCCACACAAATTACATACATACATATGTACATACATACATACCTGTCATGATATTTCTTTTCAGGATAAACAGTGTTATACAAAATACAGAAAGAGAGTAAAGAATAAAAAGCAAAAGAAATTAAAGCATGAGTTAAAAGAAAAGTAGCTAACTTTAGCTTTCTATCCTTGCAAACTATCCTTACTTTCATTACATCCCTAAATCATTTAAACTATTGCCCCTTTTCTTTAAATTTAGATTCAATCCATCTTCATTCATCCTTCTTTCTTGACCTATGTCTTCTTGTTTAACTACATCTCCATACCTCTTAATTCTAACTGCATTCAATCTGTTTTCATTTTTTCCCCCTGACAAATTCATCTCTGATTCTCCTGTAATAAAGTAGGCAGAAGTACATTCGTATAGGAAGTCACTTTGGCTTCTGTTGACAAACTTTCATTCCTCATAATAAATAATGGGCCATACACTACACACTACTTTTGAACCAGCAGTTGTACATCTTAAAACCTGTCCATCTCTTCCCTTTTTTAATAAATAGTCTATCCAGATATACAGGGTCATGTATTTGTGTTAGTGTTTTACTATACATGTACATCTTGCAATAATTCAGTCTATTTTCCTTGTCTAACTTTGTCTATGATACATTATTTTTTCAATCCATACTTCTTGTTACTTCTATCTACTGTGCTATTTGCTACACATCATTCGAATGGTCAACCAGCAACATAGCACTGGCTATATAAAAAGGTGCAAATACGTTGATAGAATATCAGGATAGATAGATGTTCCTTATACATTTATTAAAAATACATTTAAGAAAATCACAAATACTTATCTTTCTCTCTGCTGAATCATCTGTTTAGTCCTCTGATTACTTTCTGCAACTAATTTTTATTTTATTAGAATTGGAAGCTATCCTATTTCAGAACAATTCTAAACAGAAAAATATTTTTTTTACAATCTGGGATGGTATTATTTTCTTTTTGTGCTCTCTCATCTTGTTTTTACCTATTTATATATACAGTATAACTTAAAGGAATAATTTCTGTTCGGCTCTACCTCTTGATTTCATTCAATTTAAGCTGCACTTCAAGGCCCGTCCCACTGATCACTCCCATTAATTGGGTCAGTACTTTCACTGCTCCAGACAAGATATTAATCTTGCCAAATTGCTGTTCATAAGAATAATAGAATCAACCAAACAGCATTTTGGATATTTTATTTATGCTGCCCAGTTTGGATCTTTTGCCTTAAATTACCCTCCTTCTTTCCTTCCTGTCTGACTTCCTGCCTCCAAAAACAGCAACGTCAGTCCCAACAGCTACAAAGTGTGTTAGAGATGCACTAGAAAAGAATCCATCTGTAGGATATGTAGATCAGCTTCCATTTGAGCAAAAAAAAAATACTACTGAATTTTTAAGACTGAAGGCTACTAGAATCAGTTTTTTGAAATCCACTAGAGGGCACTGGAATTATTTATCATCTTTCTTCTCCAAGTTCCCATGGTGGTTTCTACCAACAGGGATGGGAGTAATGGTAACCTCAGAGTTCAAGTAACAAGCACAGTGCATTGATAAATGGGTATACCAAGCCATAGATATTGATCCAAGAATACCCTGCCACAAAGTAGATCAACAGTAGATTTATTTTAGTCTTTGGTGCCACCAACATTACTCTATCCTCAGGATATATGAGCAAACTCCCATGTAAACCTCAAATATATGTATCCTGGCAATCTAGAAGAATGCAATTTTGGGACCACATAACTTTCTAACGCATAGAGTTTCCTGGATCATGAGGTTATTCTCAGAATCCTTTCTTCGGAGGGATGTATTTTTCTAGTAGCAGCACCTTGTCACTGGGATGCAGACTGCAGAGAATTTGGTTGTGTAATTTACTCAAATTACATATCTCATTCTATGTGCAAACCAGAATGCAGTGATAATACATTCCTGTATTTTAAAATGCATACAAAATGCATTATATTAAGGACAAACTGTGAGCAAGAAATATATAAATTAGGAAAATTAAGCACAAAAATGCCTAGTAGGGAAAAGTGCCTGCATAAATGTGCATATTAATGCTACATGGACATTTAAAGCTCCGCAAACTAAAATAGTTATAGGATGAAATAAATAATGTTAAAAAAAAGAAGTAAAGCAAAATCAAAATTGACAAATTTGGCTATTCATACTAGAGAAGCTCATTTGCTGCTAATTTTATAATCTTTCCATTATCAGGTTAAGACTTTTTTCTGATTTCTCAAGCAAATTTTGAACTCATTTTTAAAACTGTAGTTAAAATTAAAATCATTATTAGTAGTGATTTTCTGATGTGATAAAAAGATATACTTTTTCAGTGTCAATAAAACACTGATTGAGTTTATTTATTTATTTATTTTATTAGATTTGTGTGCTGCCCATCCTGTCTAGAGGTGACTTTGAGCAGCTTACAAATGTTAAAACCTAGTAAACTTTAAAACAATAAATAACAATAATAATGATAATTAAAAGTTGTTTAAAACCATAACTCAGGTAAAGACAAGCACTGTGTTTGCATATCATTTCCTGCCCAAACCAAAAAAACCATTTCATTGCTTAAGAAGATGATAGCCCAATTCATATGCTAAGATAACAGAAAAATAGAATAACAGAGTTGGAAGGGACCTTGGAGGTCTTCTAGTCCAACCTTCTGCACTCAACATGTAATCCTCAATAGAATTACAGGGAACCATGCAGTGGGATGCCACAAGGTTTTGTCTTAGTCCCAGTCCTCTTCAACATCTTCTTAAATGATTTAGATGAAGAGATAGAAAGCTAAGTTATCAAATTTGCAGACAACACAAAGCTGGGGGGAATAGAAGATAGGCTCAAGATGCAGAAGGATTTTGGCAGACTTGAACACTGGGCCGTATCCATCAAAATGCAATTCAGTGGTGAGAAAAGGAAGGTTTTTACTTAGGCAAGAAAAACCAAATGCACAGGTATAGAATAAGTGGTACCTGGCTCAACAGTAGAAACTGTGAAAGGGATCTAGGAGTCCTGGGGAATGTCTAATCTAACAGAGGTGACATGCTAGCAGTCTTCCAATATTTGAGGGGCTGTCACAGAGAGAAGGGGGTCAACCTAATCTCCAAAGCACCTCAGGGTTCCACAAGAAGTAACAGATAGAAGTCTAACAAAGAGAAATCCAATCTAGAATTAAGGAGTAATTTCCTGTCAGTGAGAACAATTAATCAATGGAACTGCTTGCCTCCAGATGTTGTGGGTGCTCCATCACTGCAGGTTTTTAAGAAGAGAGGGGACAGCCATTTGTCCAATCATATAAGGTCTCCTGCTTGAGCGGGGAAAGACCTCCAAGGTCCTTCTATCTCTGTATTCTGATGTCAATAGTCAGAAACCACACCGAGTATTCTTATCCCCATAGAGAAACAGTAAAAATATAAATGTATAAATAATAAACAAATTATAGGACAAAAGAGAATGAGAGAGAAAGGAACATTTGGGTAATGCTACATGAAATGTCTATGGGAAACTGAAATCATATTCATATAGAATTCATTGAAGATTTGTGTGGACGTTGTTTAGATGTAGCCATATATGCAAAAAATATTGGGCAATCCATGTAAAAATAAGTAAACATAATCTATGATGTCATACTCACTAAGGGATATCTGATAGACCAACTGTTGTTTTTTATTAATGTTCAGTGGTATCATATTTACAGCTTGTTAAAGTTCAGAGTTGGAGAACATAATGTGGGGGAGGTTCAGGGAACAATTTGATCCCTGTGAATGTTTTAGGCCCCAGAGAGTTTTATATTAGAGTCAGCCAGTCTTTTTGCAGGAAAAGAGATGTTCAGTGCATTCAGAAACATAAGGGAGGAGAATGACAGACTTTAGAAAGAGGAGAAGCAACTGTGAAATTGCAACCAAATCAGAGTGAGAAAACAGAAGAGCAAGCAGAAACTGAGGAGTTTTTGCGAGGGAGCTGGTTTGTTATGGAGTGATATGGAGAATTTGGGAAAAGGCTGTGCAGCTTCTTTTGGCTGAGGGCATTTGTTATTGTTTGCACTGATTTATTGTTGCATCTATGTCAGTCTGAAGGGAAGAGGATTAAAGCCATAGCTGACTTCTTGATCAGGAAATCAGCTAATGGTGGAGCTTATTCCACAGCTATCACCTAGCCCTAAAAAAAAAAAAAAAAAAAAAAAAAGACAGGGAGCAACCAGTGCAAACCAACAGGGAACTGTATGAGGGGAACAACCAGATAGCCTTAGGTTCTGCCAAAAGGATGAGCATTGAGTATGTAGCTAATTATGCCTGCTGACAATGCAGATGTCCCTCTTTGCTGGAGGTTACTCTTTCTTCTTTAAAACTCTCTAGGGAAAGTGAAGAACACACAGATATCGCACAGAGACCTCTCCATTAAAGCCAGCAGAGTGAGATCCCCAAGGACAGAGGAAATTGTCCAGAAGCAGCAGAGAAACCATAAAGAAAGGCCTAGAGAGGCAGAAGGCATTCCAGTGGGAGTAGTGAATATTGGATTAATTTGGAGCTGCGGGCAAAAATAATGTTTCTGTGCATTTTCTATCCATAATCAGTGAACAAGAAGAACAAGTAAGATCCTGGATGAGAACAAGTTGAAAGAAGATGATACCATTGAGAAAAATGGCACCTATAGCTACTCAGGAAAGTTATTTAGGAATCACACAGATGTAGGGAGACCAATTAACCCTGACATCTCCAGTCTTTGTACACCAATTAATAAACTATGGGAACAAACAAAAAGCTAAGCGCTAAGCAGAATTCATCAAGTTTTCAAGAGGGGAGATTATAGTAATAATTGAAGATTATCTTAATGTCAGTTGAAAAAAAATAACCCAGCTAGAAACATCCAATTTTCTGAACTTTCTTGATGATTTTTTTTTCAGAAGGTAGATGAGGAAACAAAGAAAGTCAGGTTTCCTTCATCTCATTTTGACCAATCAAGAGGCATTATCAATCAAGAGGCATTGGTTAATGAGTTGAAGTTGTTAATTCCTTGAGGGAAACTATGCCATTTTAGACTTCAAGGCAACTAGGGAAAAGCAAAAACAACAGTAATGTGATAAATTAATTTTGTAAATGGGACATTACAAAGAAGGTCTTATTAAACTTGGGCAAAAGGTGAACATTCTATTACAGTTTAAAATCTTAAAAATAAAATGTTATAAAAATCAGATATTGAAAGCAAAAATATAAATTATTCCAGTGAGTTGGCTCATTAAGAAGCAAAAAAGAGATCGGAAACAGAAGTAGGTGCAGTACTGGCTACTATGAAAAAGATGGCATAAAATTAGTAGCCAAGTATTTAAGGAGAGAGGCAGCTAAAAAATTAGCAATGGATTTTTAAAATAAGAAATAAGAAAAGGAAAAATAAGATTTGTGGTGGGGAGATACGTTATAATTAAGAATCAAGGATGCTGTTAGTGTGCTGCTTGATGAAGATGAAGAAGTAAAATTGGAGAGGGGGAGGAATGGGGAAGATGAAACTGATTTGTCTGTCTGTCTTCTTTCAGAAGAGGGAGGAAAACACTTTGTAACACAAGGAGGAATGGGGAGAAATATAGCTTAGTATAGGCTTACTTTATTATCTTACATTAATTCAAGCCTCAAGGGCCTAATAAATTATCTCCAGAATAGTAAAAGAACTGACAGACATAATCTCAGAGTAGCCGACAACAATTTTTTAAAAGTACAGGAAACTAGTAAGGTGCTGAAGACTGGAGAACAGCCAACATAATCCCAATATTCAAAAAGGAAAAGAGGGCTAATCTTAGAAACTACAGACTCATTAGAATCTAACTAATTCATATATTACAGTGGTGGCGAACCTATGGCACGGGTGCCAGAGGCGGCACTCAAAGCCCTCTCTATAGGCACGCGCACCGTCGCCCCAATCCTACGCCTTCAGCTGGGTTTTATAAAACCTTTTCGCTTTAGGCCTCCACCGCCGTGTACAAAAAAAAAAAAGTTCAATCAATCAGTCAATTTCAACTTCTCGTGGGGAAAAAAAAGATCTTGCAAAGTTGGAATTGATTGATTGAACTTTTTAGTCCCAACCAGTCTGTTACCACTGCAGCCACGCCCACCCAATTGGCCACGCCCACCCAATGGGCCACACCCACCCGGCACCCGACGATGCATAAGTGGGTTTTGGGTTGCAGTTTGGGCACTCGGTCTCTAAAAGGTTTGCCATCACTGATATATTAGATTAATGTCTCTGCTATGCAAGGTTCTAGACTAGATTGTCTAGCATTAAGTTTGTGAACTTTTAAAAAGAATGGTACCATTATCAAGGTTTGTTCAGAAAAGGTTGTTAGACTAACTTGGTTCTTTTTATGACAGAAAGACTAGCTATGGATTTATTATATCTTGGTCTTAGCAAAGTGTTGGACAAAGTCTCATAAAATATTGTTATGGACTAGAAGATGGATAAAAATAGATTAGATGTTACAGTACTCTGTTAGATTTACAGCTAGTTGAATAATCACACTAAAGATTGCTCATAAATAGTTGAGTCAACCTGGTGGGAAGAATCAAATGGCATTCCTAAGGCTCCTGTTCGCCTAATCCTAGTTAACTTCTTAGGGAATGGAAAACATAAGTATCATATTTTCAGATGATACCATGTTAGGGGGATTGAGTAATATTTTAGAAAACAAATTCACAATTAAAAAAAATAGCCTCAACAGGCTTGATGATTGGACCAAATCTATTATCTATGTTTTAAACTGTGTCGGGTACCAGGTTTTCCACCTCAGTTGTAAAAATCTAATGCACAGATATCAGGCTGAAGAAATCTGTCATGCTGGCATACTGGCACTGCATATAATATAGAATATACTCAAACTAGAGTTTTGGACTTTAAGAGAGCTAATTTCAATAAACTTAGAGAGAGCTTGGGAAGGATTCCATGGATGCGAATCCTCAAGGGGAAAACAATTCAAGAAGCTTGGGAAAGTTTGAAAAGTGAGATTGTAAAAGCGCAGTCTAGCACAATACCAACAAAGAAAAAAAATAACAGCTCTCAAAAGAAACCAGCATGGCTGCACAAAGAACTCTCTGATAAATTGAAAGACAAAAAGGATAAGTATACAAAGTGGAAAGAGGGGCACATAACTAAGGCAGAATATAGGTAGTTAGCCTGAGCCTGCAAAGATGAACGCTAAGGCTCAAAATGAACTAAGGTGTGTGACAAAAGTCAGAAATAACAAAAAAAAAAACTTATTTCAACATGTAAAAAACAAGAAAAAAGTTAAGGAAATGATTGGTCCATTAGTGGGAGAAGCTGGCAAGAAGATGGCAAGAGGGAGAAAGCAGAACTACATAACTTGTTTTTTGCATCTGTCTTTATACAAAGGGAAAAAAACAGTCCAACCTATCAAAAACAGTACTATAAAAAACAGAATAGAAACACAAGTTAAAATAGGCAAGAAAATGGTAAGAGATCACCTCTCCACAAGTACAAAATACCAGGACCAGATGGATTACCCCTAAGATTCTGAAGGAAGTGGCAGATGTGATCTCAGAACCACTGAACTATGTCTTTCAAAGATCCTGGAGCACTGGGGAACTATCAGAGGACTGGAAAAGAGCTGATGTAGTTCCCATCTTCAAAAAAGGGGAAAAATGGATCCAGAAAACTACAGACCTATCAGTCTGACCTCAATATCTGGGAAGATTCTAAAAAGATAAGCAACGAATCAGTGAACACCTAGAAGCAAACAAAGTCATAACCAAAAGCCAACAACAGTTTGTCAAAAACAGATCATGCCAGACCAATCTTACTGCATTCTTTGACCAGGTGACAAAATTAGTGGACCAGAGGAATGCTGTGGATATAATTTACTTGGACTTCAGTAAGGCATTTGATAAAGTAGACCACAACCTACTGCTTGATAAGATAGAAAAATGTGGGTTAGGCAGCATCACCACCAGATAAATTCATAGTTGGCTGACTGGCTGTACTCAGCGTGTGGTCCTCAATGGAATTGCATCTACATGGAGGAAAGTGTGTACGGGTTGCCCCAGGGCTCTGTTCTGGGCCCAGTGCTCTTCAATATCTTCATCAATGATTTGGATGAGGGGATAGATAGGGAACTCATCAAATTTGCAGATGACACCAAGCTGGCAGGAATAGCCAACACTACAGAATGATCTTGACAGACTTGAACATTGGGCACTATCTAACAAAATAAAATTTAGTGATGAAAAAAGTAAGGTTCTACATGTAGGCAAGAAAAACCAAATGCACAAATACAGTGTAGGTTGTATCTTGCTCAATAGTAGTAACTGTGAGAGGGATCTCAGAGTACTAATAATATAAATAATATTACCATAATATAATATTACCATAATATACTGTAAAAAAGATGTTGAGATTCTAGAAGAGCAACAAAGATAAAGTAGATCACAACCTACTACTTGATAAGATAGAAAAATGTGGGTTAGACAGCATCACCACCAGATGGATCCGTAGCTGGCTGACTGGCCGTACTCAGCGTGTGGTCCTCAATAGAACCGCATCTACATGGAGGGAAGTGTGTAGTGGAGTGCCTCAGGGCTCTGTTATGGGCCCAGTGCTCTTCAACATCTTCATCAACGATTTGGACGAGGTGATAGATGGGGAAATCATCAAATTTGCAGATGACACCAAGCTGGCAGGAGTAGCCAACACTCCAGAAGACAGGCTTAGGATACAGGAGGATCTGGACAGACTTGAACACTGGGCACTATCTAACAAAATGAAATTCAATGGTGAAAAAAGTAAGGTTCTACATTTATTGTAGGCAAGAAAAACCAAATGTACAGGTATAGTATAGGGGGTACCTTGCTCAATAGTAGTAACTGTGAGAGGGACCTTGGAGTCCTAGTGAACAATCACTTAAATATGAGCCAGCAGTGTGCTGCAGCTGCCAAAAAGGCCAACACAGTGCTAGGCTGCATTAATAGAGGGATAGAATCAAGATCACGTGAAGTATTAATACCACTTTACAATGCCTTGGTAAAGCCACACATGGAATACTGCATCCCGTTTTGGTCACCACAATGTAAAAAAGATGTTGAGACTCTAGAAAGAGTACAGAGAAGAGCAACAAAGATGATTAGGGGACTGGAGGCCAAAGCATATAAGGAACGGTTGCTGGAATTGGGTATGTCTAGTTTAATGAAGAGAAGGATGAGGGGGGACATGATAGCAGTGTTACAATATCTCAGGGGCTGCCACAAAGAAGAGGGAGTCAAGCTATTTTCCAAGGCACCTGAAAGCAGGACAAGAAGCAACGGATGGAAACTAATCAAGGAGAGAAGCAACCTAGAACTAAGGAGAAACTTCCTGACAGTTAGAACAATTAACCAGTGGAACAACCTGCCCCCCAAAGTTGTGAATGCTCCAACACTGGAAGTTTTTAAGAAGAGACTGGACAACCATTTGTCTGAAATGGTATAGGGTTTCCTGCCTGAGCAGAAAAGACCTCCAAGTCCCATTATTATTATTATTATTATTATTATTATTATTATTATTATTATTATTATTATTATTATTATTATTATTATTATTATTATTGCATCACCAAGTGAAAATGAATAGATAGTATGAGGCAATAATTAAAAAGGTTAGTGCAATCTTTGGCCGCATTAACAAAAGTACTGCATTCAGATTAAACAAAATAATTACTCCATTGTACTCTATGATACTTAGACCATCCTTGCACTACTGTATCTAGTTCTAGTTCTGGCACTGCACTATGAAAGATGTATAGGGATACGGCGCAGGAGAGCTACCAAAATAATAAGTTGTCTAGCAGTATTAGAACAGTTAAAAAGTGGGGCAAGTTTAGCTTCTAAAAGAGAAAAGTAAAGGATAATGTGATAGCTGTCTACTAAAATTGACATAGTGTCAATTTAACTCTAACCCTCCAAAGGGGTTGGACCTGCCCTATTGAAACCAAGAATGAGACAAGGCTTTGTCTGAAATGGTATAAGGTTTCCTGCCTGAGCAGGGGGTTGGACTAGAAAGCCTTCAACTCTATTATTCTGAAATTAAAAATAAGGAGTTTAGCTGAATATTCAGAGGAATTTCTGGATAATATGAACTACCACAACAGAAGAGTCTTCCTAAAGCAATAGTGGATTCTCCCTTACTTGAAGTTTTCAGTAGGGATAGAAGAGCAACCATTGTCATTGCTTTAGTGGATTTCAGCCGTGCACAGGAGGTGGATCAGATGATCTATTAGTCCATTCCAATCCATACACTCTGTATTATTAAAAAGATTCTACAGATGGAGGAAATCACAGAAATCCTGCCCTTTGAATGATAAATGAATTCAGGCAACCCAAACTAACTCCGCTAAGCTTGACAACATGGTTCCTGGTAGTCTGAGTCGATCTGAGTCAAATATATGATATTTGAGCTTTTCTATTGGCCTAAAAGGCAAGTTGGTTGAAAAGTTAAACATAAAGAAGAAAGCGGAAGGGTCCTAGAGATCAGCTATATAGCCCAGTAATCCCAAGAAGTTCCTATTTGGCAAATTAGTTTATTTTTAACTAAGCCATGATGTATTTGAAACTGCTGCAAGGTTAACAGTTTGGGGGAAAGAGGGACTCTGTACCTCTGGACACATTTACTTGAGCCATTTCTCAGGAGGTCTTCAAGGGGAAAAGATGATTTGACAAATTCCCTTTTCTGAGAATTGCTTCCTGTTATTTTCACACTTGTTCAATGGCATGTAGACGGTTGTGTTTTTCTAAGAGGTTAACAATGGAGTTTAGTGGCCCTAATGTGAAAATTAAGAACGGTGTGAGAAACAAATATTTTCCATTTGCATGGAGGCAGATTTGTTTGTTTTTAATGGTAGCATTCAAAGAGAGAGCAGACTTCTACTTTCCAAAGTGACTGAATTCCCAAGAAGGCTTTCTGGGAATTCTGAACTGGCTTTCTGACCGTTCCTCAAAGGAGGGAGAGGATGAGTTATCTGCTTTACAGGTTGCAGTGATCAAGCAAGAAAACAGGGCTGTACGATTGCTGTCCTTTTTAAATAGAGGAATGGAGTTTTCAAACAAGAAATTATTTCTGTGATTGTATTCCTCCCTATGCCATTAAAATTAATTCTGCCCTAGGTACAAAAATAACTGTCAGGGAAGTAACTGTGTGAAATCTGGACAGTGCAGCTTGAGATAGCTGCTATTTTTAGTTCAGGAGCACTGCATCTCTTAGCAAGGGGCCATCTTCCTTCTACACTCAGCGAGAGCAGTGCACACCGGCATCAAAGGCCATCATTTCTAGAGAGGCAAAAAGGGTTCCTTCTTCCCCATCTCCATTTTTTTTTCTGGTTGCATTTTGGAAAATGGCTGCGTGGAGGGAGGAGGAGATGAGATGATGTCTACATGTTCAAGCAGAATTTGTTTTTGCAACCCTTGTAGCTTGAAGGATTAGATCTTGGTGCAAACATACCAGCACATTTAAAGACTGATTGAAACTTGGAAATGATGTGTTCTTGGTGCTGTGTATGTATATATCGCATAGAGAGAGAATGCATTCATCTTTGAGGAGGCTGAAAAAATCTTACGCCCCAAGCTCTTCTTTTTTATTGTTTTTCACAATACTGTCGAGGAGAGTGCTGCTAAATCTGTAATGAATGTATTTTTGACCATCTTGACATAGGCCAACCCCTCCTGCCCTCTATCGTTATCATTAGTACTATGTATCAGGTAAAGACAAAGAGTATGAGACTTTGTGCCAACTCTCTCTCTCTTCTCTCAAACACACACACACAAACAAACAATTCTTTATCTCTCTCCCATCTGGGCCACCCTGAACAACAACACTCAGCAGCAGTACTGAGAATGGGCCTGAAATAGAGGTCCAGGGCCTTGACTTTAGCCCTAGCTCTACTGCTGCCACTCAAAAAGACTACCTTGTGCCATTCCCCAAGGTGCGTAAGCTTTGGGGAATGGCCCAATTGCCCCCCTGGTCTAGGGCTCCACAGGATCTGCCATGCGCCACTTACCTTCCAGTGGTGTTCTCTTTCTGTTCACAGCCTACCTGAGGCTGCTTTGGGTCTCATGATGCCATCTTTGTCAAGCAGCTTTAAAAAATGCTCTTCCATAGCCTTTGAAAATTGTGTGAGAGAACGCCCCATTCTCACATGTTTTTGGGAGGCTCCAGAGGCTGCACGGGGACATGCCTTCTCACGTGAGTTCTGGAGGGTCCAGAGGCTGCAGAAGAACACATCTCATTGCCGTGCAGCCTCTGCAGCCTCCACGAATCACATGAGAATGAGGCATACTTTCTAGAATAGTTGTAAAGTGTTGGTGAATGTTGGTGTAAGTGCAAGGTGGTCCCCCAAAACATCATGGCATGTCAGCTTTGACATGCATGTCACAGGTTCATCTTCACTGTTCTAAAACATGACCCTGCCATTGAGAAATGTCATCTGCAAGCAGCCATTCAGTAACAGTATGTGTTCCAGGATCTCCCATCTTGATCTAAAACAATGAAGGGGAATTTGTTAGGATTGTGATTACAAGTTGTTTGGGCCTTATAATCAAAACTTTAACCTGGACCAGTGTAAAGGATGGCCTTGGGAATAAGGAAGGAATAAGCAAACTGTTAAGGGAGACTTTGAGGAAAGATTACATAGTCCTGGGAGGAAAGCATGAGAAAAAAATATCAAACAAATCCCATGTTGATTTTTTTTAGTATAAGATGGGAAGATAAACTTGGACAGGTTTTCAAGATCATACAGTAATAGCTCACTCCTGGGATCTCTGCTGTGTCTGTTTCTTAATCTTGCCTATCTTGGTGGCTAATATTATAGTCAATAACAACTTGATGGTACCTAATCAATCAATCAATCAATCAATCAATCAATCAATACCTCAGTAAATATGTAATATGTGTATAGTCAGCTCTCTCATTCAGAATCAACCATATCTGTTCTGACATATACATTCTTGCATGGAAAAGAGAGAGAATATACAACTCTAGGGTTATATTAGAAGACTTCCAAGGTCCCTTCCAACCCTATTATTATTCTATGTTCTGTTGATTCTGTGGGATCCCCAATGGCTTTCTTTTCTTTTGATCACAGTATTTCCCTGGATCATCTCCAAATAATTGAAATTCAGTGACTGTAATATAATGGTTCCAATCTTACTTGTCAGGATAGTCTCAATAAGTAGTAATAGCTGACTATACCTCTATAAGGCTCTAGGGGTGCTGTGAGGCACTATTTTGTTCATGGAGCTGTATGGAACATCCATGAAACCTCTGGGGATGGTCATCTGGGGTTTTAGAGTTGGTGTCACCGATATGAAATTGACACTTATCTCTACTTTTGTGTCACATTTGAATTGGGAGAGGCTGTGCATATTCCCAACTGCTTGGATGCAGTGATGGGATAGATGAGGACAAACAAACTAAAACTGATTCATGGCAATCCTTGTGGGATGGTGGCTTCTAGATTTGAGAATTACATAATTTTCCTGTTCTAAATACAGGTAGTCCTTGATCTAGACTCATAATGGAGCCTGGAATTTCCATCGTAAGTCATGATGGTTGTAAGTCATGAAAGTAGCCCCACAGGCCCGGACCCAATTTTACTATTATTTTTGTTGGTTGTTGAGCAAACACTGCAGTCATTAAGCAAATCAATATATTCTTATGGGGTTTTTTTTGGTCAGAAACTGGCAAATTTGATCAGGAATGCCAAATATCAGTTTTCTGTTAGACTAAATACATCCTTTCTTGGCAGGGATAGCCTAGCTGTAGCAGTTCATACACTGGTAACTTCAGGTTTACATTATAATTCAAAAATATTTTGAAAGATGTTTGATTTAGCAGCTAGAAACTGAGCAGAAACATCCTTATTAAGAGTGTGAAGGCAAACTGCTATTATTTTGTTGTAGAGTGCTCATTTGCAGAGCAGCAAAGTGCTCAGACTTGTGAATGACTATAGATTCTGTAGGATGAGTGAGAATTATTATTTTTACCGCAATCATACGACTTTCAGCATTGTGCAAGAAAGATTTTTTTCTGTTCAATCATGTCCAATTCTCAGAGATTGTCTGAGTAAGTCCCTGAGTAAGTTTTCTTGGTAAGGTTTTTCAGAAGTGGTTTGCCATTACCTTCTTCCTAAAGCTGAGAGAGAGGCTCAAAATCACCTGGCTGGCTTATACCTAAGGCAGGATTAGAACTCACAGTCTTCTGGTTTCTACCCTGGTGCCTTAACCATTACACTAATCTGGTTCGCTACATATACTTTAGAGCCTTTATCATTTGACCTTAAAAAATGATTCACATGGAAGGAAACAACTCTGACTGTTAAATGTAATAAATAGTATTTTTACTTGTGCATAGAAAGGATCAGATCATTTCAATGGTAAATTTAAATTTACAAGGCAGCAATATTTGGAGTAAACACATGTTTACCTTCATCAATTTCTGTCCCATTCTGCCAGATTTTCCAATCACAGAATTATAGAATCATAGGGCTGGAAGGATGTTGGAGGTCTTCTAGTATAATCCCCTGCCCATCCTGGACAAAAAGTTGTCTAATCTTGAGGACTTCTGGTTTGATGTCATGATGAGATGGGCGAAGGAAACCAAAGCTCCAGCTTCCTAGCCCGATTTTGCTCTGTCTGGAGACCCCAAGGGGTCGGAAAGTTGCCCTGGATAGGCGATGAAGAAGAAGGGAAGCCTTGGGAGCTTGGAGTAGATGGCAGTCAGTCCAAACGAACCGAGGAACCTTGTCAAACGGATGGAAAAATGCACAGGCAGCCCAAGTTATAGACAAGCGGGGGAAAAGTGGAGAACCATGGCATGCCACAGCATGCCGCCGAACAGCTGATTGTCAACAACGTGCTAAGAACTAGGTGAGACTGTTTCTTTTTATTCCTCTTTCCTATGGACTTGGAAATAGAGATCCCCTGATTGGATAAAACTTCCAAAGCAAAGACCCCAGGAAGATTTGGGAAGAAGGGAGTTAAAAGCAGTGAAAAATTTTAAATGGGTAAACGAAATTAAGGAATACAAAAGATTATATAAAAATGGAATTGGGACTGATTTAAAGAAAATTTGGTTAACTCTAACGGCGTGGAAAAAAATTTCTTATCTAATTTCTGTGAGAAAACAACTTAAAAAGAATTTTTCCAAACCTGGATATAGACAATACAGCAAATAAGGACATCTAGTGGTGAAAGGAGATACTACAACAATACTAAAATACTAAAAGAACCAGAGAAGCTCCTGACCTTGAAACAACACCTGTTGTAAACAAAAAAAATATGTAAGTTTATGCTGAAAAAGACTCTCTGTAATCATATCTTCTGACCCTGGATATAACTACGATAGAAACCATTAGGAAACAGAGGGCTTTTTACATCTTTAAATTAACTGGAACATTTGGATTAACCTAAAGCACTTGGCTTGTTTCACGGTTGGATTATAGCCTAAGGCAATTGGCTTTTTTTCTTTTTCTTTTTCTCTTTGTGGATTTACAAAACTTGCTCAATTGAAAAATGAGTGCACCAAATTTCACTCAAATTACAAAAACCCCCTCTTTTGCACCCTCTTTTGGAACATTCAGCACAGCAAGTCAGGGATCTATTGAAACAATGTTGCAGCGAGAAAAAACAAACAGCTCTGAAAAAGAGATGCAAGCCACACTACAGCTAATTCAAGAATCAATACAGAAAAATCATGAAGAGACAAAAAACAACTTTGATAAGCTAAATGAGTAAATGCTGGACATAAAGACACAATTTGATGTCCATCAACAAATGATTGCCAAAAATGAACAAAGAATTCAGAAAATGGAAAACAAATCAGAAAAAACTGATAAAAAAATGGAGGCATTAATGGAAGAAAATGAAAGATTAGAACAAGCAAATCAAAGCTTAGAAAAGGAGCAGTTGCAGCCTTGGAAATGGAGAAAGCTATACACTACCTTAGATTCCAAAATATACCTGAAGGCAAGGAGGAAGATATAACAGAAGTGATTATTAATCTATTGGCGGAGGACCTAAAAACAGAAAGAATGGAGATACAAATGGAAATAGATGAAATATTCCGAATGAATTCAAGCTACGGGAAGAAATACAAATTACCCAGAGAAATCCATGTAAGATTTATAAAGAAAACAATAAGAGATGAGATACTGAGAAGAGTTAGAGATGAACCATTACAATATAAAAACCAAAAAATTGTGGTGTTGAAGCAGATCCCTAAGAGAATAAGAGACACCCGAAGACAATATCACTTTTTGACTACAAAGTTAATTGCAAAAGGTGTAAACTTTAGGTGGTTAATGCCAGAAGGGATCTTAATCAACTGGAACAATACAAGATACCGAGTTTGGAAGGCAGAAGACTTTGACGAAAAAAACAGAGCACTCCTGGATGAAAGAGTACAACATCAACAAGATGATAGAAAAGGCCAGAAACAGATAGAACAAACAACAGAGGAAACAACTATACAAACAGGAGAGAAAGAGAAGCCAGATCAAGAGGGTGAGGGAATGGCAAAAGAGCCAAGGACCACGAGATTGACAAGACCTAAATATAAGTAAACAAAATGGAGAAAGAAAATGGATTTTTTTCAGTAAACATAAATGGACTGAATTCCCCATCAAAAAGAAACAAAATCTTTAAAAAAATTACAGAAATTAAATATTGATATAATTTGTTTGCAAGAGACACATATAAAAAAACAATACTATAAACTTTTGGAATACCCAAAAATTGGGAAACTCTATTACGCATCAGCACACAAAAAAAAGACGAGTAGCTGTATACAGCAAAGAGACAATAGATTCTAAAATGATTTATTCAGATTAAGAAGGAAGAATTGTGATGGTAGAAATATTTTTACATCAAAGACAAATACTTTTGGTAGTAATATATGCACCAAACAATAAACAAGAATAACTTTATCAAAATCTTCATAGAAAAATAGTAGAAATGGAATACCAAAATACATGCCTAGTAGGAGATTTTAATGCAATAGTAGATGGGACATTAGACTATAAAAGTAGCAAAACAGGAAAAAGAGGAAGAAAAAGATTACCTAAGACTTTTTCTAACATGTTAGAGGAAATTGGGGAACAAGATATTTGGAGAGAAACTAATCCAGAAAAACTACAATACACATTCTATTTGAATAGTCATAGATCGTGGTCCAGAATTGACATTATTTGGATGACACCTGAATTAAGAACCAACATGCAGGAGATTGAGATAGAATTAGGCACATGGGCAGACCATAACCCTTTAAAAATGTCGTGGAAAGGAATACAAAAAAAGCTAAGATGGACCTTGAACCAATCCATATTAAAAGAAAAATAATTTATAGAATTAGCAACAAAAGAAATTGAGCTTTTCTTTAAAGAAAATAAAAAAGAAGATACAACATTACAAAATGTATGGGATACAGCCAAAGCATATTTTAGAGGTGTAGCTATAACATATATGGTGAAAAAAAATTAAAAAAAGGACAACAACATATATTGTTAAGGGAAGAATTCAAAAAAGTAGAATTAGAACTACAAATAAATCCACAAAAGAAAATACTGAAAAGACAAATGTAAATAATAAAACATAAATTAAATTTAATGGAATCAGAAAAATTGGCACAGCAAATAAAAAGAGCAAAACAAAACTTTTTTGAAAATGCAAATAAACCAGGAAGAGGGCTAGCCTACAAACTTAAAAAACAGGAGAAAAAACTGATAAACAATTTAGTAGACGAAAAGGGCTGTTTACAATTTTAAAATGAAATAAAAAAGATAATTAAAGAATATTATGAGACACTGTATGATATAGAAGAAATTTCATGGGAGAAAATGATTCACTATATGGAAAAAAATAATTTATCAAAAGTCTCAGAAAACTTCAAAACTATATTAAATGAAAAAATAACAATGATGGAATTGACAGAGGCTATAAAAAGACAAAAAATAATAATGAAAAAAACACCAGGACCAGATGGCAGAGTTGTATAAATGTCTACAAGATAAACTCAGACAACATGTGTGTTGAACAAGTACTACTGAATTGTATGAAAAAAAATCAATAAAAACTTTTTTTAAAAGTTGTCTAATCTTTTCTTGAAAAGCTCCAGTGATGAAAATGAATATATTACCAAAAAAATGTTTTTATCCCAAACGATACCTATAAAACTGGAGAAAAGAATAAAAGATTAGAATTTAAATAGTGATGATAAACTCAGACAACATGTTTGTTGAACAAGTACTACTGAATTGTATGAAAAAATCAATACAAACTTTTTTTTAAAAAAAGTTGTCTGATCTTTTCTTGAAAAGCTCCGTGATGATTTTCCCAGATAATGATTTCCTGGATCCCCCCCCCCCACTCCACTTTTTGAACATTGGAACCACATCAGCTCTTTCTGGCAGTTTCCCCATGCTACGGGAATTCTGAAAGATTTTATTCAGTGGTTATGAGATCACATCTGCCAACTTGTACCCTGGGATATAAATAATCTGGTCTAGGAAATTTGAACTTGTCTAAAGCAGGTAGGTGTTCTCTTACCAAATCTTTGACTATCTTGACCTGCATTCCTCACCCCTCACCTCAAATCTAAGGAGACACTGACTGGAAATCCAAAGCCATGTGATAATATTTTCAACCCTAAGTAAGAAAAGTTGCTAGCATTAGAAATCTCTCTACATTAGGGATACCAATGTAGGACATGGACAGTTGGGAAGAAAGATGGCTTATACATGGAGAAAAAGGCAGATTAACACATCTTCATATTGCAGGGATGATGTTGAGGTGGAGTTTAGGAGGTGGATGACCAGGCCGAACCTGCAAAGCTCTTCCGGATAAAGAGAAGCCATGAAACTACCCATCTGTGCTCTAGAATAGAGGTCCCAACCTGTGGGCTGCGGCCTATTCCCAACCGGGCCACTCATGTGAGCGGCAGGTGCACACGCCTGCCCCTCACACAAAACCATCCTCCCTCTATGCTGGGCCGCCAACTCAGAAAGGTTGGGAACGCTGCTTTAGAAGGCAGATCTTTGTAAGTAAACCCACAAAATTATCTTACAGGTGACTTGTGATTTGAACACCAGGAATTGAGGAAGAAAGATGAAGCTCACAGCCTCAAGTGAAACCTGCTTAAAGTACACTGAGTTCACCCACTCTACTTTCTAATGTACATTGGAGTCTAAAAAAAATTTAAAAGTCATAGAGATCTTTCAAGCAGCAAAGTGATCGAGCCATCTGGTGAATGATCCTTTAACTTGGATTAAAGTTAAAGTAAAAAGACAATTAGAAAGATGTAAAAATACTTAAAAGCAAAAAGCTTGCCAAGAATTTGAACTAAAAAAGTTTAAAATAAATTAAGAAGACAGGTGAATTAGAAATATAATTCCTTTTAAGTACTAAAAATTAATTAAATAATACATACCTCCTTGAGAAAGAGAAGTGTTTTGATTTGCTGAAGGGGATGATTGATTGGCATTGCTAAACAACAAGATAAGGGAAAGACCATGTAACTATTAAACTAGAGAGTGCCAAATAAACAGTTAATATTAAAGAGAAAGGGGGCAAAGCCTCTCTTTTACATTTACTTCTCTGTTCTGTATTTCAGATTAAAGAGGAATGGCTACTACTAGGAAAGTAGGAAAACTTTCAGAAGGGAGAAGAGGGTCATTAACAGAGCAAATGATAGAGAAAGAAATTATGCCAGAAATTTTACAAAAGAAGTTAGAAGAAATGGAAAAGAATGTCATAGTACCAGTGACAGCATCAGTAAATGAGACTGTAACTGCTCATGTGACTATCTCAATTAAAAGAGATTTGACTTCATTAGAAGGGAAGATGGAAAAACAGATGAATAAAAAACTTGACCAACCTGTTATACAGATGAAAGGAGAGGTTAAACAATTTAGAGAGAAAAAAATGTACATTTTGGAAAAGACAGTCATAAACAGAAAAAAAAGGATAATTTGACACAACTGGAATTAAGAGAGAAAGAATTTTGTTTAAACCCGAGACCAGTCCCAGAGGAACCTGTTGACGATATCAGGGACAGGGTTGTTCAATTCCTAACAATTTTTTGGGGAATTGAATAAAAAGATATGGATACAGAAGGACACGGTATGCAGAATTAACATAGGATATACAAAGTTAAGAAATACACCAAAAGCTGTGCACTTCATCAGAAAAAAAAGTCAAGACAGAACTGTCTTCAACAATATGTTAATCCTAAACTGAGGTTTAATAATTCAGAAGTAATTGTGCTCATTGAAATACTTATCAGAATTCTCCATAAGAGAAAATAATATATCTTTTTGACTGACAAACCTAAACATCATTTCATTGGGACAAACCTGAAGGAGTGATTTGAACTTTTAAATAAGAGGTTCTGATTTAACTCAGTTCAAATGACTTTTTTCAAAAGGTTTAAAGAGGAAGCGGAGAAAATGCAAGGGGTTTAAAAAAAGAGGAGCTGTTCAACTAATACAGAGAGATACTGAAGAAGAGACTATTATGTTGAGCACCAAAAGTATAGACTACTAACACTTATCTAGTTTGGGTAATGAAATGTCTGCAAGAAAACAACCAAGTTCAGGAGCACCAATTTCTCACATTTCTCTCCCTCATTTCAACCCTGAGCTACAAATATTCTCCTTTATTGGTACCATGGGTATAGACCCGTGGTGGCGAGCCTATGGCACGGGTGACAGAGGCGGCACTCAGAGTCCTCTCTGTGGGCATGCGCGCCGTCGCCCCAGTCCTAGGCCTTCAGCTGGGTTTTATAAAACCTTTTCGCTTTAGGCCTCCGCCGCCGTGTGCAAAAAAAAAAAGTTCAATCAATCAGTCAATTTCAACTTCTTGTGGGAAAAAAAAAGATCTTGCAAAGTTGGAATTGATTGATTGAACTTTTTAGTCCCACCCAGTCTGCCATTACCACTGCAGCCATGCCCACCCAATTGGCCACACCCACCCAATGGGCCACACTCACCCAGCACCCAATGATACATAAGTGGGTTTTGGGTCGCAGTTTGGGCACTCGGTCTCTAAAAGGTTCGCCATCACTGGTATAGACTTTTCTAAGAGGAGCACAAGTACAGATTTCAAATGCCTAACATGGATTACAAATGGGCCAAAGACTCCCCAATAAAGAAAAGATGGAAAATACTGAAGTGTACCTATAAGGGAGGAGTGGATCATGAAGATGGCAGAACTTGGGAAATGGCAAAATTGACCTGTTTGATTAGGGATAAGACAAACAGTATTGTTGTTATAAAAGATTAGAAACCTCTTATGGACTTTTGTTGAAATGGAAAAAAAATGAATTGGGGAAATAATGGATTTACTAATTGTAAAGGGAATAAATATGGAAAGAAGAGAACCATATCGTAACTTGAAAGTGGGAACTTTTTTATCTTTTATTTTTTTCTACTTCTGCTGTCTTTTATACTTTATGTGAAAATCCTTTATAAACATTATTTTAAAAAAAAACTGGGAGGAAGGAAGACATGTTGTTTACTGTTTACAGTCCCAAGAGACCACCAAAGCACTCAAAAGGGGTAATATTTGATTTTAAGAATATCCCTGCTTGGGAGAACATGAGGACAAAAAAGAGGACAGGTCTTCTTTTTGCCAGACATCTGGTAACCCTACTCCATGTCCACCATCTTTAGAAGCTGTAAGAGTCTAATATGCCCTATAAAAGGTAAAGGTAAATGTTTCCCTATCAGTTGTGTCTGATTCTTGGGCATGGTGCTCATCTCCATTTGTTGACCAAGCATTGTTTGAAGACAATTTCCATGGTCATGTGGCTAGCATGGCTATATGCCAAAGGCACATGGAATGCTATTACCATCCCATTGAAGTGGTACCTATTTATCTACATGCATTTTCAGGCTTTTGAACTGCTAAGTGGGAAGGAGCTGGAGTAACAGGAGCTCACCCTGTTATGCGAAACTCGGCTCTGGAACCTGGGCTGTCAGCTCTCCAGCTGACAAGCTCAGCTGTAAGCCCCATAGGGTAACATAATTTCATCAGAGATTTGTTATTTGCCCATCTGGGGCATAAACCCTGTCTGATGCCTAGGTCAAAGATCAAAATGTCACTTTTTCCAATAACTAACATATCAGGCCTTGTTTAAGATGAGTTCAAGAAGCAAAAGAAAAATGGTCTGCCACTGTCCTCTTTCTAGTAGAATCAAATCTCTTCCTCCCCTTCTCTCTCTCTTTTTATCTTCGCTTCTGGGATTCCTTTTTTAAAAAAAAAAACCATGAAGTATCAAAGGTGAACTCATTTTTTTGGTCTAACAATACAAAATACAAAAGCGCAAAGCACTTCTACTCTATAGCCAGGAGTCATTAGCAAGTTCCACTTTCCAGTCTCACTTTAATGAGCAGCTTGTAGAATTTATTTTTGGCACAGGAGAGTTGAGATGAAACTCTCCTATTCATGGGGGAACTCTTCTCTTTCCTCCAGAACTCCCGCCGCCTTGATCAAAACACACAATAGAGTTGAAGCCCAATAAAATGGTAAGTTGAGTCAAATGCTAGCTTGTGACCAGCTCATGCAGGGTTGGAGGGATGCAATGTAGAGTTTAAAAAACATAAAGACTTATGTCTCTCTCTGTGTGAAACAGTATTTCATTCACTCAAACTGATTATCATAGAATTACAAAGCAAAACCAAACAAGGTATCAAGGGAAACAGGGCGGGATCTGCCATTTATGCAGTCAAGGCAGTATTATGAAAGCAGATAGAGGAAACTGGTGCCTGAATGGTACACTAAGAAAAATGGCTTGTAATAATGGGAGTTGTAGTCCCAGACTTTTGGGAAATTGCGTATGGCATGCAAGACATCTGAATCATGATGGCAGCTGTAGAGTATGCAATTTTCCTTATATTATTTCCTTTCTTGACTGCCTCTTTAACTTTTTTGTCAGTAAAATTTTCTGTAGCTAGTTGTGCAGCTATATTGACTTTTTCTTCTTAATGGGTTTATTTGTGGAGGGGAAAAGAAAAGGAAATGGTGAAAAAGCATGGGTGAATTCCTGTGAAATCCCACTAATGAGGCAAGATGATTGTGTAATAAAAACTTGGAATTACTATAAAGGCATTGCACTCACATGTGACAAAATCATGAGAACTAACATCAATGTATATACACTGGAGTTTGCATCTTCCACAGTGGAGGTGGCACAGGCAAGAATAAATTGTAAGTTGCACACTGCAACTTGTCTTTTTAATCCCCCGCCCTCCAGACACACTCATAAACACTTTTTTTTACTTTTAGTTTGCCTGTAGCACTGGGAGATAGTCACTGAATGCAGTAAAATTTGCTTTGACAAGCATGACTCTAAGAAAAATTGTAGACAGAGGAAGGTAAAATACAAAGAATTGAAAATATTTCTAATCCAGTCTGTAATGTTGCCTGCTTGTATATAATAAAATCACTAAAAAACCGAAAAAAGGAGGGGGGGAGGAGCAACTACCAAAATAGTTATTATTTTGGGATACTGTCTGTGTTCTCTACATTCTGCTGTGTAATTGTGAATTCCTTCATTCCTTCCTAAATACTGCAAAAACATCACTTTGATATTTCTGCACTTAAGGAGATATGTTTACTAGAGAGTCACCTTACTGCAGCAGTGAAAGTGCTGGACTATGAAAGGTGAGATCCATGTTTTAGCTTACCCTCAGTTCTAGAAGTACACAGATGTGCTACAGACTTGTCATTCTCTCAGTGTAGCCTACCTCACAGGATTGTTTTGTATGGAAATAGGAAGGAGTCCTATGTGTGCTGTCTTAAGTTCCAGAATGAAAGGTGGGATGTAAGTCTAATAAATATCAGCACAAACTATTAGCCTAGGTAGAAATAGTTCTGGCCTCCACTTCAGATGGTCAATTACCTATTTAATAGAGTATTACTAGAAAGCCAAAAGCTTCAACAATATTGGCTTTAAAGAAAAGAAGAGAACCTCTAACTTTTACCTCCGTTTTTGAAGTGTTTGAAGTGACATGTGTTCTTTTCTTGCCAGCTGCTTCGGGAAATACATCACAGAGGCCAATGTTTTCTTAGCAGTCATGGGTTGTGAACAGAAATGTTATGAAAAGGAGGGGCTGGTAAGAGAGCAGGCACTTGGAGTTCACACCATCCAGCAGTTGGCAAACAAAGGGGATGCTGTGAACCACTTCTTACAGGAGAGCTTCAAGTGCTAAGTGGGAGTACCAAGTGCAAAGGTGGCTGACAGCCGTTTTGTGTTAAAGATTGAAAAAGAAATAGAATATATTTATGAAAAGCTATTTAAACTGATGCTTTGCCACCAAATTTATCCATGCTGGAGAAAAACAAAAAAGCCAAATCTACATCTTAATTGGACCCGTCAAAATTTCACAAACAAGCAGCTTTCCAACTTCTCTAAGTTTCCAGGTTTGACAAGCTAAGAGATTATATTGGGCATTTTGATTTTCATTAAAGGGAGTTGTAACTCCACACATCCACAAGGACCTGGTTGGGGAGGGCAGTTATAAAGTATCAAGCATCGATAAATAGTGTTCTTTGAGTCTAAGTCTAAGTCTCAAAGTGTCTTTGAGTTTCTGGAGTCTCAAAGGCACACACCTGCAAACATATACACGTATATTCAGTATTTTCTTATAATGTTATTCTGTTTTGTATTTACTAGGACTACGCAATCAAGGCAAAATGTCTATGATTCCTTTATTTATTTATTCATCACATTTCTACTTTGTCCAAATCACCTAAGTGACTCTAGGCGGTTTACAATAAAAGATTTTTTATTTAATTTTTCTATGATCACATATGCAGAATTATGTTTCAGAAGATTTGAAGCTACCTGCTCAGATACAAACACCCATTCCCAAAGGTGCAGATCTATGTTGGAATGACATTCCTATGAGTTAGACATGTTCTTCATATAGAGGCAAATAACCTCTGCTGGAAAGAGAAACACTTTAAAACTAAGGGCCACCCTGGAATAATGGTATGGATAGAGTTTGGAAAGTGAATATTTGATTAAAACTGAGAAGCCCTGGTGATTGTTACAGGTGGAATGTCTGTTTCAAGGTGACTCTATTATAACAACAAGTCTAACAAAGAGTTTGTGTTGTGATTTTAATTTTTGCCTTTTGGTACTGTGTTACTGTCTCATTATTATTTCATTGTCTTTAATTTTCTGTGTAAGATACAAAGCTGGGATTTTATGTAAACTTTCTTTTATACACAAACCAGACAGGTGCATGAAAATATAATTTGTAATGTTATGATGTGAAATAATAATGTTTGCAGAATTTCTTCTAAAATCCTGCCAGAATTTCTTCTAAAATCCTGCCAGAATGCCCTCCATAGTCTGACTAAAGTTTTATATTTTTAAAAGTTTTTAGTTTTCCCCCCTCCCTATTACAATGGCTTTTTAAACTGTCTGTGATCTGAACATCTCTGTATTTTACCTCATTTACCATTAACTTTTTACATTTTGATATTTATAGTAAAAAGGAGTATGTATTTTAAAATAAAGTTCATTCTCTTTATCTCTTGTAAGATTTGTCCATTTCTCAGTACTTTAGCTTCTATGCTACATGGCCAGAATATGGCATTATAGAAACTATTTCACTTCCTGCATGTTCATGTTTTAATTGCTAGATAGCCAGCATAAGTTGTGATACTCTCTCTCTTTCAAACACTGACATAAGGGGAAACAGGTTAGCTAAGAAGTCCCCTGGAAGATAGATGGGGTTATTACTTTAAAACATTGCCCCATAGCAGTAGGTGTCTTCTGCAGTGCTTCCTAATTTTATTCCTTGAAATTACAGATTGGCCATACCTTCCAAAGGTTCTATGCAATGACCTCCCAAAGTCTGGTCATGTTTTTGAGATAACTTACTGAAAATATTTTCTGGATACACAGGGCTGTAGCTTTTAGCAACATTTATGGAGCTACAACTCTCCCAACCTTCTTGTAAAACGTGTAAATCCATGACTCATTGTGGTAATTTTGTATACCTGTGTTGTTAAAATTTCTGTTTTTTCCTTAGCCATTTGGTGAACATGCATGCCTAGAAGATCTAAAGTGGGCCTCAAAGCAGCCATGCTAATCTTAGAATGTCTTATCAAATTATTTAAACAGCCCTAATAATTAAGAAACCGTTTCAATCATCTGAGGTTTTATAGCATTATGCTTATCATTAATCATTTCTTCTGGTGGCAGAGAACAAGGGCAGATCCAAAAAACACATTCCCTTCCTGTCACCAGAAAGATTCTTTAAGTGCATGGAACACAATTCAAACATTGAGACATATTTATTAATGTTATAAGCAGGTCTCTGTTCTAATAAAAAATACACAGATTGATGTTTTAAACACAAAGAATCCAGAACAGTTGCATCTTGATTCAGAAAATGGAACTTATGTTCAAAAACAGCTTAATTTCTTGAATTTACAACATCGGTGGGAATATTATGGTTCTGCAAATGTTGTACAACAACTTTCTATAGACCCAGCTAATTTTGCCAGTAATGGACATTTAGTTTATTTTTCATGTATTAAAAATATTTTTCCATTTTTATTCAGATCTCAGAGCAAGAGAGTTGTAATTCAGTTTTAAGAGACAAGATCTCTACCTTTTATAAAACAAACTATTTCTAATATTGTCACTGACATTAAGTGAGGTAAATCTTTAGGAGAGTCTTTCATTTTCTCTTTTCTCTTTTTATATTCAATCTGTCTCCTACTGAAGTTGAAGTTGCTTTTGAAATAATAACAGTAGTTTTAGGGTTTGTCTCACTTAAAAACCCTGAACTATCATCAAGTCTACTATGGAGCCTTCGGTAAGTCATTTATATTCAGTCTACCTATCTCACAGAGTTGTTCAAATGATACAATGAAGTAAGCCTTGTTTATTGTCCTGCTGAAAATATGTCAAACAAATAGAATTCTGTTTGGTTGGGGTAAGAACAAGGATGATATCAAAGTTATTCCACATTCTCTCTAATTCCTCCCAAGTCTATAATTCCATTATTTTTGGATATATAGAACCAGATGAGTTTGAGTGGCACTAGTCCATAGGCATAAATCAAAAGCACAGCACACAATGTATCTTCAGGCTATTGCATACTTGGTCATTCCAACAAAAATATTACTTTACAGAAATGCTTATCTGTAGAATTTTTTAACAGGTAAACAAAATAATATGAATTATCACCAAATTTTCAAAGGAAAAACTATTTTGGAGGTCACACACATTCTAACCCTCTGCTTACTGTAGGGTCTTGCAAATGAGTATCCTTGACTGATGGCCATGCTTGGAGTCTCTACTTAAGGACTTCCAATGAAAGAATATCCATCATTACTCATGCCAGTCAGTTCCACAGTTAGGAAAAGAAAGTTATAAATATTTGGGAATCATGAAAGCTTCCAATTTAGTACAGAATAAAGTCAAAGAAATATATTAAATGGGTGTGGAAAATTTTGAAATCCAAGTTAAGTGGTGGTAACATAATTAAAGCAACTAATATCTGGGTAGTTCCTGTTATTGGATATACAGCAGGAATAGTTGACTGACCCCAGATGGAATTTGATAACTTGGATCACAAGACAAAAAAAACCTAATAATAATGCATCATACTTGGCACCCAGAAAGTGATATTGATTGGCTGTATTTGGCAAGAGCCAAAAGATGTAAGGACTCCTATAGGTGAAATAAACCATGAAGGAAGAAAAGTATGGCTTATTGACTACATTAAGAAAAACCAGGAAAGTTTGCTGAAGGAACTAAATCAAGGAAAGCTCTTGAAAACAACAAAGAAAAACTGAATATAGAAAATAAACAATTGAAAACCAATTTGTTAATTGGAAGAACAAGCCAATGCGTGGTGAATAACTGAGGAATATAGAAGGAAAAGCTGATAAAAAAACTCACATGAAGTTAGTTAAGATCTGTATTATTAAAGAAAGGAATTGAAAACTTTATTTCAGAGCATCAAAACAAACTTTGCCAACTAACTTTAGCATGAAGGCGAAAATTCCAATATGTAACAAACAACAGCAAACATCACCTTTGAAGTGAAAATGATGAAATAATTTACTATATGATCAGTGTCTGCAGCAAAATTTCACAAACTGATAAAAAGCAGCGTCGTGACTGAGTTGCCAGAATTATTCATTGGAAATTTCCCAGAACTTTAAATTTGAGCATAGCAAAAACAACTGGGTTGACCAAGTTGAGAAGGTTTTGCAAAATGAGCAGGTTAAGATCTTATGGGACTAAGATCCAAAAAGTCAGGCATCTTGTTCACAACATTCCTGTCATAACAGTTTTTGAAAAGAAGAAAGTCTGATTTACTGATGTTGCTATACCAGGTGATGCCAGGACTGTGCAAAAACAATTGGAAAAAATAGAATACTAGGACATGTAGGTTGAAGTTGAACACTTATGGAAAAAAGCAATCTGTTGCTATACCAATTGTGATTGGAGCCCTTGGAGAGATACCTAAAGTACTTCCTCAATATCTGGAAATATTGAATTGATCTGTCCTGAATCCCCTAATTTTACAGAAAGACACCCAGCTTCGGAATGCATATATTCTTAGATGCTGGCTTAATAATTCTTAGCTCCTTGGTTAGATTTGAATTATTAAATTTCCAATAGTCTTAGACTGTGAATCTAATTGTAGATTATCCACACATAACAATAAACAATTAATACCATAAAGGCTTACTGTATACTGGAGGGACCAATCATAATAATACAATTTTGGTTAAGAAACAAAACAAAACAAAAAGCTGGTACAGCTCTAATAAAATATAACTCCCCTGAATTTTTTTTGAGCATTGCTTTCTAATGAGTCAATGGGATATGCCATATTCTATTTGATACCACAAATGAGAGAAAAGGAGAAAGGAAGAGACAATTCCATGTGGCTTTTGACATCAAAAATACAAGGGAGAGAAGAATTCAAAGGAATCTACTGAGACCTGGCATTTGGTACACTACATTACAAAGGAGATGATCCAGTCAACATTTCCCGCAAATCCTATTCAATAGAGTTAAGCTGAGCATTAAACGAGTTAATTGGATGGAAACTGAATGGACCACATGTGGAGAAGTTACTGTCTGGAGTCCTGAGATGATAGCAAGTGCTGCAACCCAGCACTCTTCCAAGCTTCCTCATCCAGAACTTTGGTTCTGACTTTTCAATGACAGTTTGGTTTTCAGATAGGACAAGTGTAAGCAACTCTACCCATCTCACTGTCAGACAGTCCTTCTTGGCTTTTTCTATAGATATCACTGAGAATTTAATATGAGCCCAAAACTCTTGAATATTGGTTGTACTAAAAATGAAGCATTTCATTGGAATAGCCTAGGAATTTTGTTCTAAGAGATATCTGAACTTTGCTATTGTAGAGTAAGGAGGATGATTTTGATGGAAATATACAGGAACTGTTACATAGACAAAAGGGGATGAAACATTTTGAAAGTTCAGAATGAGATAACATTTGGAAGCAGCTCAGACACACACCTCCCTACATTTACTGAAGTATAAGAAGGCAGAGAAGATACAGAGTAATCAGATTCACAAGAACCTATTATATAGCCAATCTCAGTAAAAGTAATTTTATTGAGTAATGTGAAGTTGATCTCCTAGTCTGGTCTACATAGTGGGCTGACAACTACAAAGAGAGATGTATTTGCTGCCCTTCAGGCTTTTTCTTATCTTGAGGATCCTGCTGTAGAAATGGTCTTAACTTTCCTAAAGAACACAGTTGTCTCAATTGATGCTGTAAATGGAAATGTAATATATGATCTGGCAGACTTGAAACATTTTATGGCCATGATGATAATGCTGAATCTCTACTACATTGCACTGTATCCAGGCATATGGAATGTCAGTTATCACTGTAGCTGAATAGTTGACTGTGTGCTTTGCATGCAAAAAAAATCCAGATTCCATCTTTGATTTTCCCAGATAGAATAAGTCTTTTCTGTCACTTGGTGCTCACCTGCAGTCCAGAAAGATTTTGCCTTCCCAGGAAGCCCTGAACTTAATAGAACCGAACTACCGTGTTTCCCTGAAGACCAGGTCTTATATTATTTTTTGCCTCCAAAAGAGGCACTAGGTCTTATTTTTGGGGTGTGTGTCTTATTTTAACCCCCCACACACACTTGTCTCGCCTTGCCATGGCAGACCTCATGGCTGCCGCCCCACTTCTTCTGCAGCCAGTTTTGCCTGCTCGCAGCAGGATGCTGAGTCGTGTGTCATGTGCACCAGTGCTCCTGCCATGAGGCTTGGCAGATTCCCCCCTGATCTACTCCCCGCGCCACCTGCTTTCCAGATTTTTTTTCATGAGAAGTTGGAAGGTTTGATTGAACTTTTTTTTTTTAGTCCCACAAACTTCTTTTGTTTCCCTGCATGCAGCGGCAGAAAAACGCTATGGAGAAATGTGACGGAATTGGAAATCAGGTTAGTGAAGAAATGCTTGGGGGAAGCAAGGGCATCTGGGCAGTGGTGCGGCAAGCTCTCCAGCTCTGCAACAGTGAAAAAATGCATCAGAGCTGGAAAGCAGGTTGCAAGGCAACCCCCCCCAAGGGCAGCAGGCACTGAAATGGGCCTATCTCTCTTCAGAAGCTACCCAGGCCCATTGGAGGGAAGGCTGGCATCTACTGAAATGTGGCAGCATTCTGGCTCTGGCAGGAAAGAGGCAACTGCCATGGGTGCTGCAGGAAGGATGCCGGCTGACTTCAGCACCCTCTCTGACCCTCCGGGGCTCCACCTGCTGCTTCAGTGGCTGTGTGGGCAGAGATGCAAAAGGGGCCAGGGGGCCAAAAGCGCCAGCAGTCTGGCTCAGAAGGGGAGTTAAAGGGAAGAGGCGGGCAGGTGGGCGGGGCCTTAACTAAGTCTTATTTTGGGGGTAGGACTTATATTAAGCCCACCCCCCAAAATTAAGCTAGGTCTTATTTTTTGGGGTAGGTCTTATTTTCAGGGAAACACGGTCCAGCACAGTAAAAAAACAACAAGTTATTTCTTTCGGAACCTGACAGCTTACTTCACAACCTATATGCCGAGAAGTCTTAAGATATGAACTGCACAATCCTACATTGAAGCATCAGTCCCTGAATTTATTGATCTGCAGCTGTTCCCTGAAGGCCATTTGTAGGAATAACTATCATAATTCTGGTTACCCTCTCTTAAAAGCAACAACTCAGTTAGAAAATATTGAGAGAAGACCCTCCAGACTTAATCATATTTTAAAGTCATGCTTGCCTCTCAGCATTACTAAAGTGGTGCCATAATTCAGCACAGCTCAGCTCTAACTGGCAGCATTGTCAGTTGAAAGGCAAAATATTGGGGAACGTTAGAATAAACAATCAACAGGAGGAGTCAATGATTTAAACTGGAATATTTCTTGCCAAGCTTAATTTTATAATTATGATACTCTTGGCTCATTCATGGATTTTATGTAGTCTGATCTTCCAATCTTTTCATACTATAGTGACCTGCTTTGACTTTACATACATACCAAACACAAGCACCTGTTATAGAGGAAAAGTTAAAAATTTTTTTGGAAAAGCTGCTCTCTACAAAACCTTTTGATTATGGTGTTGTTAAAGATAATCATTTAAGAAGGATTTTCTGCAAGGCAATGGAATGAAGAAGCAGTGGACCTCCAAATACTTAGTTTCAGTTACCTGTGATAATTACCAGGCTGGCAAAAATGAGGAAAGTTGGGAATCTCAACAACATCTGGAGAAGAAGTACAGATTCTGAAATTCTTTTACACTGAAGACAACAGTAGACCGTTTAGGTAGCAATCACTTCTTTTCCAGATGTGACGCCCTAAGAAGGTTTTCAATAAATACGCCAGAAACAAACCTGGAGTCTTTTTGAAGCAAGGTTTCTGTTTTAGTACAGAGTTATGTCTTTTGTATTCTGGTTTTGGTGAAGTGAAAGAGTGTGCATGTAACATACAAACACACACACTTTTTCGTAGATATATTTTAATATTTCAGCTGAGAATGCAATAACAAAATCCAGGCAAGTGTCCCAATCTGTAAAGTACTGCAAGATATGAACATTTGGGCGATCTGCTTAAAAATGGTAATAAAACAAAATTCTTTGACATACCTAATTCAGAACCAATATGCTTCCAGAATATTAGATAAAGTATGGTAAAAGCTCTATATGCCCATGCTCAGCTTATAAGAAATTGTGATTATCACTTTTAAAACAGGATCCTGGGCTAGCTGTTAGCCTAAATACTAACAGGCCCCTTTATGCTCAGTGTCCAACTAAAACAATTCAATTTGTGACTTGCACCCAAACAGATTTCAGACAGCAGTTGCTTGCATATAAAACTGGCATGGGAAAAGCCTGGCTACGAATGGTAAGAGTCATAGTCTCACACTCTGGTAGGTGTTGCTGCTAAATTGGGCACCACAAATGAGAATTAAGAAGAAGCCTCTTTGAGCAAATAAATGACTATGCAGGAAAGGCCCCAAGCTAGGATAGCTAAACCAGAGGCACAATGCAGTTAGGGAGAAATGAGATAAACCCCTGATGGGAGGTTAACAAGGCTGACAATAAGCCCAACAAACAAGATCATCTATTACACAATTAGCTGCCCGAATCCATGCTGTGAACAGGCAGTAAACAGCTGACAGGGGGAATGACAGGGATTGGAGTGGAACAGAAAGTTGGGGTTTTTTTCTGCTTGCGGAACATGAAGAACCTTTGGGGCTGAATTGGGATTTTTAAAGTCCAAATCTTTCCAAAAGAACCAAAACAAAGAGCAGATTTTACAAAAAGTAACAGTAAGGGAAAGAGGCTTTATTTACATACACGCATACATAGAATTTATTCCCACATGGCATTCAACATAGATAAAACAAACTTGTTTTAATGTTTTAAATGTCATTAAAAGCAGATAAAATCACTATTAAGCTAATTAAAATGTCAAAGACCTTGCTAAACTCTCAACACTTTTTCTAAAAAGAGAGAGTTTGTGGCCTGAGCATAAGTCCTGGAAGAGCATATTCTTGGGAATATCATAAGAGAAAACTTTCTGCTATGTGTGCGATAGATGGACCTTGAAAAATTAAGATTCCAAAATGGGGATTTTTCTACATACTCATATTGAGATCAAACCTCCATCAGATAACCAAGCCTAAATCTATTTAGGGTTTTTGAAGATAAAAAAGCATACCTTAATTTACTATATGCCAAGAAAAAATGGACAGCTACTGCAAGTGTCTCAAGCACAGACACAATACACCATCACCTTTCTATAGTACATGGCTATGAGTTTAAGAAGGGGAGTTGGAGAAAAAGGCAGATGAGGAAAAGGATGCCTATTCTCTTTTATCACAACTCACCTCCACATGTGCTCCTCGACATTTTGGTCCTTTGTTTTGTCTACACCCCATTAGGAATCTTATAACGGTTTGGGCTTTTTAGCTTAGGAAGAAAAGGCAAGCAAGGAAGGACATGATAGAGATACATACAATTATATGGTGTAGAGCATTGTAGCTAAAGAAACGGAAACTGGAATTATAGGAAATATAGGGCAGATCACTTGGTTTTTCAGAGAAGACAAAGGGAAACTATGCGATTTTGCCTCAATTACACAATAGTGACATTCACTGGCTATTGGAGGAAAAGACTATTAATGATTGCACACAGACTCATGAATGCCTCATGAATTAAGAGGTAGCACATTTTGAATATCAGTTGCAGAGGAACATAAGCAGGAATGTGCTATTTCTCTCATAACCCAGAGGCCAGTCTCTCCTGGGCACAGAATAGTACTCTAAATTAGATGTCTCCAATCCTCTCGAGATAGCAGGAGCAACTGGACTTGTGAGAAACTGATGCAGACGTTCCAGAAAGAAAAGATATTGGTTTCCTCCTCAATATCTCTCTAACCAGCTAAGAAGTCGGGCTCTGCCTTTTGTCAGGAGAGTGGGCACGCTTCAAAACAAGGCATTGAAGTGCAATTCTCTACTGTTTCTGTGTGCAAGGACAAATGCATTTTTGGAAATAAAGGTGTGTAGAGCTGGGGCTTTCCTTTGCAGTGAAAGTTCCCTTGTATAGTTCTTTGTTAATTAAAGAATTGAAACACAACAAGTGGGTAGGTCATAAAGCCTAAGAGGCACAAAGGAAAGCATCTGTGGGGTGCGTGTTAGCGACCCAGTACATACATCTTGATCAATTTCATAAATAACTGTTTTGTCATTGTTTTCTTTTGTTTTGTATTAGAGCTATTGACCCCTTCCTTCTGCTTTCTTCTGCATGAAGGACAGAGCCAGGAGGCACACATAAATGAAACAACGTGCATATTTTAAAAGCATTGCACAGCAGAAGGTGTGTTTGGATTTCTATTGTACCGTATGAGAATGAATTAAAGGAGACAACTGAAAACTCATCACTGATGTGAGATGATAGTGGCTACCACCTTAAGTGGATTACACACATTCAGTGTGGAGCACCAGCTTCAGTGTACCTTCAGAGATACAGTAATGTAATATTGAATGCAAGGGCCTATCTGAAGGCTTCCCAAGGGCATCTTGTTGGTCAAA